>NC_071466.1:137479507-137825307 GCF_028500815.1 Rissa tridactyla
CATTACAGATTTCATCAGGTACATCTGCTTACTTTTTGCAGCTTATTATTCTCTGAAATTTAACTTTTTTTTTTTTTAAATGATGTGTTATTTACCCTTCTTTTTCTTTTTTCTTCCTTCTCCTTTTCTTTTTTTTTTTTTTTTAAGTTTTTCCCACTTTTTTTTCCTCCAGTAGCTATTTCTGCAGGGCATCCACTTTTAAGCAGACCTGTCCACTTAAATAAACGCAGGGCTGTGTTTTTAAAATCCAATAGCTTGTTTTAACTCTGTCCCCCTAGTGCTACTGGGAGAAGAGCATTGCCAGGACAGAGTTATTTACAGCAGGAGAACCAGAAATGCCAGTCACAGCTGAAGGTACAGAAATATCATATGCTAAAAAAATAATAATAATAATAATAAAAAATCTCTTTTAAGATTTTAACTTGTAAACTTTAGCCCGGGCAGTCCAGCGTTTCCCCGGGTGGGTGCCCAGGCAGGCAGAGGGAGAAAGCTGGAGCTTTTCTCGTGGGCCAGGATGAGAACAGCTATGACCATCCCTGGCCCTTGGGCGAGCCGCTGGCTGCTGCAGCCGGCAACTGGCGAGGTGCTGGCTGGAGCGGGGAGGGGGGAAGGAGGGAAAGAGGGAGGGAGGAGGCCGGCGGGGCAGCCCCTCACCTGCGGCCGGTGGGAGCGGGATGGGCCGGGGCGGAGGCACCTGTGTCGGACCCGGGGAGCGGGAACCTGGGGACGGGGGACCGGGAATTGTCGCGGCGTGGCGTGGCGTGGGCTATCAGGAAAAGAACAAGAAGACCGTGATCCCCGAGCGTGGAGCTGCATTGTCCGCTCTCAGCGTGAAGAATAAATTACAGTCTGTCAGAGCAGGACTCGCAGCCAGTTTCCCCCTGGCGCTGCTGTGGTAAAGTTTAGCTGCCTTTTCAGTGGAATGAAATAGTGGTGTTTTACAGAGCCTGCTTCTTATCTGGCTGTAAAACTGGACGTGGCTATGCCACTGCTTATTTTCCCCCTTTGCGAATCTGTATTTGCAGTTCAGTTAGCCTCCAGGAACTTCGTCGGGTATTTCTGATAAATACATAGAAGCCAGTAAATAAAATCCTGTGTTGGACTTTGATTTGCTGCTGCTGCTGATGTAAATTTTCATCAGTAAGCATGATATATAAGCAGACTGTTAATACCATCCGTTTCAAGTGTACAACTCTGTACAGTAAAAAAAAAAGGAAAAAAATAGTGGCAAGATAAACAAAATTGTGTTGGTGACACCCTTTAAAAAACTGCTAATGCAATGCACCGTTTAATGGCTCCTTTCTTTAAAAAAAAAAAGAAAAGAAAAATTAAAAAACAAAACATTTGTCCTACTGCCAGAGTTTCATTTGTGTTGATACCAGTTTAATGCCAAGTTTGCTATAAAACATTACTGTTAAAATACAGTGTACTGAAAGAAGTATTTTTGCAAAATGCTTCATTATGTTTTGAAGGGAAGAATGTGGAAATACATCCTTGTTCAGCTTGCCTTTACAGTTCAAATCACTTACTTCAAAATTGTCTTTATTTGGTATTTAAATGTTTTTCCCCCATAATTTAATATGCCACTGATCCATTGGAATTAATGTGAATCATTCAATGGTAGAATAGAACTTCGGCAAATAACCTGTACAATGTGCAATTACTGTCCTTTCTGTGGTGTGTACACCAGCTATAATCCCACAGAGCACCTTCGGTCCCTTTAGGGAACGATGGACAAGACTACTTTTTTATATATATATTTTTTTTTTATTATTACTTTTAATCACTGGAGAGTGTCTTTAAAAAGAAAAGCTCTCTAAATGTTAAGTAAAGTTATTCTTGGTGATGTTTTTTGTAACGTGTACTGGAATTATTTTAATTACAAGATAAAAAAATGCAAAAATGTGAATTTACGCTTTTCTGGATAGCTTAATCCTAAAAAAGAAATATGTTTGATTGGATTATTTTTTTAAAAAACATGTACCTGATAATTTTTATTAAACATTTCTGGAGACTGTTAGATTAGAAACCACCGCATACTGAAAATGAGCTATACTATCTAGAAAGAAAAAAAATCACAAATCTGTTTAGAGCTGACCTTAGTGTTGATGCCTGTATCACACAAAACTAAGATGAAAGAACGAGAGATACCACTCCGGGTTAAAATATAAGCAAATGAATTAGTGTTTAGCAGGAGTATCTATAATGAGTTTCCAATGGACAAAACTTGTGATAAGGGGAAAGAGAGAGGTTATAAAATTATGTAATAGTATAAATTGTGGTGTGAAAATATTGGCTTACTACTATTTACGTAATTCAAACTTATTCACACATGACGAATCTTAAAATAATTCCTCCACTTCCCTTTTTGGAGTTCCATTTCTATTAAGTGAATCTTAGAAGTTGGACTTCTCATAATTGTTTTCCTCTTTCCTAAATCCTTATTTTTTTAGTACTGCGGTAACCTAAAGTTAGATGACTTTTAATCTTATTTTACAGCTATGGTGACAGATATAATGCAGTTATATATCTTCTTGAAGAAGGGTAACTTTCAGTGAATGAATCTGAGCCATAATTGTCTAAAGGCAATGCACTTTTAACCCTACAAATGCACCAAAATTATCCCAGTTATGAGGCGGGCAAAAGCAGAGATGAAACTCATCTGTTTCCACATTTATACAAAAAGTGAGAAAGGAAGGGATAGATATGGAGAGTAAAGAGCAAGGAGATCTGTATTTTTATATAGAAAATAAAAAAATAAATAAGGAGGTAAAAATAGCATCTGAGAAAAAAGGGGAAAGTCATTCAGAAAACCGATAAAATCCAAGTAAAACACTATCAACTAAGCTATTCATATACTTGAGTCTAATCCTTCCCTAAAAAAATGATCTGTCTTTTATATTACATTGGCACTAAAAGTTGTTGAATGCACTGTCGCATAAATCTCTTTTTTTCTGTGCAGGGTTAACATTCTCATCTCTGCATGTTCTGTTAAAATAGATACTATTGCAAATGTCATGCCATTATTTTTAAACAAAGATGGTAAGAGTTTTAGGTGGACATTATGGCTGTCTGCTGCTAAGTCTGTTATCCAGAAATTTTGCTTGCTTTTACTTTTTAACCACCCAGAATTTATGCATACATATCCTCTGCATCCACAGTCTATATGCAATAGATACCAAAGTTATTAGAAGAGGTCAGAATTACTAGGTTTCTTTTTACCAAAATAAAAATTTGTGGGAAAGTTGCTGTTTAAATATCTTGTCAGCTATGTCTTGATAATCTCTAGTATGCTTTTACTATAATTCCCTAAAAATAAATATTAAAAGCATTTTGTGGTTTCACACCATTAAAAAAAAGAAAAAGTTGGTAAGGGTAAACCATAAAACATATATTTGGCTTACAAAAGAAATGTTTTTTCTCCTCAGAACGCCAGTGGTTGAGCATTTTCTTGAGATTTGAGGCTGGATAAAAATGTGTAACAGAGGTTCCTTAAATATGCCACTGCAGTAGTCGTTCAAGATGTGGCAGAGCCAGCCAGTTCTGAGAAACCCACATGTGCCACCCTATACTTTCTAGTCTTGGCTAATATTGTGCATTTTAATAAAGCAAATGGGTTTAAAGTCAGGCCTGAAAACAATGAGATGGGTTTTCATATACTTGATGTATAAGCAGAAAGCGTGTTCCATCAAATACAGTATATACTGTTCTTACTGGCGCTTGCTTTTGCCAGTCTTCCCAGTTAGGCAGAGTGCGTACAGCTCACGGAACGGCTGTATTACAAGCTGTAATACATTGTAAATAGTAACAAGTTTTTGTCACTCTCATTACCACAGCTGATCATTTAAATACTGCATTTTTAAAAATCATGTGAGTTTATGTAAGAAGGAAATGCATCTGGGAAAAAAGCTATGACTGTAAAGACCTCTGCTCCATTTTGCAGGACAGTGCGTTTTTAAGCAGAAGGTTGGAGAGCAGCCTCTTTGGATGGGATCTGAGAGTTGCAAGGGATAGAAACTCCTATCTACCGGTTTTATTTTGCAATTGCATTTTTTTTCTATCACCTCGTGATCAATTTTTAGAGGAATAAAATACCAATTAATATCCTTTTTTCCTGAAGAATATTTTACAAAGTCTTAGAAACACATGGTATTGACTTTTCCAAGCAGCTGAAACTGCCTAGCTGTTTTAAAAGTATGTAAGGAAAACAATGATAGCATAAGCAAAATAAATATTAAATGAGAGGGACAACTATGACTTTCCTTAAGTAACCATGTAATCCCTTTTTTTCTTACGGTAACGTATTTTCCACAAAGAAGACTCTTCAAGGTTGAATCCAGTACAGTCTCCTTTTTTTTTTTTTTTTCTCTTTCCCCTCCCCTCATGTAGGGCAAATCAAATGCTTGACAACGTTTTTTGTTAGGAAAGCACATAAAAAAATTTTTTGAATATACCAATAACAGAAAAAGTATATATATTTTTATTGCAACAAGGAGATTTCATTGGTTGAGTGAGATGGCGAGATGTGACGCAAAAGGACACTTGGACGGGTAGAAATGCTGATGTATGCCAAAGCAGGCGTACCAAGAAATGCTGTTGCTATGAGAGAAACAGAGGGAGAGAGAGGGAGAGGGAGAGAGAGATCGTGAGAGAGCAAGTTGTGGAGGCCTTATTTTTTCCTTTTTGGCTTCTAGCAGAGACTGCAACATCTCCCGTCTGTAGCAGGGAGGGTTTAGAAGCTTTCGGTGGGTATTTTCATTAGCCTGAGCATTTAGAGGAGGGGAGGAAGATGAGAGGGATGCGGGTCACCTTAGAGTACAAAAGCAATTGGAAAGTAGGAGGCTGTATACACTGAGCCAATGATCTGTGCTATGATAGATATACAAATTAGTACGACAGATGAAGCAGCTTAGCTCATTATCCACCTGATGGTATTAAGACTTACAATTCGAAATTACAAAATTAAAATGCACACACACACAGACGCAGACAGACATATATTTATAATGACCCCACCTTTTCAGCTTATGAATTATCCAGCTGGGATACCGACGTCTCTTGTGTAACATTCTTAAAGAGCTGCAATAAATTCACCTTGTGAGTCCATTAGCCGGGAAAGGGGGAAAATAATTTGCAGGGAAATTTTTTTTTTGTCTCTCTTCTTCGGCAAGGGGGAAAAAAGTTTGTGCTATGAACTTAGCCTAGCAGCTTCTGGAACGTGAGCCAAAAGGGGCAGGAAGTTGTTTTACAATAGCGTTACAGTGATCCGCCACAAATGGAAAAAGCCAAATGTTGGACTCGGCAAAGAGAAAAAATATCCTTCTCCCCCTCGTTTCCCTCCTTCTGCCCCTTATGAGAGAAAAAGAGAAAGGAACGTTGAGCTAGGAGTTCTTTTTCTTTTTTAATTACTTCTTGTAAGTAATGGAAAGATTATCTGACTTGCATATTCCATGGCAAGCACGAGGGAAAGAAGTATCAAAGGGACGTTTAAAAAAATGCACTTGGTAACTAGCAACGGGACTTTTGGCACAATTCCTTGAGTTTGCTTGAGGTTATGGAGGGGGGATGGGAAGAAGAAAAGCAAGTCGACGCAGTACGTTTTCTTTAAAAAAGGGGAGGGAGAACGGAGGAGAAACTATATAAAACTCTTTTTTTTTTTTTTTTTTAAAGGAAATGCGCGGTGATCCTCTGAAGCTGAATCCTCAGGCATTTGTGGCCCGTCTTTGCAGTCCGATATGTTTTTTTGTGAGTGTGTGTAAGCGCTCTCAATCAAACAGCAATCATGGCAGCTGTTTTTCTTCCAGCACAGCAGTTGAGCTGTCTCGCCCAAATGCTTATCAGCTTTTGACTCGCTGCCAAGATAGTTATAAGGGCCAAGCAGCCTGAGCTTGGCTGTGCAGCTGGTTTAGAAGTAAGGGCATGAGAAAACAAAATCACCAAGTTTTTTTGTCACATACAGTATTTACTTTTGCAAATATCCATTTGCAGCTCTGCGGCTTTGGGGTTTTTTGGGTTTGAGGTGGGGGTTTTTTTGGTTTTGGTTTGGTTTTTTTTTTTTTTCCGTGTGCGTGCTGCAGTTTCGTGGTTCTGGCGGGCTGCTCTGCTACAGAGAGACGTCTGGGTACGTGTAAATAGAAAGAAGAGCCCTCTTCTCTCCCTTTTAATCCCGGAAGATATTTCCGTAGGAACTTCTCCCCGCCTTCCCCCCCCCCCCCCCCCCATTAAAAGCTTCATTAACCGCACTGTACTGTCAAGCATATTGCCATAGCGTGGATGCATATGCATTCCAGCGCAGCGCCTTCCCCCCCCCCCCCCAACTCCGTTGCTCTTTTTTTTTTTTCCCTCCCCGGTTTCCCCAGTCCGTCGTCCGTCCCCCCCCTCCTGCCCCCGGCCGGGCCGTCCCCATCCGAAGCCCCGGGGCCGGGGGGGGAGCGGAGCGGCTGCCGCTGCCCGGCGGGGCGCTGGGTTCGCGGCGGCGGAGGGAGGGATGGCGGGATGGATAGATAGATGGCTCTGTGTGTCTCTCTGCGTATGATGAAAACGAGCCTGCTCACGCAGGGCCGTGCCTCTCTTTCATCATCAGCTCTAGCCCTCTGCGTTTCGCTAGCTCACGTCCTCCTCCTCCTCCTCTTCCTTAGCCAGATTGCTCCAGTCGCTCACAAGGGGGAGGCTGGACTCTGAAAAAAAAGGTTGCTGCTGCTGCTGCCGCCGCCGCTCGCATTCCTGCTGCAAGGGCCTCCCCTTCAGACGGCCTTTGCCAGAGCAGAACTTTTAAAAATGCTGCAAATAGGATCTTCTTTTCCCTCTGCTTTATTTAACCCTCCTCTTCCACCGTTTTAAGAACGGGGCTCATTTTCCGTCTCTCCTGCGCTGTGCTCGGCTGTACTGTATATCGCAATGTCGAGGTTAAAGCTCCAAGTATTTTCCCCTCCGCTGCTCCTTTTCTCTTTCTCTCCTCTCTCTCTTTTTCCTCCGTTAAAGAAATTGATTTCTTTGACTGAGCGATGAATCGGGCTTTGCTAGTTTGTATGCTGTGAGAATGAAGGCTTTTATTTGTGATTTTTCTCCCCCGAGTATCAGTGCACAGTGCTGCTTAGGGAACGAGCTGCTCTCGCTGGCTTTCTCTTTCTCTTTAATAGAAATATATTTTTAATGGCTTTAGGTATCTGCGCCATGTGAAATAGGGCGGATGATATCCCTCTAAACCCCCTTGTAATTTGACCATGGCTGAAATGGAAATATTGGGGGGGAGGGAGGCAGGGGGCTGGGTGTGGGGTAGGGGGTGCAGAGGCTGTTTCGTCCTTGCAAACCTCGCCCCCCCCCCCCCCCCCTTTCTCCGCTGAGGAGGGAAAAGGGGATGTGCAGTAAAATGCCGTCTCTGGGACAGGTGCCAGCTCCTAGACAAAAGAAGTAAAATAGGCGGTAAAGGCGGGGGGGGGGAGGAAATTAATAGCCAACAAAAATAGGAATCGAAAATCTCCGAGAGGCAGCACTGGCGAAAGTGATGGTGCCTAGCAGGCCTTTTTGCTGAATATTTTCTTAGCGATGGGTGGAAAGGAGAAAGTTGCAGCATACTTTTTATTCTCGTCTTCTCTGCAGACGTTTGAAAGCGTGAAGGGAGGGTGGAGGGTGCCTTTTTTTTTTCTTTCTCTCCCCCCCACCCCGTCCCCTTCTTTTCCCTCCTTTCTACTGAATTATTCATAGTGTCAGTGGTGAAGCCAGGACTATTAGCATGCATCAGACATGCTGTTTGTCTGTTTGCTAACATTCTTCATTCAAGACTTGTTAACTACCAGACAAGCTTAACACGCTTCTCTTTTTTTTTTTTTTTTTTTTTTTTTTTTCCCCTCCCCTCTCTCTCCCTCTCCCTCCGTCTCTCTCCCTCCCTCCCCTCGCTTCTCCCTTCCCTTCCCTCCCTTTCATGCCACCCCTCGCAGCCGCCCATTGTTGCTGCCGGGCGGGCGGGCGGGCGCTGGCAGCCGGGGGCAGTTGTGGCAGGGGAGCGGGCGGAGGAGCGGGAGAAGCCGGCGCCGGTTGCTAGGTAAGGACCGCCTTCCCCTCCTCTTCTCAGGCCTTGTGCAAGGGCGAGAAATGCCACCGAGCTCCCTTCAGTGCCTTCTGCCTGCTTTTTCCAGGAGACTGCAGAGCTGCAAGGTGAACACCACCAACCACCACCACCAACCACCACCACCACCATCGGCGGCTTCCCCGAGGCTGGCTGGCTTCCCACCCTTGCACAGGGTAAGCTCGCTTTCCCACCGCTTTCCCGGCTTCCCCCCTTGACGTGCCACCAGCGTTTCGTGTTTATGTGCCGCTACCATGGCGTGAGCGGCAAGTCCTTGCCAAGTAGGAAAATTAAGTTTCAGAAACTACATGGGTATCGGCAAATTGGCTCGCGTCTTCCCATTAATTTATTATTAACCGGTACTACGTTATCCGCCCAGCGAGGTTTAGGCTCGTTCAGGATGATCGCTTGCTGGCTATTAGGGATGTGATATACTAATATTTGCTATTGTTGCTGGTTTTTAGGTTCTCTTCTCCCTCTCTATCAAGTCTGCCCCTCCCTTCGCTAGTCTGTTTAAAACCAGCAAGCTTCATTTTCTTAGCAGACAAAGGTCGATCACAGCTTTTATTTCTGAATGCAAATGTTCTAGGACTTGTGCCAGTCTTGCCTTCATTGATTACAATATAGCTTTTTTCTTGAATGGCATTTCCCCCTTCCCTTTTTTTTTTTTTTTTTTTTAAATAGAAGGAAGCTCAAGAAAAGAAACAAAGTTGGGCGGTGCAAGTTTTTATATTTATTTAATATTTCAGTAGGTTTGAAACATTATTAAACGTCCATGTGCAGAGCAGTTCTAATGCAGCTGCTAACAAGTACGTAGGGTTTTTTGCCATTTGTGTGCGTATACACGAGGGTACGCGTTCGCATTTCTCAACTAATATTTTTTAAGGTGACTGTGTGATGATCTGCAGTAATTGTATCTCATTACAATTATGTTTCCTGATTGTCTTAGCAACGTGAATTTGGACATAAATATTTTCAGGGTTCATACTTAAATTTTATAATACCTGGAATTGTTCAGGATTAGTTTATTATTACCATTTTTATAATATATTTTTAAAATAGTATCTTTGATGGCCTTTAAAGGTCCATAAGTGCCGTAAGTGTATTTTCTTCTTTATCTTTTACATGCGCGCACGGGCACATGCTCACGCACACTCCCACTCTCTTTCTCTTGCTCTTCGGATGTTAATGAAGGAATTTATTTTAAGTATAATACTTAAATATTAGAGTAATGCCATTTATAGATCAAAGTAGCATGTGGATATAGGTGTACTGAGTTAGGCACAATTTGGCAGACGGTTATACACTTAAGATTTATTACTACTGTGAAATTGCCAGACCTATTATAATACTGACTTTGTATTCTTTATATAAACAAGTGCATGTGCGAATTAAAAGATCTGGAAATAAATTAATTTTAGAGACACTTATGAGAAAACTAGTCCTGTCATATATATTTGTAAAACAAAATGCTTTCCTCTACACTGAAAAAATGGGACGCTTATGTAAAATGTTTTAATCTTTTCCCTTTAATTTTATTTATATCCAGGAATTAAAGTAAATAACAAAACAAATCCAAATAAGTTTGGGGTTTTTTTCTCCGCAAAAAACCTCCACAAAATAATCAGAAAATACCTACTGACTTGTACAAAAATAGTTTTAAATTCAGGCCATTGACAGCATTGTATCAAAACCATCTTCGTATTGGCGTTGCATTTGAACTGTTTTATGGCAACATAAACTGAAAAACAACTCATAACTTTAAGTAGTAAAGCAGTATTTATTGGCCGATCAAGCTCAAAGTAAGTAGAGAATGTTTTAGTGAACTGTGTAGATTAAGAAAGGAATTTAGGAACGTATGGCTTGGTCATAGCTAAGATCAATTTCTTCCAAGTACTTTTTAGAGGCCTGTAGTAGCTGCACAGTACAATGCAAATAACATACTAGTTGAGGGTTTCAACTTGTAGTAGTTGTTATAAAATCACAAACTGCTAAACGCTCCTCACTGAGAAATTTCAGAGTACTCAATGATATTGCCCCTAATGATGCTGTTTATCTAAAGAGGATTTCTTTTTCTTAGGTTGTAATGCTTGTTGGGGATTGTTCTGTTGCTGAGGACTAGCACTTAAAGGAATATAAAATTGCTTCTGGTGTATTAGTTCATTATTTTGTGGTGGCTTGCTAGAAATGATCGCTGTGAAAGTAAAAGAAGCAGAATTGCCTTATTACTGGTTTATTTCACAGTGAGAATTTCTAGAAGTGTGCTGAAAATGAGCATAACAGTGCATAAAGATCACGTGTGTGTTAATTGAAGAAGGATTAAAATCTGTTCATTAGATTGGTGAAATGCAGGTTTTAAATTTAAAATTATTTTTAGTGTGTAACTTGAAATAAACTGCCAGTAGAAATATTCAGCCCTTCAGATGAATGCCTCAGGAATTATGCACATAAGCTAGAGCATTTACATTTTGAAAGTGTTTTGTGCTGGACTGCCAAGATTTTTGTACAAAATGTTTGGTGCATGGAGTGAAAAATTAAAAGCATAGACAATGCTTTGCTTAATTAAAAGAATTTTTTTGTAGCTGGCTAGGATGAAGTTTTGCGTATTTTCAGATAATAATTGAGTGAAACATGGTGAAAATAATGTAAGATGCACTGTTTTTTGCTCCAGACTCCGTCTTTTTCCCCCCACCCCCATCCTCCAAATGGCTTTTTATCCTCCAAAAGGAGATTTAAGGTGTTGCTGATAAATGAACAGTCTATTCTTAAACTCCCACCTAGCTTTCCTAAAAATATGGCTTTCACCAAGCGGTGCTAAGGCAGGGAAAGCGGGGAACACAAGGGAAAGGTACATATGTTCTAGGCCTGTGAGTAATCGGGAGTGCTCGACAGAGAGCACTGTTACGTGCAAGGCAGAGAGCAGCTTGCAAGGAAACAAGGGGAGCGTCGTCCACAGCGTTTTACACAAAATAGGTGGGTTACGATGTGATGGGCCACTTTCCCAGGTAATAAAAGGGGCGTGTGGCGTCCTTATTCAGGCTAAACTTTTTGAAATTAATCGGAATTTTGTCTGGGTGAACGCTGCCAGGTTTGGATCAGGTTAAGGGCGATTTTATTGTGGGTAAAGGGAGAGGGAGCAAGGAGGAGGCGGGGAGAAGAAAGGGAAAGGGAATGGAGCAGGAGTCACCACTTTCAGATGTGGGTGCAGTCCGGAGTTCTCGTCTTCGTTGACTGTAGAAGATAACACAAGACTCTAAGGCTGGATTATGTTTTGTGTGGCTGTACTGGTACAGCACTGCCTTCTAGTACATGCCAAGTATTCATAAACATTTTGTAGCAGCTAAGGAGAAATAAAAGGACGGGTGGAAGGAATGCCTTGTTTCATCCAGATTTCTTTTGAAGAAAAAAATTTTTTTCTGGGGGGGAAGGAGGGGTGTAATTCACATCCACTCAGTGTTTGGGCAGCTGCCGTGCAGGCAAAGCGGTTTCACTGTAATCGGCCTTCGTCCGTGTGCCACATATATTCCTGTGGCGTGAGAAACCTCGGCAGGGCCTTCTACCTCCTAGGGCAGCGTTCCAAGTCTCCTGTGCACATGGGTGCTCAAGGTGCGGGCAGGCCTGTGATCGTGACACCTTCCCTCAAGAAAATGGAAATGCGCTCTAATTAGGCATTTTTTTCCTACTAACTGCATCAGTTGCTCGCAGCTTGAAACAGGTGCAGGTAATCAGCCCTCCCTCCTTCTCCCCCTGCGACGGTGGTTGTTGTGGAGGTCTAACGTGTATATATATATATATATAAAAAACAAAGCAATACTGCCATACAGTTTTAATTTTGATTTATGGTGCCTGTACCTATCTGAGAAGAAAAAAAAATAATTTAGAAATATGATTTCTCTTTGTTTCTCAAATAAGACATATGTAGGACATGTTTCTTCATAGTTACATATGTGTTCATATAGCATCCGCCCTTGTACAGTGCATTTGATTTTTGCAAAGGTAGATATTAATTTATTCAGTATGCATGCAGCTAGCTAGACTTAGCTGATTGCAGCCAGAAGACAAAAAGTTTAAATCCCTGTAGCCAGCACAATAGACACTCGTAAGTCGAGTGATCCCAGTAGATATAAAATGGCGGGGTGGATGTTTTCAAGTGCACACGCACTTTCGCAAGGCCTGAGTTTATACTACTGTAAACTGTACTGGCCGTGCAAATCTGTACTTGTTTATGCATTTGACTCCGTGCCTGATCCACACTGGGATGAATTCTGTTGAGTTTGATGGGCTCTGGAGCAATCCCCCTCTACCCAGATATTCACTAACGTAGTATGCATGCACATTTGTGGAATCACTAATAAATCTGATCTATAACTTCTCACTAGCAAGCAGACCAATTTGTGATTTTCCAAGGAACAATGCAGAACTTTTTCCACAGCTATTCCTGCACTCAGGTAGAATATTTTAAATCTCCTAGTGACCCCAGTGCTAGTAGGATTTCATTAAAATTTGACTCACGACCTCCAAACCAGAACATAATTCTGTTTCAGATGCCTTAATTCGTAGGTGGATATGCAGGAATGGAATGCCCAAAATAAGGGCCTTTGCAGACAATCTTTTAAAAATATATACCATCAAATACAAGAATGCATCTTTATGAGTTGCTCTCTGTAAAAACAGTCTTTTTTCACAGAAGATTAGTGTTACCGCTTGTTGAGTAGTTGTGTACTTTTCCCTCTTGCATAGGTTTGAAATTTGCTATGCCGTACCTCTCGAAACAAAGGATCTGATCCAAAGGCCTCTGAAGGTGACGGGGTTTTTTCCATCAACTTCAAATGGGATTTGGATTAAGCCTATATACATAATAGTCTGTAATAATGATCTGACTGCTATAGTGGTTTTCAGGGTCTTCCACAAAACTTCAAAACTCTCATAAAAATTCTCCAGGCGTGATACTCCAAAATACAGGTCTAAGCATTGATCATGTTTTGTTAGTTTGTTTTAAAAAAAGCGTGGAGCCTCCAAAGAGCTTCATCTCACTGATGCTCCAAATGAGAGTTTTATGAATTAAGAGTGAATCTTGGTTCCATATTTGGTATGTACTTGATGCCTTACCTTATGCATTCTTTATTTAAATTAGGCAGTCTTTTTGGAAGGACTCCGTAGATTTAAGATGGCAATGTACTACCTACTTATTTTTATACACGTAAGTTTAAATTAACCTCAACTGTCGTATCCTGTTATCTGCCAAGGAAAACATTTAGCTCCTTTGCAATCTCTCTGGAGTTTCAAAGTGATTTGCTCTTTTCAAACTTGTTAAAACACAAACAGAAAAGTAAATTGCTTTGGATACCGACTGAAAATTTTGCAAAGGGGAAGGAAGAGGAGCTAAGGAAAAAATGAATTTATTATTATAATAACCAATATACCTTTATTAAATATTAATTAAGTCATCATTTTCTATAGCCTTTGATTGATTATGTTTGAATTGCTGACTGATATTTTGCAACACTTTAAATCTGAGATACACTTGGCATGTTGCCCATGTATTCAGATACCTGCTTATAGATATGTTTACGATGGCTTTCGTTGAGCTCCTGAAATTCTTTTTTCAATGTAAGCGGACATTTCCAGAAGGAGAGGGTAGCTTCAATTTTAATAATAAAAGAGTTCACATGCTTTTATAACTACAGACACAAATATTCTTAGTATGCCAAATTAGAAAAAATAGCATTATTTGAAACTAGTCCTCTTTTCTTTATTTTTCTCTATTTAATTTTTTATTGTTTTAAGTAATTTAAAAAATAGAAAGGTACACTGGAAACAGTTGATCTCAGGAGCTAGGAAACAAGAAGCTGCACCATCAAGTCTATTTATTTTAATGTTGGGGGGGGGCAGGCAGCGGCACTGAGTAGCATAGGGAAATGCATGGTAGTGTTTTTGTGTTTTACAACCATGGTAGGCCAAGATACTTCACACTGAAGTTAATTCATCAGAGAGAGGTGTCAGATTGAGGGTTCTGTAAAGGTGATACACAAAATACTGATTTTTTTGACCCAAGTTATATTAGTCTTTCTAATACATTACTCACAGTAACTGGTGTTACAGAATCACAATAGGATAGGTGATAGAAAAGACTTTGTTCTGACCAGAAGATAAAACTGTAGAAGAATTCATTTGCATTTTCATCTGCAAGATGTAATAACCATAAAGAAGTTCCAAATTTTTACAAGGTTTTAGATGGACTTGTTTCAGTTCAGGAAGTACTGAGTTGGTGAACACAAAGCTTTGACGTGCGCTTTTAAATGCCTTTGCAATCTTTTAAAAATTAGTCATGTTTTTTATTGGAATTCAGTGTGCAAAAGGGTAGGAAAGTTATTTAATTGCATTCAAGAGATTTTGATCATTGTATTTGTTTTGCTACCCATACACAAAGAGCTCTGGTGTATTTACTTCTACATTTGTATATACAGCAAGTATTATTTTCAAAAGATTTTACTCTTTGATAAACCATTCTGGTTTTTTTCCTCTTTTTTTGATATTTATTTTTCTCTCTGATTGCAGATATTTTTATTTTTTTTTAAAGATAGGAGAGTTCTCATGATATTTTTGTTACCTTTGGCAGATGAGATGCATTGTCTAATTGGTCTATAGGAAACGAAATAGTATATCCAGTCCTGAGTCAGTGGGAAGTCTCCCACAGATATCAGAGAGTTTTGGATTATACTCTTGAACCAAAGTAGCACTCATTTAAAAAACTGATACAGGAAGCCTGACCTCGAATGACTCTTAAAGTGCATTTAAAGAATGTTACATTCTGCATGACCTTATGGACTGACGCGGTTAGTTTTTTACCTTCTTGCTGTGTCTAATTTAAACCAAGGAGTGTCAAGAGTCTTGCTTTCTTGTTTTAAGGGACACAGCATTGGTATTCTTCCTACTCCAGCATGCATTTATGAATTGCAGGGTGCGTGGGAAGGAATTGATCATATCCCAAGATGGATGGAAACTCTGTTACAGGCCCAAAGGGCATGCATATATAAATTTTGCTGCGGGGGTTCATCGAGGGGTTTGGTTTTGTTTTTAATGCAGTGTGAAATATAGGGGGTTTCTTGTTGCTTAGTTATTATGTGAATAAACCATTTACATCTTTACATTTATTTTTATTAGTAACCATTTTTTAAAATAGTTTTCCAACTCAGTCTGTTATGAAGATAGTTAGTTAGCAGTTTTTTAATGGAAGGTTATACATTTCTCATTCTATAATTATTGTAGAAGGAGGAATTAACATGATCACATGGAAATTTTGTTTCTTAAATGGAGATTTACATTGATGGATTGAAGGTTTAAGGTGCAGATTTACATTTAAATTACATATTACATGACATTTACATTTTAAATTATACTAAAACAATTATTTCTACTGTCTCCTCGGTGCCTTCTGAATGCCTCTATAAAATTATTTCATTTAAAGTATAACCCACTCTACAATATATATGTTTCACGCAGGAGATCAGAGTGGTTTTTTGTATGGATGCACTCCTATTTGGTGTAAATAAAAATGAAGTTGAACGTGTAATATTCACGTGTACACATTTAAGATGCTATTTAGTACTTTATTTGGAGTGGCAATTACTTTCTTCTCTGTAACATAAAATGCTCGCAGGGCGTTGTGTTTAACAGGGTAAAAATGGCATCCGTCAGGTGCTTGTAATTTTGGCCCCAAAATGCTTTCAGGATGCAAAACGTACTGTGTTGCTTAAGGCAAACGGATGAGGAACAGCACTTGGCTGCAGATACAGCCAGTGGGGAACAAGGTGGTCTCGAGTTTCTCAAAAAAAGAGGACTGATTTGGGAGGGAAAAGCAAACTGAAAGGTGGTTGTGCCTGTTGTAAAGAGCGGGCCAGTCTGGAAGCCCGGAGTGACAATGAAATGGTTGTAACTTTATGAAGATACTTCCATGCTTATGGAAGGTACTGTACGCACATATAGGTACTTGCTTGTGAATGTTTCTGCAGTCTGTGGCACTGCAGTCCACATCTTGCAATCAGTTTTAGCAAGTTGAAGGAGCTTAGAGTATAAGCGTAATTCTTTTCCCAAAATAGATTTCTTTACACTGTCGGTTGGATATGGCAGTTTTGTACCCACATAAGGTTCTGGGTTGGACACAGAAGCACTAAAATTCCATTATTGTCAAAATAATTGCTTCAAGCCTTTTAACTTTTGATGCCTGCTGCGCTGAATAGGTGAAAGATTATACATCCGCCTGGTGGTGGATTGAACTTCAGGTGGAAAAGGGGGTGTGCGTGAGCCAGTATCAAATCTCTGAATTTTGTAACTTGTCTTGTCATCTGCGTGTTCCTCCTGAGATACAATCTAACCTAAAATACAGATTAATTGAAGGTTCAGCAGGAAGAGCTAACAAGCTTTTAATCTGTGAAAAAACAGGCCTACGGCCTAACGTCATGTATTAGTTTTAAAGTTGCAAGTAGTGGAAGAACAAATATAAGTGTCTCACAATTCACTTGACATCAAGGGATCAAGTTGAAAAATTACTTTGCCACTACACTTGCAGACTTCGTTACAGCTCCAAATGAGTAGTTTTGAAAAACGCTTGTAATGAAAAGGTTTATCCAGGTGATCAGTGGCGGTGTTTCACATCACTGTCTAGTGGGTATTACTTCTCATGGCAATTAAAAAAAAAAAAAAGTAAAGCCATTCTTCACAGAGTGAATTTCATCTCTTTGCACATGACTAGTTCAAGGCCTGCATAGAGTTTAAGTCCCACTCAAACCACTTCAGATAGCTAACAGCTTTTTTATGTCCTTTATGTACTGTGAACTACTGCTGTAGAAGCCGCTGGGAGAAATACTGTGTACAAAAAATAATTTTTATTGTGCCATTGAAATCAATGGTGTTAACTAATCAGTATAATCTGCAGTCCCAAGAGTTTCTCTAGTTACTCTTCTATCCTTTAATAGAATATCCTTTAATTTGTAAATTATGTATCTTAGGCATGCTGTTGTCCAGAAATTAGGCCTTGATGAAGTATTTGTATGTGGAAGTTGTGGCGCCCTTGTCTGGAAAAATGAGTAAGAGGTTGGGAGATTCTTTTACACTCAGCCTTGGGTGTAACAGTAAGAGCCTCTTCAGGTTTCCTCCTCCTTCTCTGCCTCAGCTCCTTCTCTGCCTCAGCACCTCCTCTTGTAAGTTGGAGATAACTCTGGCGTTGCCCATGAGATTTCTTCCACGAGAAACAGTTGATGTCTGAATAGACCACGTACAACGCACATGTGGAGAACACTGAGCTGAGAAGGGAGAAGTTGTGGGCTGCTTTGAGATGCTGTGCCTGCAGAATTCGAGGGGTTAAACACCGCTTTGCATAAGGCGGCATCTCATAGTCTAGATCTGTGTTGCAGCTGCTATTCTAGTCCTCGACTTCCTTTGAATGGAGACTTTCACTCATAGCTTTTGGAGGAGACTCCTCTGCCTCCCAAAATTCAGTGGTATTCTTCACCAAACTGGAAGGTTATGTGCTCACTTGCTTACTTGCCATGAGGTTTCTTTCATCATCACCGTCTTGTAAATTAGTCGCTCTGTTTTATGCATTCATAAGTAATAGGAAAGATTGCAACACGCACAGCATCTGCATGGATATAACTCAAATCAAAGTTTAACTCTGATCAGAACAGCTCAATAGAAAGATGCTGTGAAGTTGCCTGGTCTGTGGCCCTTCCAGCTTAGGATTCTGCTGTACGAATAATTAAAATGCAGTATGTCGATGGCATCTTAAGATTGTATGGGGTAGTTAATTAGATCATTGACTAAAAAACAAAACAAAAAGCTCCAAACCTTTACAGAATACTAAACAATGACCATGGAAACTAAAACTTACAAATCATAATATTTTATGTGCTCCCTGCAGAATAGAGAACTGGGAGGGAGCTTTTAAAAATAAAGGCACTGGCATATTTTAAACCTTTTGTTTGCTGACTCTTTTTTTTTTTTTTCTCTGATATTTCCATTCTTTTCAGCCTACTGCTTGCCTGAATGTAGCTGAGTTTAGGATTTATTTCTTTTTACAGCAACCTAGCCTCTGTTTGTACTGAGTTTAGTTTCTAGAAAACAGGCAAGTGTGCCTGGTTCGTGCAGCACTGTCATTGTGTAGCAAATTACAGTCAGCTCAAGTGAGCAGGCTTTCTCAGTCACCCCGTCTCTGATTTTTGTTCTCATCAAGGGCACAGGCACACTGGAGAGTGCCCCAGACACACACGTGATGCGGAGAGTTGGGAAGCAGGCGAGGGTTTGACTGAGCGCAGAGAGCCACACTGGTTCCACCATGTGGACAGCTTCAAGCCAGCTAAAGCCGTGCCGCTTCAGTTACTGCAGGAGGCCAACTGTGTTTTAATGAATACTGTAAAAACCATTTGTTTGGCCGGGTTTTTTTTCCCCCTGCATTTTTAATAAGTGTGCCTATGACAATCGAATCCTACAGATGCTCATGCATAGGACTTACTTTTGCACCCACTGGTAGTCCCAGACTCTGTTGCTTCCATGTCCTCTCCCGCTCCTACCACCGCTTCCCCTCTCCTCTCATCTGCAGCTGTGTGAAAAACAGTGCTTTGAACCCAAAGCGAAAATACAGGAGACCTACAGCCAGAGTTTTCTGAAATGTTTCCTAGTAATCCTCTGCCCAATTTGAGAGCTTTATAGCCTGATTATTAATGGTGCTGAAAATCTTTGGGCAAGTGCTACTGAGCCCCAAGTTATGTTCTATTCTTGCATTTAGGTGTCTCCAGCTGGCTCCTGAGTAGTTGTGGTAACCTGCCTTCTTACATTCTCATTACCTGTGGTGTGAGAACACTTCCCATCCAAGATGTGTGTAGACTTGCTGAGCACCAAGGAGTGTAAGCTAGCCAGGGCAGGCAGTTTCCCCTCTTCAGTTTGCAGTATCGTTTGAGATCAAATGGGAGAAATTAGTGTGATAAACCTGAGGAGAAAAAGAGAAGGGACAGATGTTCTAGTTTGGACTGTTAAGTTGGGCAGGGTTTGTAACTATCTAAATGGAGTAAGTGCTCCAGGTTTTTTCGTGCTCTTTGCACAAGATTTCAAAACTTCTGTGTTTGATTTTTGGGGTTTCACCACTTTTTCTTTTACTCTTAGGTCAATTCACATCCAGTCTTTCCAAAATTACTGCTAGGCAAGGCTATGGTTCCAAGCATTGTTTTGGCCGGTGCATCTCCTGTGTAGTCAGTACCTGCCTTTGCCTGATGCTCAGATCAGGGAGGAAGGCAAAATGAGAAATTCCCCTTTCCTTCAGCTCGGTAAACGGTACGCTCAAAATAATGAGTAAGTTTCGGCACACTGAAGCAAAGACCTGGGAACTCATCGTGTCACAGATGAACTGACATGTTTTGAATGCACTTCTTGAGAAACAGAGGTGTTGATTGCTCCAGGAGTTCATTGTCAGAGATAATGAGATCTGCAAGTACATTGCAAATCTTCGTTAGGAAGAAAATCAATAGTAAAACAATGTTTCAATCTGTAGTCTCAGTAAGTCATTTGCTTTTTTAAATCTGATTCTTCTCAGAGGTGAAAACTTCTCTCTTGGTGTTCTATTGAAACACGGTATTTGAATAATAAGTCAGTGTTGGGAGAATTTTTGTTTTGTTTTTGTAAGAAGCCCGTCCAATAACTCCCCAAACTCTTCACAGCTATTTTCTTTGTCTCTGGTTTTTAAAGAATGGGAAGTTTTACAAGATACATTTTAATTTTTACCTCGCAATCAGTAAAAGATTTCTCTTTAGCATGGAAAATACACATTACAGACTGTGTTTAACTGGAAGCCAATTTTTTTTTAGTCCATATTTTATGAATAAATTACTATTATTGCTTATTCTTACTGTGGATGTATTGCTACAAATAATTCAGTGAATTGTACCTCTGTAGGAGTTTTGCAAAGAGTAATGCCATGAAGCATTAAACCTCTCCCTAAAAATATCTGGGCACTGAAAAACAGTAATGACATAAAAAAAAATAATTTGAGAAACAGAGAAAAAAAAATCAAGACAGCTGGGTGAAACACGTCTTTCTGTTGATTTAAGAGTTCATATTTTATTTTGTCTAGCAAACAACATGCATTTTTTTCTTTTTAGGAAATAAAAATGCATCGTTTTGACTTCCAATTTGAAAAAACAGAAGCCCTGAGTTTACATATTCCACACAGTTTCATTTTTCAGTAGTATTTTAATTTTGTGTTTGTGTCTCATATTTTAAATTTAAATTTCAATGTTGAAATGAGTTGCTCTTGTAAATTATTCTTCAAAAAGGAGAAAAAGATGTATTTCAGTTCAGATGCATAAAGTAAGCGACATGACTCCGTGGCTGCTTCTGATGAAGGAAAAAGCACGATACCTTCTGTAGTTGCAGCATCAGACCCTGAGTGGTTGTCTGTGTAGTAGCATTGCATTAGTGCAAACATTGTCGGCGCTGTACTTTTTAGCAGGCTTCTGTTGTGTCAAAAGGTGAGAGAGGCTTCTATAAATAACTGTGATTGATTGTATTGTAGCTAGTGGTTGTTTTGGAGTTACTACAGAAGTCAGTATGCTTTGGGGTTTTTTTCTTCCATCTTAAATAGCATGGAATGCTTTACGGTTTAGTATACCTTTATTTAATTTGTCTCATCTGTGACACAGTCTCTTCTAAAGAGCTCAAGCTTCAGATTAAAACGTAGTTCTCAGGCAGAAAGGAACTGTAGTAAAAGTAGTTGTACTACTAGTTCATCCTATGATTAATAGCAAGACTTGCTTAGAAGTTAGTCTTTGATTTCCTCTGTTTAATTGTAGCCCTAAGTGAAATGGGTTTTTGATTTATAGAAAATGCAAAATTGGGTACAGAAAGTTTTGAATTACAGTAACAGTAAAAAATTTCCCACAATAATCATCCCATATTGTTTCAATTCAAAAGAGCTAAGGCTTGATTTGTGTGGGAAAGAACCCATAGCAGCCAAGTTCCACATTTGAAACTGGGGAGAGGGGAGGATCAATTACCCTCTTTTGAGGGTATAAAAATATGCCTGAACTCACTATGTAATACTTTTATCATCTGTTCCCTCTCTGGAAGGGTGCATGCTAATTAATTAATTTAGAATAACTATTTTCTTACATGGATACCGTGTAAAAGTAAGTAGAAAAATTGCGTTAGGATATACAAGAACATTGGCAAAAAACCCAGAAACTTTAGGAAAAGTGATGGCTTGTAATCATGATTGAAAATGAATCTCTATTTTTTTATGTAATATTTGCATTATACAGAATGGTTCAGTATACTGTTAAAGCTTTAATAATCATATTTTTAATAACAGTAGTTTAATTCCTAAACTACTTTTTGGAAGTTCTGCATGGCTGATCTTGGTTTTGCTTCACCATGTTTATGTTGACTTTTTCTTTCATTATACCGCAATCACTATGTATGTTTACAGCACTAATCCTAGATGTTGATATTCTAGATAGTTAAAATATATTCGGTATCATTGATGCTATTCTTGGGGAAACAACTTTGCTTTAACAGAGCGAGACTAAATTCTGCTCTGTTTACAAGGATAAATGTTGAAAAGCATTATTCTGACCCATGGAGGTTTATATCGGTGTTCCTGAGAATATGAGTTTTGGCCTTTCATATTTGCTCTTTTGTGTACCAAAACACAGTTAAAAGTAATTTTGAAAATAATAATACCGTTGTTATTCTCTTGGCCAACTTGCTGATTTTTAAAATCCTGCTTCACGGCCTCTCCTCACATAGTTTTTACTTAGAACATACTGAGTTTACAGTTTGAATATAAAATGCTGCCTCTATTCCATTTGATTTGGCATGAGCAAAATTCAAAATCTAAACATAAAGCGTAGTATTGATCCATGTATAAGCATTTTCAAATTGTACTGCACTTCTTGGATAATTTATTGTAGTAGCATTTTAAAGTCAGGTAAGCTCTCCTTTTGTGCTATAGTCTGACAGTTTAATCAAGATACAAATTTAGAAACAAATCAGCACTGTCTTTTATATAGTGCCTCTAAATCCATGGTAATTGGTACCAGACCTTGGTAAAAGGAAAGGATCGCCGTTTCATGCTACCAATACCAGTGGGTGTTGCTCCACAGCTGCATCATATAAGAAGAGAAGATGCAAGAAAAATTAAAGGATCCCCACATGCATTTTTCTGTAATATACCTTTTCCAGAGTACGAGGTTGATGGAAAATTCCCTTGAATTCAGCGTGTTAGCCTGCTGTAAATAGTGCCATATGTTCTGCATGCTTTAACTCTTACCTTTTGATAGCACTGGACATTTTTTAAGCCAGTTTTCTTTACTTTGTCGTTTTAAAACATTAAGAAAAAATAAAAAAGCCTCTACGTAACAAAATCAGAACAGGGAGAGTGGAATAAAAGTGCTGCTGGTGCATTTGGATTATACTGATGTAAGCTGTCTAACTTGGGACCCTTGACAAAGGCCTGTTTTGGGTAGTTTTGTCACGTCAGAACATACCTTGCAATACGAGCTGCAGCGCAGGTTACGTTCCCGCTCGCTTGGCGTTTCGAGGATTCATGCTCAGCTAGAGCATATACGAGCTATAGACTGAGGCTGTACGCTCTGGCAGCACAGATGGAGTATTCTGTCATTAGGACTGTTTGTTGCCTGTTGGAACACACAGCATATTTCTACCGTGGCATCAACAGTTTCTAAGAACTGAGGTCAAAATAAACAGGTTGCAGTTGGATGCAGGAACAGTCTGGGAAACAACTTAAAATTCCCTGCTTAGGCATGAGCGTATTTCTAGATACGTGGATAAAAAGGCATTTTTATAGCAAGGACTCGTCTTAATTTATGCTAGCGTATGCAGATTAGCATAGATTTGTAGGGGTGCGGTTAGTAAATTTTCTACGGATATTGGCATGCATATGCAAAATTGACCTTATTTTAAATAAATAAGCAAATTTAAGCACAATAATCTTGCACTGTTTCTCCCAGTATTTGTAATACTTTAGCAAAGTGAAAGTGATGTCATCGTGCACATTTAAAAAAAATATACATATTTTAATTAGCCTTCAGTCTTCTCTGCAAGAGTGGATGTCAGTAATTGCCTTGGTGCACGCAGCCCCTTTGAAGTTGGTAGGACTCTTTACAGGAGTAAAGCTCGAGCGCTGACAGACAAGCTCTGGCAAACCTCCTTGAACTGGTTTAAGTTGCTGCTGCCCCAAACTCCCTGCTCCACCCTTTTACTGAGGATTAGTTCTTCCTCAGCAAAATTTCCAGGAGGGGACGTGTGCCCACACCTTAGCTGCTTCGTTGCAAAACCCCCAGGTTCAGCTCAAACCCTTCCGGAGTGCATCACCTTTCTGCTAAGCTGCTGGAGCGTACCTTAGGTCTGTGTGTGCTGACTCAGCATGGAGAGCCAGGATCTCCAGCAGCTAGGTGGAGCAGACCTCTGGGAAAAGTGACTTCAGCTTGTGACGGCAAGGCTCACCAGAGCTCAAATGTCAGTGCCCTTCCATCATGGGTAAGTATGTACAGGAACGGCCCACATACAGGCTCAAATTCCAGGTGAAATCCTGGCCCCGGAGAGGCGGGCAGGGTTTGATCCAGGGATATCGGTGAAACCAGGGTTTAATGTGCAGTGTTTAAAAAGCCAGCAAATTTTTACATAACGGGACAAATCCTTGTGGTGGTTCTGGCTTGAATAGAGACGCAAATAGATTTGCTCCCTGACAGAATCAGCAACAGTCACTTCGAAAGGCTTACTCATATTTACCTAGTCACAGTTCATTTATAGCTAATGTAACTATCTCCTGTTTATTGAACTGCAAACACGTAAATGTAGAGCAAGCTGCTAGAAGTTAGAAAATGTTCTCACAGGGTTTTTTTTGGTGGGAGGGTTAAATGTAACTCAAGTTTCAGTGGTTACAATTAAAAAACAAGGTTGTTTTTTCCTGTTCAGAAGTGAAACATTATGGAGCTGTATGGCATGCATAATAGTACATAGCTAATACGGACATGTGTAGTGGTAGTAGTGAAAAGCGGTGTCAAGAGAATTAAGAAAATTTCTATGACTAATATGGAAAGATCTGTTTAATTCTTTAAAAGAAAGAGTAAATAGGAAAGCCTCCCCAAATTCTTTGTTGCTACCAGTTTACTGCTGTTGCCATTCTTACTTCCCATGTCATGAGGAGTTCAGTGGTCTACATTAAAATGAGAGTAATAACATTATCACCCCTTCTTACCTTCTGTATGCTCCTTCTACCACCGTGCCAGGGAGAGAGCGCTCCTAGAAAACTGGTTTTTATGGGCTGAGCTTTTTCTTTTCACCAGGTTTTCTTTGTTCTTGTTGCCTTTCTCCATATACCCCTACACGCAGTATGTTTGTAACAACATTTTGGTTTTTTTTTTGCGTCCTTTACAACGACAGGTCTTGCATATACTTCTTCATCCTAATCCACCACCTCTTTCCTACTCACAAATGACTTCTGAGTCTCAAGCTCTTCCCTGACTGTGAATGCAGCTGGGAACACTGCTTCCCCCCCCGCCACCTGCCCTTCTTTTAAGTTGGCTCTCGGAGCCCACCGCAGATGGTCTGTACCTCATACATAATAAAGATTTTTTTTTTTTTTCTTCTGAGGCAGGTTTCTATGACTGTTTAAGAGGCAGACATGCTGGCAGGCTTAGACCTGTGTTTTTATATTTTTTCCTAAGTGAGCCTTGAGGGGCTTGTTTGCCATAGTTTGGAACCCCTTAATAGCTTATGGAGCTCGGTAATATCTTGGTGCCGGGAGTGGGAACCTGATTTGTCCACTTGATCTTTTCTTAGGAAAAATTATATACGTTAACAAAATGAAGTTAGGGCACAGCTGTACAAGAAAAAAAACTAAGCAAAAGCACTCCAGGAACTGATGAAAATCAGTTGCTTGTGGAAGGTGGTCTTCTAACAAAAGTATAGCAGGTTTGTGCTAACTGTGTCTTAGAAGTGCTTTGGGGTGGCCTGTTATAACTGTGTATTTCTTACTACTCATAATAAGGGTTTTATTCAGTGAGTTAACCGTATACTATTTTTGGACTTGAATGATAATTCCAATAACCAAAATGTACCCAGGGCCTTGTGTAAGAGCCAAACGAGCGTTTTCAAATGTCAGATGGTTGAAGTTCTAGGTAGCTCAACACTCTCGCTTCCCAGTTCCTTCGTGTATTGTCGTATTTATAATGCTCTGTATTATAGTAGTCATAAAAACAGGTACATGTGTGGAGGTCTATTTCATGGGCCTTGCTGTGCATGTGCTTTGATTTTCTGTTATGCCTGGAAGCTGCCTGCCTGCACAGGGCTGTTCTTGATTTCAGCAGTATGCTTTGGGAGCTGAAAATGTAGAACACATGCAGGAAAAAAATAATGGAAATACATTTATACCAGCAGTTTTAGCAACTGACTTGACCCCCATGAGAAAGGATATTCAAGGTCAGATATGGGGTTGTGTTTTTTGAAAAGATAAGGAAAAAATGTCCTGACTAAGTTGGATTTTGTTCATGATGAGGAAAAATTTTTACAGATATTTCATTCCTTCCCTGTTTTGCATGTTGATACTGCAGGAGGGTTACTCATTCGGTAGTAACAATTACCATGACGAATCGGTTCATGGATTTCAGAGTATTTGCTAAAATACTTTGGGATTCAAGTGCCTGAAAGAATTGTTGGCTCTTCGAGAAAAAACGCACTGGTGTGTCAGAGGAGACAGTCTTGTGGGGCCTGAAAGGTGTCATAGTGAGGACTCTAATGAATGAACAGAACAAATAAAATCTTGTGAGAGGGGACTAGCTCCAGAAAACATGCCATTTAGGCAGCAATGATCAGCAACACAGAATGATCATAGGATCAGGCTCCAGGTTGGAAGGAACCTCAGGAGGTGTCCAGTCCAACCTCCTGCTCAAAACAGGGTCAGCTGCGAGATGAGACCAGTTTCCTCAGGGTTTCATCCAGTTGGGTCATGAAAGCCTCCAAGCATGGAGACTGCACAACCTCTCTGTGTAGCCTCTTCCATTGCATAACTGACCTCACGGCAGAAAAGTTTTTCCTTATTTCCAGCCTGAGCCTCTCACATTTCAACTTATGTCTGTTGTCTCTTGTTTTCCCACCACACCCCACTGTGAACAACCTGGCTCTGACTTCTCAATAACCTGCCCTCAGGTGTGGAAAGGCTATCACCAAAGCCTTCTCTTCCCCAGGCTGAGCAAGCTCGGTTCCTTTAGCCTGTTCTCACAGGGGTGATGCTCCAGACCCCTGAGTGTCTTGGGGTCCTCCTCCTTAACCTGTCTACCTTGCGGTAGCGCTCAGCAAGCTGATGTGTGATGCAGGAGGCCTATCCAGATGTTGCTGGGGCTATCACATGCAGGTCCACGTGGTGGTTGTAGCCAGGACAGGCTTGGTGGCTGCACGTGAGCCGTGCTGCTCTCTCCAAGCTTGTCTAAGGTATATGGGTATTTTTGCTGACCATCAGCTAGAACCGCTGCCAGGAGCTGACGCTGTTGGTTGGCCTGGCCGTGGCCCTCACAGCGGATTCCTGGGTTGATAGTGTGGCATTACTAATTTCAGGTATTAATTTAGAAAAATATTAGCCTGGATTGAAAAATCATGACATAGGTTAAATGCTATGAGATGCTAGAACGCTGTAGAGTTTCTTTTACTTTGCTGCATGGTTTTTGAGCTGCTGAGATACACATTTTAAGTATAAAACACGAGGGTTAGAGATATACTTAGTCTTAAAAATTGTTAAGTGTCTTGTAATTGCATAACTGCAGCAGCCAAGGCTTTAAGAACAATACTGAATATCATGAAATTTGTGATTTGATTTTAAAATTAAGCAACCTTGATAAGATCAAGAGTCTGTTGCTTTTGTAAAGCAAATGTTCATCTAAGAAGGTTTTTTTCAAATAGTGAACCATGGCTGTAAAGTTCTAAAATGATAGCTGCTATTATGTGCTCATCTGCTTGGCACAGTAATTAAAGTATACATTAATGCTCTGAGACATGCTTTTGGAAGTATGGATTGAAATTAATCACCCTGCCACTATATAAATTGCTTGCTGAGTACAACAGCATATATGTTTCTATAGAAATTTGTATGTTTCTGTATTCTACATGGGTACAGTTAAATTTAATATTTCATATATTTAATTTTATTACATATAATTTAAATATAAAAATACATTTAATTTTATTAAATACACGTCAGGTTTTGTTTACATATTTAACCTGTCCGGGACAAGCATTTTTAAATATGTAAATCTTGCACTGTAATAACCACTAAAGTTTAAACTGTCAAGATGCTCAAATACTGCTCGAGGAGCCTTTGGGCTGCCCGCACACGTCTGTGTGAGCAGGGCGACAGGAATTCCTGTCTCTGCAAGGTTCGAATCATCCAAGATGACTGGTTTCCACAAATACACTGCAGATGGAGATGAGTCTCTTGCCGCACACCAGGCTTGGCCCCTCTCGCAAACTGCAGAACGGATTTTTAGCGAGAGACGAGCTTTGTGGAGGAGGCCCTTCTCTGGTTAAAAAGCATGATAATTCTTCGGCCGTTAATTGGGTTTATCTTAGATTTAAGCTTGCAACATTGATTCCATCTCTGGCTTCCTGAACACTGTGCAGTGTCCTTAGGAAATCTCCGGTGTGAGTTTCCAGGCTGTACAGTTACACAGTTATTCTTCATACTAGAAAACCTTTGTAATAAATAATCCTCAAGATGTTTGAGAAACCGTTAATGTTACTCCTGTACTGGACAATTCATCAGATCAGGTTTACTCTGTTATTTTACAGTCTACGTGACTTGTAAGTCAAAAAGCAGGTGCCCGTCCTTTTCACGACGCTGAAATGCATGCGGCGTACTGTTCAAAACAATGCTGCTGTCCTGCTTTACAATGCAGATAACTTCTTTTCTTTTACAGTTTGTCTCACTGTATAGAGAGCAGTTGGAAATATATGTGCACGCTGCTCGATCTGTTGCTTTTTCCTCGTGGTACAGTGCAGTCTCCTGACAAAGAGTGTCATTCTGTGCAGTGCGATCACAAAGCTAATGGATTAAGATAGAGAAGTATCTAGCACCGTATTGATAAAAAGACTAAAATCGATGTATGGGGAGTTGTTTGAGAAGATAAAATGTGTGCACTAAAAATGCCTTCTTCCCTGCCTACACTCGGATATAGGACCCGATTTTTAAAAATTGAGGTTTCTGTAAAACTTTGATTTTTAGACTCACAATTCTGTACATACCTCTTTGTATGTTTGAGATCTAAATGCAGCGTTCAGACATCCTTTCTTTTACAGCTAATATTGATGATCCTGCCCAAGAGTTACAAAAGCAGAAAAAAGAAAACCCTTACAGATATTTGCTGCTTCAGTTGATACATATTTACGTTTCTGCATGGTGAAAGATTTTATCTTTTTTTTAATTATTTTTCCAGTGTATCAGCCTGGATGTAGTCTTCCTGTAAGGAGTGTGACATTTGCAGCAGAATTATTACAGTTTAACACTGAAAAAGCTCTTCCTGATCTGAACCATCGTTCAAAATGCAGGATGAAAGTAGACAAATACGTTTTCTATCACATTGTCTGCAGGACTTCTAGAAGATTCTTCTGAAACTTGGGGTAAGATTAAAAAAAAAAGAAAAAACAACTTAGTTGTAAAGTAGAAGCTGACATGAACCGTGCAGGTGTAATTCTAGGGCAGGGAAGATACTGTTTGTGCATTGGCCTCTGTGCTGAAATGTCTATAGGAGCAATTCCATTTAAGAAAATTTCAATGCAATATTTGTTCAAATAATGAAAACAGAAACAACAAGCCCAAGGGTATTACTAGGATTAAATATATCTATAATTGAATAAATTGTTTCCTATTAAAAAATAAAAGCATATATTATATTTTCTTTATTCTTTTGATAATAGATGTCGAAGTACAGAAATGTTTAACTATGTAAAAGAAGTTTTAGTGTAGGTATGGAAAGTATGAATTGCTGAGTAGTACAATATATTTTGGCTTCCCTAGCTCCTGAGAAATAGCTGAATTATTTGCACTGTCTATAGTTAATGTCGTTGCCTTGTTCTTAGTGTTTTGGTTTTTTATTCAGTAGTGGATCCATTAGCTTACATTTAGGGAATTAAATTCTTCCAATTTATTTCCTTACTGCGATATCAATTTAGTACAGGTAGTTGGGGTGTCCGGAGAATACCTTCTCTGTGACTGTAGTCATAGCATTTCATATAAACAGCATTTTCCAAGGGATATCAGTACTTACATGAATCTTTTTCTCCAGCTTCTGTTTCAGGTCATATATATATGTAACTAAAATTCATGTGAAAGACCTCATTGTCTGAATGTGTACTGGGTACAGTTCTCAATATTCATGGCAACATACAATTCTGCTTTTGACAAATAATGGAATGCTCACTTTATAGCCGTAGGAATTTGGCCAGGGCATACAAACAATTTATTTTTCATTTGTTTGTAGTCAGACAAGTTTATAATTAAGACAGTAACGGGCATATGCATTCTTGCAGCCTTTGCCGCTCATCTTTCTTGTTAACATCAAAGAGAATATTTGTGGTAGAAGACATAGCAGTCGGTAATAAGTGTGGGAGAATCAATAGCATGCAGATTATTTTTTTTATTTTTTTTAAATCTGGTTATCCCCTATCCTCCTATCGTCTGTGTATCTGCAATAAAGGAAAAGCATGCATACTTTTTTTTTGTTATCATTCCAAATGCTGTAGATAAAAATGATAGCTGTACACTGGTACCAAATTCTGTGCACACCCCAGACCACCAGAGATATTAATGAAAACATGCAGAGACTTATATAACCATTACATCAGTGTCTTATTTCTAGAAATGGCTGTTGTAAATTACCGTTTTGCTGAGGAATCCATTGCACTGGTCTGTAGCCTGCATGGTCCGACTACGGATGAAATCAAGAACATGATAAAGCTGAGCAGGAATCCCGGCATAGGATGATATTACTTTGCTTTGTGTAGGAAACATACATGTGGGTGAATATACTTGCGTTCATGCATACATGTGTATAAATATATAAATTGGTTTGGATTTACTGTGTCTGAGGACAAAGCCCTACATGTGAGGGATGTTTTAACTTCAGGGGTTGTGCATCTTTTGTGTCAGTTCTGAGACAGTTGAGATCAGCTGAAGTATCAGTCCTGGAGGGTCACTGGTGTGTAAGAATGAGAGTTGCCAGCAGCACAGTTTCTCTAAGGGCCTTTGAGTCTATGATTTGACTGCTCTCACAGCTTGGTCCAAAATAGCGTGTATTTGTTGGCTATGAAGCCCATTTATCTCCGCAACAACTAGGGACATTTGTTTGGGTCTGAGCATATTTACTGGAAGGGTACTGGCGGATTGTGAGTTTCGAGGCCATAAAATAATTATATAGAGTAATGACTTCCACTGATGAAATGTTACCAGTCTGTTGATTTTTTGTCTTTGTTTATGTCTTTAATTATGTGCCAGTGGCATTAAAAAGCTGAGATTTGGGTGTTCATGTATTTTACACTGAATTTAAAACATAAATAGCTCACCTAAGAATCTTCTTATAAAAAATGGAAAGAGAGGAAAAATCAGTCTGGTTAGGAGGTCATTGTTCTTATTAAGAAAATAGTGAGTTATTACTGCTGCCTCTGATGTACGTTAAGTAATACATATATCTCTTTAGGACTAGACCTCAGAATAAATTGCAAGACCAGAGACTAAATTAAAATGTTCTAAAACTTGATCCTCATGTATTTTTAAGGAAGTGGTCTGTTCCAAGAACTCTGATGTATGAAATCTTGTTAAGGTTAAAGTCTCTGCAGGCTGAAGTTCATTTTTTGAGGAAGAAACCCAGCTAACAATAAGATCAGGTATTGCCCAATGGTATTGTCACAATTAGCTAATTAAAATAAATTTATAGTCATAACATCTTCAATGTATACAATAAATACTAGCCTCTCTTTTTACTGCTATGTTGTTTCAGAATTTTCTCAGTAATAAGATAGTTTATTTTGGAAAAGCTGATCTTTGTGTCTTGGGCTAACTAACATGCAATACTCTTCTTACTGTTTTCTCATTCTCTTAATTCTCATTTACGCATTCAGAGAAGGATTTTTTGGAACACACCTTGAAAGTCTTTTAATGCACAATAAACCTTCCTTCAAATACACTTGTTCTAGACACTCTCAGAGGGAGGAGAAACTGTTCTCCAATGCTTCCCATGTCCTGGATATGCGCAGTTGACTCTGTCAGCTGATGCTGCATTGCTCCAGATATAAATAGAAAGAGAAATCAGTAAATCTGGCTTTGTCTTAACCTGTTGCAAAGTGAGAAATGAGGCATTTTGAAAACAGATGCAAACACATATTCAAATCAAGTTTGCTTATTTCTAATTTCTTAGTTTCTGGCCCAGGGATCACGGTGTTCTCAAATCCTCAAACCAGCAGAAGGGAAAGGCTGACCTGGTGCTTGTAACATTTCTTGAAAGTTAATTTACACGTGTTCAGATTAAGAAAGAGATTTGGTTGTGTGGTTTGTTGGGTTTTTTTTCTTAGCTGCAGTTTCCTTTGCAGTTCCACAATAAATTGAATTACTTGGACTTTTCCTGCCAGAAGCTTTAGGCACACCTGTGAAAAGCAGATTCCCTTGTACACAAGAGATCTTAACTTGGCTGATGAGAAATGAATACAGAAAATGGACGGTGCAGTTGCTCCAATATTAAATTGCTCTTGCAAGCCTTTTAAGTCTGGATTTCTTTCCAGTCCACAGGAAATGACTGATAATCCTTTTCTTTTTTTTTCTTTTTTTTCTTTTTTTCCAGAGGAGGAATGTGCTGAAATAGAAATACAGTATGTAACATAAAGATTAAGACATATCCTCAAGTTAGTTAATTCATTGGAAAAATATTTACTTTCTCTATCCAACTAAAATAATAGTAGTAAAGCAGGGAAAGTTAACTGTAGGAGAAGCTGTTTGCCTCATATTTGCATTGTTATCAGTTCCTTAGAATATTGCCAAATATAAAGTATTTGGGATGAACTGTCAGTGCTGAGAATATTGTTCAGAATTACTGTGGTAGGGCAATTTCCGTTAAAACAGTTAGCTTTTTCTGAGAAGAGGGGAGTCTTACCTTTGGCATTTCCTAAGTTTTGAGGACTTTATGCTTTAACTGCAGCCTCCTTCTATTCAGTCCTCTAAATATAAACCTTTGTTCGTACACTCAGTTGGCTGATTGAACCTCCAGCTGAAAAGTGACTGTGAGATGAGTATATCTTCCTTATAATTCAAACCTTTTTCTGATAGGTTCTAAAAATGTCTACAGGCTTAAATAAATATGGCAGCGGTCATCAGTATGTAGCTCTTTCTCTGCACATAATTCCTGTGCAAGAGGTCCTGTAAGAAAAAGTGGCTCAGCTCTAGCTAACATTGAAAAAAGAAATTTTATTTTGAAGACTTAAGGAACAAAAGAGCTTGCAAGGAATAGCACAAGAAGGTAATTAAATTCCCTGGGTAACCAGGAGAAAGGTAGAAAGGCAGTAATGTTACTTTAGAGTATTTGGGGTAAGTGATAATCTTTCTATTATTTTGGTATAAGACATATTCTTTAATTTCTGTAAATATTATCTTTTTACAAATTACTAAAGGGGTTATCAAATATTTTCAGCCTCAGAATATTACTTGAGTACTCCCAATAACTTGCTTATATTAGTAATCAATGAAAGTGAATTTTTAAGCAAACAATGATTAGCATGTATGAATTCTCATCATTGGAAGCTACATACCCAGCTAAAGCAAACTCTGAGACAGATAGACATCAAGTGAGTTGATAGTTCCTGTGTTTAAAGTACTAGGAACGTAATTTCTCTGTAGGTAGTGAAATGAGATGGGTGATTTTCCCCACCTACTTTAAAAACCAGTTCTGGATGGAAGGGTTGTTTTGTAAGCACCTATATCCTCTTCGTTAGGTATGGTGAGTGTCTGCTCCTGGGCACCCAATGTCTAGCAGGTTGTGTAGTCACAGGAGATGACCAGGTTGAGGGAGGCGATTCTGCCCCTCTACTCCGCTCTGGTGAGATCCCACCTGGAGTACTGCATCCAGCTCTGGGGCCACCAAAATAAGAAGAACATGGACCTGTTGGAGCGAGCCCAGAGAAGGGCCACGAAGATGCTCAGAGGGCTGGAGCACCTCTCCTGTGAGGACAGTCTGGGAGAGTTGGGGTTGTCCAGCCTGGAGAAGAGGAGGCTCCAAGGAGACCTTATAGTGGCCTTCCAGTACCTGAAGGGGGCCTACAGGAAAGCTGGGGAGGGACTGCTTATCAGGGAGTGTAGTGATGCTTTTAAACCAAAAAAGAGGGAAGATTTAAATTAGTTATTAGGAAGAAATTCTGAGGGTGGTGAGGCACTGGAACGGGTTGCCCAGGGAAGCTGTGGATGCCCCATCCCTGGAAGTGTTCAAGGCCAGGCTGGATGGGGCTTTGAGCAGCCTGCTCTAGTGGGAGGTGTTGGGGGGGGGAACTGTTGGGGGGTTGGAGCTAGATGATCTTTAAGGTCCCTTCCAACACAAACCATTCTATGATGAAATGACCTGCACACCCATATTGCTTGGGACTGGAACCAGTGCCTGCTTGACTAGGAAGAGGTGTGCTGCTTTTAACAGGAGAATTGAGGACACTTCTGTCACGTGCATAAGTGTCTTCTGTGTTCTTGCTTTGCAAATTGCATCAGGAATTATTCTTTCAAATAAAAAGAAGTTTCTTCATTTCACTGTCAGAAATAAGAATGGCCTAGTTATTAAAAACTATAAAATATATACAATCATAAAATAAAAATTAAACCTCATCAGTTAGGTTTTACTAAAAATGTTGACATTGGAGGAAATAAAGTCAAGTCACCATATGGCAAAGCGTCCTCAACCAACTAGTGGAAGCAGAGCTGTATAAATCCGAGGCATAGAGTCATTCTTGTATTTTGGGACCAAAAGCTCTTTCACCATGGACATCTATATTATTTCTAAATTAGACACTGTTGGAGCAGGTCTTGAAATAGCAGGATGGGAGATTGACTCCTGTTGCAAATTTTTTTATTTTTTAAATTGTCTCTGCTAAAAAAGCTGATTAAAAACTGGAAGTCCTTTGTCTCTTTTTAGAATTATCATAATTTGTTAACATTGTCATTTATGTTTTTCATGCATATGTATTTGTGTATTTATTTCTTTACAGAGAGTGGTCAAAATTAGGGTAGAAAGGGGATGTGTAAAAGGTGCCAGTATTCTAATTTGAAATGTTAATATGACATTGCCATTCATCAGTGACAGATGAATCTGTTAATACAATTTTGTCTTTTTATTGTATCAGACATTATTTTACTCAGTCTTTGGACTTCTGTGTGGTTTTGATACTTTCAAGGAAATGGATTTGAGAAGCACGCCTTTTTTAGTAAATTAAATGCACCTCAGAGAATCAATAAATGGATCTTAAAGACGCCTGCTGTCTTCTGCCCTGAGAAGTAGCCACAATTTTAAATACAATCATTCTGGACTTAGCTCTCTGTGCTGAGGAATTTCTCTGTTAGGTATTTGACACGCTGGGGGGTATGTTCTGCTCTGCCTCGCTGTACTTGAGACATAGTGTTGCACTGGTGCTAAACCAGCCTCAGGTACCTCCAGTCAAATGGACTGCACGACTTCCATTAACAGTTTCATCTCTCATCTGACGATTCTTACGGCTCCCAGTGTTTTCTCCATCCGTGCCCCAGTAGTTTATAGGCTTGCTCAGTGATACGTGACTGGGTGATACGGCAAGTTTTCTTTTCCTGTGAACAAGTAACATGTATGAAACCAGATCCCAGCATTGGCATCGCTGCTGCAGAACCTATATCAGATGAACTATTCAAGCTGTTTTAAAACTCCCCATTGAATTTCACTGCTTCCTAGAGGTCTCAAATAGTGTTCTCACATAGTCCCTTAGCACTCAGAGCAGCCCACAGGCTGTAGCATCCAGACAGCCTGTAAACGCAGCCATGGAGATGTTTGATTAGGAGCCTTATCTTCGCTCTCATTTACCATTTGGTGCCTAGCACTGACTTGCTTCACATAATCTGGCCCATAAGAACTGCTTAGAGGCCAGTCTTTAATTTTCCCTTTACATTGGACCTTGAATAAAGAAGAGTATCTTTCTTGCTTTTAAGAAACCAGGCTCGGGTGCTGGATAAAACCCTACCAGTTTTGAGATTGTTATCTCTCTTGTCTTATGTTTTTGAAGACTGTAGGGAGTTGCAGCCTGATGCGCCTACCAGGAGACTGTAAGCAATTCTTGAAATTGGTAGCAGAATAGGAGAAGGTGGTATGTTGAAGATATTGTAGCCCTTTTACAGGAATATCTGGTATTCTTTGATTAAATCTAAGCATGTGATATTCAGGATATGATTCTTATATTTTATTGGTTTGGGGTTTTTTTAAATGAATTGTTTTTTTATGGGAGAGAGCTGCTTCTGCTATATGAAAACTCCAGACTGCACGCTGTTGTTGAGAAGTAAATTTAAGGGCATGTTATTTCTAACATAAATGTGGAACTGCTGTGGTCACGGGCACACAGACTGCTATAAATTCCTAGGTTCATGCAACACTACTGCTCTGACTATAAATACTGATTATAGGGTAACAGTATAAAGAAAGCGCAGTGAGTCCTTTTCCCATTTTGAAATACAGTTTAGCAGGTAGACATGAAATTAATCAATGCCATTTGACCACTCAGCTCTCTGTGGAAGAGCTCCACAAATCACAAGTGAGTCTAGGGCTACTAAGATGGTTGACATAATCACAAGGTGCATCTATAAAATGGATTTTGTACAACCTGGGTTCAAGCAATTATCTGGCCTCTCTGCCTTTTTTTTTTTTTTTCCCCTCAGTTCTCTTGAGTATTTTTGGACAATGAAATTGTGTGTCCACAAAATTCAGATTTAGTAAAATGGCCACAATAAACAATTATTTATTTAAAAAAGAATAAAAGAATAAATAATTTGAAGTGTATATTAGATATAATAGTAACAGCTGTGCAATATATTATTCTCAGACTCTGGAGTGAGGCGCTGGGATTGACATAAATTGCTCTGAGTATTCCCTGGATTAAAAATTCTCGCTGTTTGGGTTCTGTCCTGAAATGGTTGGCATCCCAACAATCATGACACGTGTATATGTTGGCAAGGAGTTAAAAATGGTGGTGCCTCTGAAGTTTTGCAGGAGGTCTACTGCCTGGGGATGGTAGACAGTTGTAGCTGTTACTAATACCATTCTGTTGTCTGTGTTACAGCTAATTTCTAAAACAAAGCAAGATTGGTCCCACGTTATACTTGGTAATAGTATCTGGTATGTTTGGTTTTCTTTGAGCATTTTCTGACACTGGAGTTTGCACGTGCCCCCTTATTTTGTTGTTGATGTTTTGATAATAAATTAAATCTGACTACAAGATCACCCTGCCTTTAAACCGCAGTAAGGGCTGCTTGAAAAAGCATGAGCCTCCTAAAGTTTTTACCCTCAAGAGGAAATATCTGATTTTTCGTTTGTCTTTGATCTGGTCTCATCAATGCAATTTTACTACTTCAAACAATTGAGCCTGCAGTTCATTACAGTGCAAGACTGGAACCCTTCTATTACCTTATTTTTAGCAAGAATTACATTAAGCCTTAAAATCAAATTTGCAAAAAGAAAGGCCTGCATGTACTGATCCCAAAAGTTAGCCCGTAAAATTTGCTGTCACTTCTGCTTCCAAGAGAGGTGCTGGAAGATTGAATTTCAGCACCGTCGTTGTCCTGAGAGAAGACCAGTTGGATGTGAGGCGTTGTTTGGTGGCATGGCTTCACTATGTTTCTTTGTGGCCAAGTCAAATTCAGCATACAGTAACCTCGCAAAACAATTTCAATTCTCACATCTTCGTTTGCACTATTTTCATTTACTCTCCTAAAGTTTTTACTTCTTTGAAGTATAGCACTGTTTGGTCCACGTATGTGACCTCTAAGGATGCTGTGTCTGTTTTAACGTGTCAGTCCTTCCCAGGGGTGGTTGTGTGTGACCCATTTTGAAGTGCTGGATGTCACGTGGATGTTAATGGTCACCTCCACCTACGAATTGAGGGTGCTTGGCTGGAGAGCACTCTGACACCCTGCCTCCGGCAGGTGGACCCTTGGTGGTGCCTCCGTAGAGCTTCTCAACCCAAGGCAGCGAGGCGCTCTGTGCCTGCAAAGCAACTCAGCCCAGCAGGAGGGACTGAAGGGAGCTCTGTTCGTACAGGGTTTTAGCATCTTCCCAGAGCAGAGCCTCTGACTATTTTTCAGAGCTTATGTACTTGATTAAAACATAATTTCCCTTCAGCTTATGGAGCTGAGAAGTTCTTAGAGGCATGAATTAATGGGGAGACAGGTTGTGTCTGCTACAGAGTCAAGGAGCTGTGCTGCAGAAGAGCAAAATTATTCTGCCAGGTGATTTGTTAGGTTCAAGCAATGCTTCCAGAAATTTTCAAGCAAGAATGTTTATCTGCAATTGAGACTGACTGACACCGTCACTTCTTAGGAAACTCCCCATTAGAGAACGTTGTCATTTTTTTAAACATGGCCATTATAAGTCTAGGAAAAGAAATGTAATATTTTACTTGGGCAGGAGGGAGGTGAAGGAGAATTCTACAGAAGATTTGGAGGTGTCTGCCGAGCTTGGCAGAACAACCTCCTGTCACTGTGGCTGTGGCAGCCCAACTGGAACTTGGAAAGAGGAGCATTGTTTGCCATTTTGAAAAACTGGATATTTTATTCTCATTGAACCTGACTGAAATATCCATGTTTCATATGTAGTAAAGCTCTCCAAATACCTGCATTAAAGTTGCCTGCGAAAATATGGAGCCTTCATGTTAGCACTGTGCATGGAAACATGGTTAGCATCAGGCAGGCTGAGAGAGACCCACAGAGAGAAAAAAAAATCTGATTAACAGCACCTAGAAATGGGCAAATTAATCCCCTGCAAGGAACTAGACCACTAGGAATGCAAAACTTCCAGGCCAAGAAGATTTCACGTGTTTGTGGAAGAATTGTGTCTGTATACGAACCTGACAAAGGGAATAAAAATGACAAAATGAAGGTACAGCTTTTTTACATTCTCACAGGACAAAATGAAAGAGTGAAATAAAATTGCCAGGAATGAATACACAAACCCCGGAACAGCTGAGCGAAATATTTGAGGAAAATATACACGAGGTAGCAGAGAGATACTTTTCTCTAAATCCCCAAAGGAAGAGCAGAGAACCAGATAGATGCTTGCATCGTGTTGCTGAGAATTCTGGCATGCACATGTACTTTAGAGACATAAAAGATCTCCTAATTAGAGACAGGATCATTTGTGGGACATGTGATTCCAGTTTATGGGAGGAATTGCTGAGAAAAAGACATCTAACCCTAAAGGAATGAATCAAAGAACAAGAGCAGCTGAACTGTCCAGGGAAAGGAGCAAAACGGCAGCCACTCTTGCAATACACAGGCTACGCTTAAAATGAATCCAGGAAAGAGGGCAGAGACAAGCTCATGAAGGATGCCGCTGCAGTGATGTGCTGGTACACACCTCTGAACATGTGCTGGAAGGGACATGGAAATCATCATTACTGAGGTCTCAGTGCTGCACGCAGCCTCTTTTGTGGAAAAGCAGCTGTACTTACAGTTGCAGAGAAATTTCCAAGGTTCGGGAGGTGATTTACAGCAAGGCTTAAGCTTGTAGCACGTGTCCACTGCAGAAAGTGGTCACCACGTATGTTTTGAGCTACTGATTGCACCAACTGTATTTGCGCCAGGCTGGTGGATCAGCAGCCGGTGGGACGGCGGTGGGGCCATGGAGCCAGCCAGGCTGTGGGGAGGGACATCGGGTGCCGCGGGGAAGCAGAGGGCAAGACAAGTGCGACACAGAGGCAGCCATCCAGGAGCAGTGGTGAAATGAAGACAATGAGCAATGCACGAAAATGAAGTAATGTTTAGGGGCTGATAGGGAGGGAGTCACGAGCGTATAATTCAGTAGTGACTGTGCAGCTGATGCCTGATGGGCTCTCCCATCCTCAGCCAGAGATAGAGGAGGCAGAAGGAAACCAACAGGCAGTATGACTGAAAGAGGGTAGATTTAGATGAGATATTAGGAAGAAGTTCTTAACTGTGAGGGTGGTGAGACACTGGAACAGGTTGCCCAGAGAAGCTGTGGATGCCCCATCCCTGGAAGTGTTCAAGGCCAGGCTGGATGGGGCTTTGAGCAGTGGGAGGTATCCCTGCCCATGGCAGGGGGTGTGGAACTGGATGATCTTTAGGGTCCCTTCCAACCCAAACCATTCTATGACAGGGTTTTGGCAAGGTGAAAGCAAATTCTGCTTCAGCAGAACAGGAGACGAGGCTGTTCTGGAGCTCAACACGTATGAAGGAATATGAAATCAAACCAGTCCCTGGTGAAGTCCAGCCTTTAAATGGCCTTGGGTTAGCAACCTCTAGTTAGTCACCAAAAGTTTGCATGAAAAGCACAACAGCTGTCAAAACTAAAGTTATGGTGACCCATCCGTGGTTCAGAGAGAGGAGAAGTAGGAAGATAATGTTGGAAAGAGGCACCAGGAAGTTAATCTATCTGAGCATGACCTGAATGTTACCCCCATTTTTTGTTTTTCTGTACAGTGTTCTCTAAAGAAAAGCCAATTATATTTTAGAAGAATAGGGGCCTCTCATGTTGTTATTCATCATGTGGTACATGAAACGCTAACGCAGAAATTGTGAGTTAACCTTGTCCTTTCATCACGTATGATCATCTCATCACTAGACTGGTGACTGCTCAAAGCTGCCTAAAAATGGTTGGGCCCCAGACAACTAAACTTTTATGCATCAGTACAAAAGCAGCAGAGAAGATGAGAAGGAAAACTGATTGTCCCAAGGGACACAGCATAGTGGTTTGGGTAGTTCTGCTTAGAAAGTCAGTTGTGGCTTTTATAATGAGGAACTTAAGGTTTGAATTTTCAGACTTATTAGCTGTGCATTTGTTTGTTTTTTATTAACTTAATGTACTATGCGCCACATTTTCTTTGGGGTATTGAGTCTAGTGATGGATTCATCCAATTTAGCTCTAAATGCATGGGCTTTCTTTTTCATAAAACGTTGAAGAGATCTGGGTCTCACATTTCCTGAATTATTTTAATTTTTTTTATGCCTGTATATTTTTGGTACAGCATCTAATGTTTTCTATCCAGTTTCCTTTCTGAGAATATGTGCTTCTGGCTAATGTAGAAAGGTAACGTGATTTTTGTTTGTTCTCTTTCTTGACCTCTGAGAATTAGAGTTGTCTTCTTATATGAGCCGACACAGTTAAACCACTTCAGTCTACAAAAGAATCACTGGAAGTTTCCAATCCTCTAGCTATCTGCTCCAATAGAAAAGAAAACAGGTTTTTAAAAGGCTGAGAAAGATATGGTTATTAAGCTAATACAATATACTTCATCTAGCTGCTAAAAATCTTGACTGTTAACAGTGATTAAATATAATTGCATCAGTAAAGGTGGTGTGAAAAAAACAACCCTGACTTTCATTAGAAGCTATCTTTAGGAAACCCTGATTTCTTGGGTTTAAAAGTTTCATGTAACGTTGCTGTTTTATTATGGGTAGTGCTTTGAAGGTTTCTTAAACCCAGGAATAGGTAGAAAGAGTAAATAAACCAGAGCAGGATAAATACACAGTTCTGAAGTATTCTGCTAGGTTTCATTATATATCTGCAGTATATGTGGTTTATTCAAAAAGAAAAATGCCATAAAACTGAAATGTTAATGGAAAAATATTCAACCATCTTAAAGATATGACCAAATAATAAAGATATTTGCAAGAAAAAACAAATGAACAAACCACCATCTGTGCACCAGATAAAATTTTCATTGAATAGAATGAACGAACTCCCAGTAATTTCAGTTAAAGTTGTTGAATTAATTCTTTTTTTTTTCTTTTTTTTTGCTACTCTTCAATTTGGAAGGGAATCTGTTCATTATTTTAAGAGCTGAGAAACAAAGTTGCTAGACTTTTTGTCTTATTTTCATATATTTAAAATCTGAGCTATGTCTTGTCCTTAACATTGCACAATCTTTATAGTGGTTGTAAAATTTCTCCAAGTTAAGTGATCTGAAAAAGTTCTTCCTAGACAGTAAGATATTAACAAATTTAGCAGTTCTGGTATAATGCAGAATACCACACGCTGTTCTGTATCCTTGGAGCTGAACTGGGTATGTACAGATTTGGTTTTATTCTGTAGATTATGAGAAATTATATAATTTCTAACTGAAACAGGACTGTAAAACCTCTCTCAGTGCAATACTGAAAATTATGAAATAACCTAATTCTTACACAGCTTTGTGACTGCCAATGTTAAATATTGCTGCTAATATTTATTGCAAGAGCCTCAGTTACTACTAAGACAAAAGTCTAACAGTGAGCCCTCTTTGCTTAGAGAAATCACATGCTCCCAATGTGTTCCAGAGCAATAATTATATTTTTTTTGTGGATATTCAAGAGAAGTGATAATTCTGAAGCAGAGATAATGTTTCCACTGGGAAACACAGTAAAAATATATTTAGCCGTTGTCCTAAACCAGCAAAGTCCAGATCTAGAGGTGGCCTGTGGTGAGGTACTGAACTAAACATAATGCTGATGTGTCTTCTCCACATATAGGCACTTTCTGCTTTTAAGATTTTAAAGATATTAAAACCATGAAAATGTGTTGATACTTAGGGCATTTAATGAAACCTTCAAAGAATATAAGTTTTTGGATACCAGGTAGATATGCACTATACATAACAAAGATAGTGTGCATAATGAAAAATGATTCCCTTGTGAATTTATTATTCCTGTTCTGCTTAACTATTTGCCTTTTATTTTGAGAATCCCAATGTGTAAAAATATTTTTATAATCTGTGTTTGGCATTTTTGGCCCTCATGCGATTTTGATTCATGAGTTGAAAAGCTGTTTCCATGGAAATCAGCTGAATTGTTGATGAGCTTTGAATTTCTCCCACAAATTAAGGCAACTGGGGGACATGATCTAGGCTGATTCTGTCCATAACGTTGGCCATAGTATTTATCCTTTTATCCCATATGAATGGGAGCTGTATTCTGGTGATGATTTAAGTTAAGATTCCTGAATATAACTGTAACAAATTCTCTTGAATCAAGCGAAACACAAATTTACCAAAAATGCAAAAATAGATAAAAATACTAAGTATGACATGTACGCATGCGCTTAACACCCTGACAACATATGCACACTCAAGCCCCCTCCCAAGGACAGCTGCAGTCATGGTCATGATTAACTTTTAAGTTTCTACAACCAACCCACCTCATTTTTAGTGAGGTTGAGTCGCAGCTGTATAGACCTCATTCATAGCCTGTGTTTCTTCCAGGTGCTGCTAGGGTATTTGACAGACATGTTTGAGTTGAAACGGACTGAGCGTCATCCACATAAACCGCTGAACGTAAACCTCCCTTGTTACCTTTCAGACATACTGAGCAGGAAGAGAAGCAAAATGTGACCTAGACTTGTCAAAGAGAATGTTTGGTTTTTTTCCCAGATTTCCAGAAGAGAAAAAGTAAGCCAGAAACTCTTGAGATTTGTAGAGGCCAGGACAGTGTCCGCAGTGTCTCCTGCTGACCAGTGTGTTAAAGCTCATAGATGTGCTGCAATCACATAATACCTGACCATCGCAAGTTCTCAGGATACAATAGCAGAGCGCTGTGATCTCTCCATGTCCGTACTTTGATCAGCTTGGGCAAACAGAGCTACTCTGTTCAGGTACTTGAACTTGACAGCATTCTCAGTAATTTTGTCCAAAAGTGGAAGTTCAGTTTGTGGGTCGTTATTGTCCAGTTGTCAGCATCAAGTGACTTCTTGTGTGACAGCTGTCAACAACTTCCCCAGTGTAAGCCTGCAGATCTGCCCCTGCTCCGTACTGTCACCACTAGCAGTGGGTGTAGTTTTTCTCTGATGACTTTCAGAACAGCTGAAATAAAAATAAACACTTTATCTTTTAGAAAGTTGAAAAAAAATATTATAAAATAAAATCAGTGCTTGATATATGGTGTGGAAGAGGGGCTTCAGCTAAACTTATTTTAATTGGAAGAGTAAGGAGAAGAGAAGCTCAAAATGCCAGCTCTGATGTTTCCTTAGCTCTAACTCATAACTCAAAGAAATGGCTGCGGCAGGAATTGGCTTTTGTGGGGAGGGTGGGACAAGAATGTGATTGTTTGCTGCTTTGAAAGTGTTTGTTTGTCAGGCATTCGGGTGGGAGGGTGGCAGCGAAAACAGACCCTTCCCCGCCCTGGAAATGCCAGGTGCTGTACTTCAGCAATATTCAGATTCTGAGTGTATTTCTGGCTTTCCTAATCTTTGATCCTGCCATTGAATCCGCGGGGGTGCAAAAATCCACCCACACAGATCCGATTTCAAAATCCTGGCCTTAATTATTTATGGTTTGGTTTGGACAAATTACTGTTCTCTGTGCAATAACCACAGTTATTACCAGAAACATAGGACCCTCTAAAACATACATATATACATTATGTATGTATGTGCATATTTTTTAAGATGTTGCCTTTATTAATGTTGTTTCGAGGCTTAACTGAAATTCTCATTACTCAGTCTTGCCCTGTGCTGCTTTTCACCTGACCATGCTGGCCTGGATCCATAGCAATTAATTTTCAGAAAAAACAGCCCATAATGTTTATAACCTGAAAGCAGTCCTCGGACTAAAAGAAGAACATCTAGCTTTACACACCTTGCAACAAGATCCTAGTGTTTTGTTAAGCTCCAAGTGGACTGTACTAGTTTTTCTGCATAAAACAGGCCCACCTTTTTTTAATGTCTCTGGGCCCTATTCATAAGAGCGATCCTTCTCAAGTTAGATCATTTTCATCTGCATATAAATAGAAGGTAAATCCCTTATGAAAAAAACCAACACCTTTTAACCAAGGACAGTAAATTTCATGAAACAAAAATAAAATCAGAATTTTACAGCAAAATCGGACATGCCAGTGCCATTACAGAACCTGGAAATGCCAGCCAGAACCATTCTGTAATTAGAGGAAGGCAAGCTTGGTGACTTTTATGTGTTTCCCAAAGTAATTTTTTTCCTTCTTTTTGCCTTTTTCCTGAATTTTTAATCATAAATTAATGCTGGTACATTTGCTGTCATAATGCTGACAAATAGGTTCCCAGCGCTTGAGTGTTGCTTTAGATTTGGATTCTTGTCTTTGTTTTTGTCCTTTAATAGAGCCGAAAGAAACATACTCTCTTCAAATGTTCCTGCAAAGGACACAGCAAGCTACGTAATTTCGGTTCTTGCATATTCTTAGTTGGAAGGCAATTGGAAATTAGCAGAAGCTTTCAGGTAATTCCTGGGCCTGTTTGGAATTGTGTGAAACTGAGGTTTATTTGCAGTTAGAAACCCGTACCCCAGCTTTCAATGAGGTCCTGTCCAGGTATTCTAAAATACTTTCCTCATTCTCAACCGGCTTGTCAAGTTTTAGATTAGCAACCAAACCCGGTAACAGCTGGACATGTTTCCCTCTTCATAAGATTTCAAACAGTTGGCCTCCTAAAAGGTAGGGTAGAAGACTTCCCTGTCACACCTCCTACGTGTTTCTCCAACCAAGGAAACCAAACTTGTGCTGAAAGCCGAGGGCTTGTGCTGGGGCGGTCAGGGCTCTGCTCTCAGCTGTGCCCCAGCCTTCACTTACCTCTCTCTACCATCCTTCCGTCTCACATCATACACTGCTGCCTCGTGAAAAGTCTCTTTGCTAATGTTTGTTGAGCAGGCAGACATTTCAGGTGGAACACGACAGAAATATAAAATACTGTTCCTAAATGTTCTTTGCTGCCTGCAGTGCATTGGGAGATCACGTGCAAGAAAGCCATTTGCATTCCATCTAATGAGATAGTGGCATCAGTTTTGATTTTCGTCAAGGTAACGTATGCTTTAGGATCTGAGATTTCAGTCCAGTGTGCTACGGATGGGGATTGCAATCCTCGTCTCAATGTCCAAAGCAGTTGCTAGAGTCACAAGCAATATTTGTTTTGCACATGTTATTATTGAGGAAAACTAAATGGCAGTAAAAGTGTTCTAGAATGGAAAAAAACTTTCTAGTAAAAATCATGTTCGTATGATTGACCTGTCTGAAAATTATGGAACCTCACAAAGCACTGTATATTTGTCTCGTAGAAAATAGTACACTTGCTTTTCAATAAATGGTATTTTTAATTTTTAAAATTAAAACACAGCAATAGCATTTTGCCAGGTGATTAAATAATGCAAAACACTTTTTCTAGTTTGGTACAGTTAGTTCATATTTCCAAGTCATGGTTGTTTTTAGTGCTTCTTTAAAAAAAATAATCTCAAGCTTTCAGAATTGCCTGTTCCAGAGCTTTGGTACTCTGTTGCAGCCTGTGTTGGATCTAACTGTTTTCTAAGCCTGAAATAAACGTCTTGAAGGGATCCTCAGTCATCTCCTGATGGAAAGTAATAGTAAGCTAAAACAGAGGGTCTATTTAATATTTAAGGCCCTTAATGATGAGAAACCAGTTACACAATGGGAAAGAATTTTACCCGTAATATACGTGTACAATATTTTTTCCCCTACAGAATTACCAGATTCTATCATGGATTGTATGGATATTACAAAACTTTTTTTTAAAGATTGTAAGCAAAGGTTTAAAAATGACTGGTAATTCTGGAAACGTCAGTGTTGGAGAACCAAAGTTGAGACCTTGCCGATACCCATTCCAAAGGTTTCAAAGCATTCAGCTCTGCCCAGGAGATCCACCTATAAGGTGTCTCAGGTTGGGATACAGAAGCCCAAACTTGTCACCTTTCAGCCTTTGACTTACTTTAATTTTAAAAAAAAAAGCTATAAATATATACTTGCCTGTTAATACAAAGTGATATCTTCCATAATAGTTTCCCATAGTAAAAAATTGTCTGCACATATTTCTGTATGGGAAATGTGGGGAACGTTATGCAAACAGCAAACGTGTTTCATCTTTCAGGCTACAAGTAGATTATGGCTTTTCAAAACCTGCAGATTTTCTCTGTGAATTAATCTTCCACTATCTTTTGTTGGTGTCTTTCAAGTTCTATCGGCTTCTAGCTAGAAAGCTAATGATAACGCATCAGAATTGTACCCTTTTAAAAGAACAAAAGCGGGGTACCCATCTGTAATAATAGTGTAATGACACCAAATCTGTACATGTATGGTTTAGTATTATTTACCTAAATGCTCATTCATTGGCACATAGACAATTTCTTTGATGCTTTATCTTCGTATTATGTTTTGCAACAGCAGCCTGGCATCATTAGACATCCACCCACTAGCATTTTAAAGATTTTTCCACACAGCCATAAAATTGCACCTTCCTCGTTGAATGTAAAATCAAGTACACCTGTAATAACAAAGCAGTGGAATAGTATGCATCTCCTCCTGGATGTTTAACTGCATTGCAGTAGAGCTGTGGTGGTTTGCCTTCGCAGACTCAGTAAAATTAAAGGTCGTGTCCGAATGCTGTGTCTTCCTGTTTAAAATGAATAGCTTGTAAATGTTTATCTCAACTAGAAGTGAGAACGTGGTCTACGTTTGTGCTCTCCAATTCCCATTTTGAGAAACCGTGCAGAAAAACAGCTGCATATCCTTTCATGTCCTTCTTCTGCTGTTAAACATTTACATCTTTGATTTTAGTTCTTTGCCAGGTTTCACCCTCCTTGCATTTGGATTTCTGGTTGAAGCTTGCAGTAGTGCCATCTAGATTTATAGTGGGTTACATTGTTTTCTGCCGAAAAGAGAGAGAGAAAGAAATAAATCCAGTGCAAAAGTACTGAGAATTCATGTACAGCGTCATACAGTATATAGTTTCTTTGTGTTCTGCCAATATGTATTTCAGTTTAAAATGTCTTGAGGCTGGTTGGGACTATTTTTATAGAGAGAGGACCAAAGTATACAGTATATTGGCTTCCATTTTGCTGTTTTTGGACAGTAAGGGCTGCTTTCCATTTCCTACAATGTTCCAATATAACTAAATCACATATACTCTGTAATGGAGGCTTCTGAGACCTGGGGCTTCTGTAAAATGTAAAAGAGCAAAGTAGTATTTATACAGTATAATATTTTGATTCGCTAATGAGCTGTGAGGTGGGTGTTATCGTGAACTACTGTGCAGCAAGAAAGGTTCCTAAAACATGCATCAACTTCCTCCGTCTCCGAATCATTGCAGATAACACAGTGTTTAGTTTCTAATTAGGCTTGTGCTGTGCTAATTCTCGTGAGTAGTGTAAGTGATTGACATTCTGCATTTTAGTGGCAAGTACCAGAGCAGCTGACTTCAGCTCCGGGATGAAGCCAGCATACAGCTGCTGAGAAAAGCAAGGCGTTCGGAGAAACTGATTTGCAAGATTAACGCACACTGATTGGTATGGCCTTGTTCTGAGGGGAAAGGAGGAAATAAGGCGCATAGTCTTGAATTAGACTAATGATATTCTAGTTCTAAAGGGATTAAGAGAGAAATGTTTAACTGAAAAAAGAAATAAAAACCCTCTGAGTAGTAGTTCTCAAATTATTTATTTACTTTGGATAGTCTTTTGCACTATTTCTTAGGAGAGGATGAACGTTCTTCTTCTACCATGCCTCAATCCCCTGCATTTAAAATACAGATGGTTTGTCCTAAGTCCTGTTTTCTGTACATGTGAGTAATAAGTGTAACCTTCAAGGCAATAGCTTGTGAACTATTTCTTGATGGAACATGCCAGAGCAGCATAGGCATTTTATGTGGCTAAAATTATTTCTGAGTAATTTTTGCTAGCGTATTTTCTTTGTGGTCATCTCAAGTCAGTGTTTTTGGTAGTACAGTGGAAATAAAAATAGTGATACAGATCTGATACAGACAGTCTCATTGAAGTAGACTGGGTTATTGTAAGGTACATCTTCTAATTTAAACTCTCCGGTCAGGTCTGAATCTCTTCAGTCAGATTCTAAATGTTAAGTTTGGCTTTTTCAAATCATCATAGTTGCATTGAGCACTACTAAAGAATGTGTCTGTGGCTCTTGGGTGTTACTCATGGAGCATTTGAGTTTTTCACAGCCTTTAAAGCCTTACTCAATTTCAACCATTGCAAGTACCTGTGAGGTGGAGCAGCACTGTTACTCTCTTTTATGAACTGGAGACAAATGGCCACGGTTAGGTCCCTTGTATGTGTTACAGTTCCAGGCAAGGGGCTGGCTAAGGAGTGGCGTTTTCTCAGGATGCTCAAGCTGTGGCTTGTTGCAAATCCCATCTGCCCTCTCTGCATGCAGCGTTAGAGGCCCTTCCTGGAACAAGCTCCTCAGGTGATTTATCTGCGTGAGGTTGCCGGCACAGGGTCCCTGGAAAGGCAGATGGGACACATGATGGCAGACTTGGACTAGTTGCGTTTGGCAGAGAACAGATCTATGGAGTATGATACTATTGTTATTATTATGGGTCAGAATTTCTATTCAAATGGCATTCCTTGTGTATTTCATCACCCAGTCTAGTATAAATGTCAGTGGTGCCGTGAAGCTGTTGGGTTTTCAGAATTGCTAGGTGTGCACTAGAGGCTGCAAAAGGTATGTTTGTACAAATCATGAAACAAATAAAGGTATTCACTTTTGTCCATGTCCTTCAGCCTGCCAGTAATACTTTTTTGCAGGCTGTGTAAATAAAGGTCTGATTTTGCTTTGTCAGTTGATACTGGGATGAATTAAGTTAGACTTGAAAGCCTCAACAATATCCCAGGTAATACAAGTTAATCATGAAATAACAATGACAAGATGTGTCATCTGCTTGAGAAAGGAAGATGTAGTATAACCCTAACCTCCCATTTACATCCTCTCTGACCTCGTTTCTTTTTTGTCTCTGTCAGAAAAAGCAAAAAGACATCTCTGGACCATGTGAGAGCATTAGGAAACTTGAAAAAAAAAATCACATGGCACAATCACTCATTATGGTCAACATGTTTTAACTATATGAAATTGCAAACTGCTCACGCTTTATTGTACTGAGTAAAGACCTTCTGCTGCTTTCTTTGAAGATGAAACTTGTCTTGGACTTCACTGGCAGTGGAACCAGACTTGCTACAGATCCATGTTGTAGATTAGGTCATTTGCTTATATTTCAGTTATGGTGTTTTTTCCAGTTTCTCTTCCACTGCTGCTCTGTTAAAGCAGTGCAGCTGGCTGGAGGGCTGTAGGCATTGAAAGGGCTGGGGCATTAAAAATAGAAGCTTTGGGTCCTTTTTCATAGTCAAACAAATTTTTATATCCCAAGTGCAGTATTTTATGTTGCCCAAGGAAAAGGATATTGTTTGCTGCACTTTAAAATAACACAAAAGCCATTCCAACTCTCCTTGAAGCCAGTGGCAAAATTCCACTTGCTTTCAATGGGAATTTGCAAAAGACCCATGATGCAATTTCTGTCAGAGTAGAAGAAATCTGTGAGTCCATAGTACCATGCAAATGTAAAATGTATACATTCCCTTTTGGTTTTGGTATAACTAATTCTTTTATTATTTTCTTCAGAGAATATGGAAGTGGTTGGTCACAGAAAATAGCTGCAACAAGAATAGCCGAAACAGCCCTGTTCCTCCAGACAGTTGAAGGGATGGCCTGTAAGACAAGAATTTGCAGTCTATAGAAAACTAGCCTAATGGCTGCATAGGACATTGCAATCGGGACTCACTGTTACGGCATTTGCCCTGCCTCTTTGGCAAATCATTGATGCAAAAGGGGAGCAACTGTGAACATTAGGAAGAAGCAATCATAACATGTCTGTTCTAGTTACCACCATGTCTTAAAATAGAAGGACAATGAAACTTAAATTTTACAGATAAGAGATATATGATCCCTATCAATTTGGTGCTGTATCATTTGCACGTTTCACAGAGAAACTGCTCTGGTTTTGGAGGAAGAGTCCTCCCATAAACTTGTTACTCAGGCGTACTTTCATGTCATCCAGAGAAAGACATGAAGTGTGTGACTGCATTCCTACCTGCTGGTATTTTGTTTGAGTTTGTATTACAGCATAGAGGAGGAAGGAGCACCTTCTTTTCCTGGATGTTTCCTTCAGTTTGGAAGATGAAGTGTCAGCTACTGTTTGGATATGTAGTAATCACCAATAAACCTCTAAATCTAAATATTTGCATTAATGAACTAAACTATCCTGAATATGTCCTGTGCAAAGCAGAGATTGAAATGTAAGAACTTCAAGGAAGACCTGTCTCTCTTTAAAGTGAGTTTTCCCTTGGGCTTCTGGTGAGCTGGACTAGGGAAGTGATCATCCCCCTGTACTCGGCACTGGTGAGGCCCCACCTCGAGTACTGCATTCAGTTTTGGGACCCTCACTACAAGAAGGACATTGAGGTGTTGGAGCGTGTCCAGAGAAGGGCTACAAAGCTGGTGAGGGGTCTGGAGGACAAACCTTATGAGGAGCGGCTGAAGGAGCTGGGGTTGTTTAGGCTGGAGAAGAGGAGGCTGAGGGGAGACCCCATTGCCCTCTACAACTACCTGAAAGGAGGTTGTAGAGAGATGGGGGCTGACCTCTTGTCCCTGGTGACAAGTGATAGGACAAGAGGAAACGGGTTCAAGTTATGTCAGGGGAGGTTTAGATTGGATATTAGGAAACATTTTTTCACTGAAAGGGTTATTAAACATTGGAATAGGCTGCCCAGGGAGGTGGTGGATTCACCATCCCTGGAGGTGTTTAAAAAAAGGGTAGATGGGGCACTTAGGGACATGGTTTAGAAGTGGCTCTTGTCAGGGTAGGTTAAAGGTTGGACTTGATGATCTTAAAGGTCCCTTCCAACCTCAGCAATTCTATGATTCTATGATTCCCCACCACAGGGCAGCAGAAGTTGGCTGCCCCAGAGCCTGTTCTTCGTGCACCTATCGCTCACGGTGCCTGAGCAGCCATGTAAGAAGGAACCCAACAGTGAACCTTCGGCATTGCTGTGGCTTGTGTGAAGGAAAAAGCGTGTAGATAAACGTACCTTCCAGATGCCCACATCAGCAGCATGGCAGGAGAAAGAAATTTCTCATGTTCTCTCCACGTGAGCTCGTCCTTAAAATTCTCCAGAACAATGAGGCTTCTCTGCAGCTGCGAAGAGCCCTTGGGCCTTGTCAGGCATTCTTGCAGTTCTCAGCTTATTCTGCTGCACCTTGGTAGAGATAAGGCTAATTATTAGATCCTCAGCTTCAGACTCCCCGCAGTTACTTGGTGTACAGAGTCTTCTTTATCTATCCTTTTCCACTCTAGCCTTACAGCTTACTTCAGTGAGATTACATACTTCCTGCTAATGGCAGAATTTGTCTACCAGGAAAGGACATGGCTTTGAACTCCATGGGATGTTACTGATGTGTAAATCTTCTGATGTCTTGCGAGTAGCGGCCACTCCATCACTTTTCACGATACACCTTACCTTAAGATTGGAAAGTAGTTAGTGGCTTTGGGTGGGCAGCTTCAGAAATCTTCAAAGGGACCCAAAATCTTCAGAAATTGCTCTTAGGGAAGATTGCATCTTCTAAAATCACATTGCCCCAAGTTTTGAAAATTTCAGGCTTGCATTAATGTTCATGAGAAATCCAAACTTCGCGATATTTAATGAAAGAATACGTTTATGGAAAGTACTTTTCATGCACAGTAGATGCATTTCAGAACCCATTTCAAGTGTATGTGTAGATTCTGATGTTACCAGAAAGGCAAAACTTAGCAAACAGAAGCATTTGAAACTAGGAACTAACGTGTCAGTCTTCTGCTACTGGAACTGGATTTGAATTAGACCTCTATGCCGCTGTGTGGCCTTTGAGTAACACATCAGTCTACCATGTGCTGTAATCAGTATCTAATGATAAGGGAGGTAAAGACCTGGAGAAGCAGGGGGTAGTGCAGACTTGGACTTGTGACTGTTACGGGCCCATGGTAGTGTCTGGTTGGTAGAGCTGCTTATCTGTGATGACAACTAACTTCCATCCAGCTGTTTTTTGAAGGTAGAAGAAACTAAGTATTGTACACAACTACTAATTGTAATTTAGAACGTGTATTTTTAAACATGCGGTCACTTGCAGTAGGTAGGAGAGTAAGGAGTGTTAAAACTCAGATCGTACCAAGTGTTATTTTTTACAATAAAAATCAAGACAGCGGGTCAGCAATAGCAGCTGATGTAGGTAAATGGGCACAAGCAGTCTAGAAGCGGTTATGGTACACATGCAATGACTGGACTAGCCAGTCTCTCACTCATGTGAGAGAGTGTTTCAGTCCTGCGCCAGGAGTGTCTGCTGTATACTCCGTACCACCAGCTAGCAGGATTTAGAAGAAGCAGTGAGGAGGAGAATGCTTTTTATTTGATGTTCAAAATTTTGTCTTGAGGAGGACATATCCAAGTTGATTCAGCCAGGGAAGGGCTCACAGTGGCCTGAAGTCTAAGGCTGTTAGAGGGGAAGGCGGGTTTTAGTTTAGGTTTTTGAGGGGAGTCAAGGAAAATACAGAAGAACAAGAACTGAGGTGTACTTTGGACATTCTGTGACATTTTCATTCTCACCCAGATCTATGTGAAGGTGCAATATTTGTTTATGTGTGTTGATTTGTTAATGTCAGTGAACTGACTCTTTCACAAAAATAGAACATTTTCTTACTGGCCTGGAGAGAAAAGGCTTTTCTGGTATTTATTGTGATGAATTTAAAGATACTTTACAGGGATTTTTACACATGCAGCGACCAAATTCTCTCCCTGTATGAACTGGCACAGCATCACTCTACTCAATGCAAGCTTATGCCAGTTTATGTGGCAGATGATTTCACCTCACTGTACAATAAATGGTTTGTTTCTCATTCTCCCAATTCCTGAGTAACCAATAGAGGGAAAGTTTTCATTAGATTTTGCATGTAGTTTTGCTGTAATGTGTATACTCTGTGTGAGTAGTCCCAAACCAGTGAGGTGTCTGTATATCATAACAGAGGTATTTTCTGGTTCAACTGAGGAAGGGAAGAAGGAGAGGGGCTGGCAAAGAAGCCACTTAATCCAGCAAAGTGTCGAGCACTGCCAATAGTCATGAGCACAGCCCAGTTCAAGAAGTTCAAACCCACTGCTTAAAGGAAAAGTGGAACTATTTTCCATCCTTTTCTATGAAATGACATTGTTTGTTTACTGTTTCTTGTTTATCTGCTCTGCATGATATGTCACATTTATCAGTAAAACAAACTGTAGGGGGTAGCAGTACTTAAATGTTTATTTTATGATGTTTTGGCTTTTGCTGTGTTTATTCTGCATTTTCTGACTAAAATCGTACTCAGATAGCTTTTTCTTCTGCTGTTACAGCGTATCTGTCTCAGACTGCCCCTAAAAAGATGAAGTAGTAATCTGGCAAAATGAACTCAAGACACACAAAGAGAAGACATTCGAGACTAATCTACAAGGTGTGCAGGTATTTGTGTTTTTGTTATGTATAGTAGTAATTGCTGCATGATGTGGGGTGCTCTGCAGTTTATGCACTTGAAGGAGAATGTTTTTGTTAACTTAGGCAAGGTGGTGATAAAACAACATAAAATAAATGAAAAAGTCACAAGAAGGATTAAAGCTGTTTAGTCAGAATGCCACCACACAACTTAAAGATGAAGCTAGGGTTGAAAAAGTAGTGTGTCCGAGTTGCAGCTCAGTGTTCAACACACGCTGATGCTTCTGGATGTTCCATCCCATCTGTTAGCTAAATCAGATTTTACCATCTATTGCTACCCAGAGCATTGATGGACATCGGAGAAACGGTGGAGAAAGCAGATTCTTTTCTGATGTTCGCTGGAGCAAAGTGAACGGGCTCTCCTCTACTGATGGGCTAAGGCACAATAAAACTCCCAGTGACCTCAGGAATTAGATCCTGGGAACTGCATAAGCCCTGGGTTAGGCCTACAGTAAGGATGAAATTCATTTTGGCTCCCAGAGGTGACAGAAGGTCCTGTGTACCTCTTGCCAGGCCTCAAGCATTTTAGTGAGATTTAAATAGTGTGTAGGTTGTGTATACATTTGAATGGAAATAAGGCATTCGCAGTACTTCCCAGTGCAGAAATGAGACTTTCTCGTTGGAAGCGCAATCTAGAGAAAGGTTGTAAATTTCCAGATTATAGAAAAATAGGTTTTGGTTTTACAAGCACACACAGGGAAAAGTAGTATAGGTCTGTTTAGTCTATGTTATGTGTCTCTGAAGCGAGGAGAACAATCGTGTGATTACTTTTCAAAGCTCCTTGTTGAGCAGGTGACGACAGACGTTCTATAGATGAGCAAACTGATAACTTAATAGCAACAAGCAATTACATACATTTTTGTATTATGATAATAGTGGAGAGATATTGACTGTACACAGGTAGGTCCCTTTATAGCTGATTAATTCAGTGAAGCAAATGGGACTGCTAATAGGCGTAAAGGTAAGAGTTGTGTTTGCAGAGTGCATCAATACAAAGTGGGTTCAGAGAAAACATTCTACTTGAATAGTCATTAAAATCTTATATTATCTCATTACAATCATTAAATTGTGATAATTAACATCGCAAACTATTGTTCATAATTAAATACTTTAAACAAAACCCCAAAAGCAGAGGTACCTCCTAAGGGTATATATTTAATGGTTATGTCACTAATGTATAAAAAATCACTCTTGTTAACTGTTATACCATATGTGACTGTCTGAAAAGCAAATATGAGTAAACAGCAAAGTCACTCAATATTTTTTTAATTCCTGAACTACACACTGTATCAGCTTCCGGATATTTATTCAAGTTCGTATTTTATTATGTGTGCATTCCCGTGGTTTCGGCAGTGTGTTTGTAGACAGTATTGATGTACTTTTTCGGATTTTGCTACCAAACTTCTTCTTTGACTTCATGCAGTTCGCTTCATCTGAGTGAGCCTCACATAACTCATACACAAAATTGATATTAAATCCCAGAGCACCAGGTTTTTCTGCACATAATACAGATGTAACACATGGGAGCAGGGAATGTTGGTGTAGCATTAGTAGTACTTTTCATTTCACTATTTTGTCTTCACTGGCTGTTTTTTTGTAACATTGCTCCTCCAACACAAGTAGTTGCTAGCAGCAGCACCGCAAAATGTAGTCAGTGGTGAAAACTCTTGGTTTCCTTCCAAGTGTTTTTGAACCTTGAGTCACATCATTGGCCTTCAGAAACATCCTCAGTTTCTCTTTGGAGCTACAGTCTTCTCTGTAGGAACAGGAAACTGCTGTCAGAATCTCCTAATGTAGATTTAGGAAAGGTTTCTCTTCAACTTTGAAGAGCGATACTATTTTCCTATAAGAAGATTAATTGCATCTAAATCATTTTAATTTTAAGCCTTTTGAAAATAAGTACGCTCGAGATTAAAAAGTGTTTAAATACTCAGTTATGCAGTGCCTTCAGAAGAGTTAACACTCTTAAGACAGGAGAAATGAGCCTTATACAAATTTTATTGACAATAGATAGGAAGAATAGTGCCTGAGAACATTCTATAACCTGAAATTAAGCACTAATTCTGTACCCAAAGGTGGTGGTCAAATCAAACATCCAGTATTTTAGCTATGAATTACTGACCTTAGTTAATGTTCTAAAAATTCACAGTTATGGGGAAAATAGGCTTAACTTCCAATTTCAGGTTGTGATCATTCCAGTACTTCTAATTCCCTCAGAATAAGAAAAATCTAAAAGTCAGATTTTCCTCTTAGAAATTTCAGACTATATATCATTTGAATAACTATGAGTAACAAGCTACTTTAGAAAAGGAAGATTTTTTTTCCTCCTTTAGGGAAAAAATTACACTTAATACTCATTGCAAACCTTTCATATTTCTAACACTAGCCTGATACAATATTTTCTAAATAAATTACATTTATAATATACCAAAGCTGCTTACAAGTGTTGCTATATTTGAGATATGCAGATTTTAATTAATTTTGGTTTTCACAGAAGGAGTACTTCTATTTCACAAATTTTCTGTAGTTTTGGGACCTAAAAAACTTGAAATCAGTATATTTATCACAGTCAGTATTTCTAGAAGATGATGGCATTTTAAAAGGAACTTTTCCTAATTGGAAAACTTTGCAACTCTCAGAACCCTAGTCCTTCTCAGTCCAAAATACTCTGCATTGAGTATAGGAAGAATTAGTATCAATATACTGATAGAGGATGTGATACAGGATTATTCCAGATAATTGTGTTAACCGCTTCTTTCGTTCCTGTTTGCTGCTTCTTGTAACCAAGGCAATGGTTTCAGAAAGTGCAGGAGTATCGGTTACCTTTTTTTGAACACTGATTCTTCACTGAGTGGTGACAGTGATGTCTGGGTGCTGTTAAGTTGATGGTGATGTTTGGATGCCTATGTTTCAAAATGACAGCTTTGCACCTATTATGCAGCCGAGGTGTGAGCAGCTTCTACTGCAAAACGAAGACTAGGTAGCAGTGGTTAGTTGAATGTCAGCTGTAAAATCTAAATGCAATGAAGACACTGGGGAGGAAGAAAATAAAAAATTAAGACATTATGATGATTTAGTTGACAACCTTCATGTTGGAAGTTCCTGAACTTGCGGTCTAAAAGTGTGGTTTCGTTGAATAATGTTCAAAAACACGAATTGATTTTTTTCCCTTTTTTTCTTTTTTTTTTTTTTTTTTCCTGGAGGCAGGGCGTTCATTGGACTTAAGCAGTATATACTGAACACTAAGGTGGGGAGGGAAGAGGGTTTCAGATGTGAATTAAGCCTAAGTTACAATGACTCATAACTGACAACAAAACACCCAAGAAGAGACATGAGACAGGATGAGATGAAATGAGACAAGCCATGAAAGAAGGGGCAGATTTATGAGTTATCGGCCTACAGATGGAATGTGAAGATATCTGAGTGGAGAATGAGATCATCACGGAGAAGTATGCTAGGGGAAAAGGAGGGGGTTCACAGGACGGATCCCAGTAGCCTCTTGTGGGTAGTGGGAGGATTGATTTAAATGCAGGAAAATTAGTATTAAAGATGATGCAAAAATGGGTTATATTCCAAACCTCAGAGGGGCTCGATTTTTCTCTCATTGCACTTCAAAAAACAAAGAAATGACAATTAGGATGACCCTGTGCCTCCAACAGTATTTGTGGAGACCATGCACCTTGATGGTAATCCCACCTAGCTAAAATCGCATAAACACGCTTTCAGTTTTGGTAATGCAAGGCAATTTTCAGCATTTTAAGGAAACTGCTGCATTGCTTAGAATAAAGACAGGAGGCAGAATTCTTGCCTTCAATCTAAACAATGCAGTAGTTTTCTTAAAATGTGAAAATTTGCCTTTCATTCCTGAAACTGAAAGCACGTTTCCAAGTAACTGCGTCCTTTGTGCTACACTGCAGCCAAAGCGTTTCTTATGGATTATAAGCGGTGGAATTGATTGCCAAGTCTATTTGAATGAAATTTCAGTCGGCACAATTATAATCCATTTCAAGATTCAGCATCTTAAAATTTCCACCTAAAAGACAAACACAAATACTTGGCTGTTCACAAAGTATTAAGTGGCACATAGAGATCTGTGAAGTTTCTGTGTTACTTTAGTCACATCCCCCACCCCTTTTCTAATTTTGTTCTCATATCCTGTAAAGAGTGATTAGGAGGATCTGTTCAGAGAAGTGCACAGAAGTCTGTTATTTAGCTGAATCTGCAGAATCAGTTGGCAGTCTCATGAGAAAAACTTTTCTGGTGGAATTTCTTCTTACATCTGATTTTGATAGGAATAGATAGGAATTGGGAAGAGGCAAAAGAGTGTTTTTCTCACAGATTCAATCGTTTTTGCTCCGTGGCTTAGCTAAGAGTACTAGGAGGCATCTGTGCTGCTGGTCAGATTGAATTAAAAGTCATTAAACTTGGTAACTGATGGGTAGAACTTGGGGTAAGCAATAAAGCAGTTCCGATTTTGTTGAATGCCATTAACTTTTTGCTTGAAATTTAATTTTGAATATGAACGTGAACTACATTAAATATTCATGAAACCTCTGTTATTCTAAAACTGTATCTCAGGCTATTTAGTTTTGGGTGGAACTGAAAAAAATAGGTAGTTTTTTTCCTTGAAACAGGAAAATTAAAAAATGCTGAAACAGTTTTGCTCAATTTGAGCTAGTAGGCTGAAACAGGATTTGTTTAAGCCCCGGTGTGTAATATTTTACATTTTGATCAACTACTGCTGATCATACACTTAACAGCAGTGTGCAAGGAGTAGGAGTTCCCTTTAGGAAGGACTGGAACATCTGAGCCTAAGAATGAGCATGTGAGCTTAGTCCCAGGACTCGTCCAACGGAGAGAGGGTGGATTGTCCAGCCGCTCGGACTGTCACCTCTCCTAGCACTGGCCAAAACCGAATGCCTAAGGAAGTCTGTAAGAACAAGGAAATTGTATATCATATTTCGACCAAGTAACCCCTTGGTGTTCAGCCATTCCAGAGATGTAAGCAGCCAAGCGTCATTCCTTTCTATTTAATTTTCTATTTAATAATCCACAGTGGATTTCTATTCTGTAAAGCTGTGCCATCTCCCTTTGAGCCCTGCATACTCCGAGCATCCACGTTCCTCTGTAGCGGGGAGTCCCACAGGTTAACACATGTGTTGTGAAGGGACACTTCCTTATTGTTTGTTTTGAAACTACCTCCTGCTAATTCGAGATGGAAGGACACTTTATGGAATCTGACAGCAAAGCTGGTAAAGGATTATTGAGATTATATTTTTGAAATGTGATTCATTTTTAGAAGTTAGATCGGTGTGCTAGACAGAACACAGTTAAGTAATCCCAGACAGCATAGCCTCGTAAATGAAATAACTACTAACCTAAAAGGTCTGTAGATCAAGAGAAATTATGTCTTAGCAGTCATATCAGTTATAAGTATGGGCATATTTGGCCACAGCAGAAAAACTTATGATAGTTTCCAGTTAAAGGAAGCATTTAAGCCTATGTTTAACTCCGCTGCCATGTTTCAGACTAAGTATAAGCTAGGGTACTTCACTGGGTCTGGGTGTTATTCTTGAGGTACTTCTCTATTTCTAAAATTTAATGCTTCTGGAACATGTTTTGTTTGGGTTTTTTAAAAATATTTGTTTGATAAACACCATATGCTTTTGACTTTGCTGTCATTTGATGTGTGTTGGATATCCTTCATTTTGTGTAGAGCACTGATCCTAATTGGGATCTCATTGAGATCAACGTGTTCAGTGATTTTCAGCTTTCCAGTGATAATGGTAGAGGGAAGTGGGAAGAGGAGAGGAAAGGTTCCTGAGGAACTCTGCTATTTAAAGAAGATAGGAAGAATAGAAATCATCAGTCTGTTACATGCTGAGACACAAGATTCCCTTAGAATGGGCTAATAAATGCTTAAATAGTACTTAAATAGACAAAGGGGATCAAAAGACTTTAAGAGTTAAATTGTCAAATTTTCCATGTTCTCAGAGTTTGATGCTACATTTTCTTTCCTGGTAGAACAAGCGTTTTATAAACACACCCATGGTTAATGAATTAGGACGTTGCCAGAAGTCACAAGGTGTGCTTAAGGTTAGACTGTTCTTAAATTCTTTTGGCCGTAACAGTAGAACACGTATAATATACTACTGCAGGTCCCATGTAGCCCCTACCCGTCACTGAACCCATGGGTTTTGGGATGAAAAGAGCGAGCAGATTTATCTATCCTTGAGAATGGGCATAGCGCAGAGTTGGAAGCGAGCAAGTTGTAACTGCCTGAGCTGATTGCTGTGTTTGTAAAACACATTAAGAGCTTCAGATGGAAAGCAAAGTATTGAAATTACTATTTACTTACCAAGTTTTGCAGACTGCTAAGATTACTCCTGCAAAACCAAATGACCAGCCAAACAAACATCCAAAATCATGATGTTGAGAGACTGATTTTAACCAAATTACTATAAAGTGTTGCTGCCTGTGGGAGTTTTCCTTACTAGATTTCATTTTGAGAAGGTTTATTAATGCAAACAGACTTTGCATGTTTTAGTCCACTGAAAATGGGCTGTCTTAAATGTCAAATCTTCTTTTTGGTAAATTATTGCAGTAAATATAATGTATGACATTACGTTACGTAAGAGTGGTATTCTTAAATGAGTCTTATAGTAGAGTTACAGGTTAAAATACAAGACAAGCTGTGAGTAGTACAATATTTGATCGTGTGTTGCTTTTATGCAAAGATAAAGCTTGGAAGAAGACAAATACCTTCAAATGCCTTTTTTTTGGTTTTGTTTTCGTATGACATACTGGGGCACTGAAAGATTAGTGCCAGAATGTCAAAAAATGTGAAGTCCTATTTAGACAGCAGAACAAAAGGCTGAACTTCCAAAAATGCTGACCTCTATTGGCCCTGAGCTATTCCAAATATCTGATCATAAGAGTTGAAGCAGGAACCAGTCGATGCTGAGCTCACTTGAAAATCTGACATCAGTGGTGGGCTTTTAGCACTGGAAAATAGAGAAGCTGTTCTTAAAATCTGTTTCAGTGCAGGAAGTAAATCTGGATGCTCAAGCTTAATCCAGTGTTTTAAACAAAACAAGTTTCTGTGTTTTGGTAGGTTTTTTAAGAGACAAGCAGTAAAGGGGAAGGAAACAGAAAGAATAAAAAGCCATCATAACAATGGAGAGGCGAGAAGACAACAGGAGAGAAGGTGTAAGAAAATGCCGTGGACAGTACATTGCTGGCAGTGAAAGATGGAACCCATCAAAAGAAATGTCAAGGGTAGCTTGAGATGCCAGAAGAAGTAAAAAATGGGATTATTCCCACAATGGGTTCCTGTCAAGCAGAAATCAGAAGGAAACTGTGAGGATCAGTACATTCAGAAAATGGTACTGCCTATGAAGACATCATAAAAGGACACTATAAATCCCACCGTTATGAGATTGGTGTGGGCCAGCAATGACCAGCTTCATTGTATTAGGAAGATCACTAATAGCTGTATTTTTCAGATAAGGTAGGAAATCAGGTTATTTCTAAATTGAATCAGCTGAATACTGTCTATAATCAAAATAAATGCAGCCTAAGCAAAAAATCTCAGATATAAACTTCTAAAATCAGTGACTTTATGCATCTTCCAGAGGGCATATATGTCTCATGTATACTCGAGGTTCGTACCAATACAATAGAAATATCCTAACACAGAATACTTAAGTAATTCTGTCTGTTCATTTTCTTTCTTGAAGCTGTTTGCTGCATTTCAGACAGGTTAAAATGGAGTGTTTTTCTGACTCTTGGGACTGACGTTCAGCTTTCCTATTATGTCTTATTAAAGGCTCTGTCAAGTTTGAAAATCAGTAATGTTAAAATAAAAACAGTGTCGAGAGAGAGAGAGGCACAATATGCTTTAGTTTTCCAGGCTGTTAATAAGTGAAGAGTGGGAGGGAAGGCAGGGTTCACTACAGGACTGAAGGCTACCTCAGTCTCTTCTTTAATTGAAAAGAGGAAAAAGCTGTTTATTTTTTAGAGAACAGCCTGTATACATATGTACTCAAAATACTGATTGATTTGCTGATGTTATTGACAGACATGGCATGCATTTCAAGTCCTTGAACAACAATTTGCAGTAATTCTGTTTTCCTTTGTGGAGATAATTAAGCCACACAACAGCTGTCTGGCAAACATTAGCGCTCTACTACCTGGTCCCAGGAGAGCAGAGGCAAAGCAGGAATGATTTGACCAAGCGACTGCAGTTACTAGGTGGCAGAACGGGGGTAAGAATCAAATCTTACCAACTCCTTTATGATAAAGGGATGTATGTTCTGGCTGAGGGGCTGGACTCGTAGTGGTTATACTTGCAACAACTCGTACAGTGTGCTACACAAATGCAGAAGAGAAAGTGATTTTATGTGTAGAGAAAAAAGATACAGCTGTGCTAAACACTCTACAAACACAGAATAAGAGGAATCCTCATCTCAGCACCGCTCAGTCTATCTATCTAAAGGAGACGGAAGTCTCCTGTAATTTCTTTTAATCCATAAACCAAGGTAAACTCTGTCCCAGCTGAGCAAGATTTAAGCACATATCTTGATTTTCTTCTTGAATCAGGACCATATATTAAAGAGGACACCTTTCAATTATAGGCGTACTTTAACGCCATTTCTTGAAATGTGGTGTACATTGCGTTATTTCACAGAATCACAGAATCATCTGAGTTAGAAGTACAAGCTTCCTAAAACCTCACATGGTTTGTACAATATCCTCCTTCTCTATAAATAAATAATATATGACCTTTGTACTCTAGAAGCCTAGTAAAGACCCTGGCAGGACATCACACAACCTCTTAATATAACTTCCCGGCTATTTGTGGAACTCTGCCTCCGTGTCACTGAGAAACAGAGTTGGAGGTGACAGTTCAGATTTTGCATCCTCCTTCCGGAGGCCATTTCAATCATGCAGCCAGTTATGTCTCTTACTGCGCATTTATAGCTTAAGGAATCATTTGCAGTTGAAAATAGTCCTGGGCACAGCAAAGATGGACATTGTGTGCATGCAAAGGTACAGCTCTGTTATTGCTTTAAGGTACTGAAATTAAATTTATGCTTACTAGGTTTCTGTTTCAGTGAAAATGATAAAAATAATAAATGTGATTATGTACAGTTCAGTAAAGATGCAATTTAGAATGTTAAAATATTTATGTGAATTCTCAAATACCATCCTAAGTAGGTGTTATGTTAAAATTGCATATTAAAACAAAATACTCATTTCCCTTCCCTACTTAATGTCATTTACTTTATTTTGATTACTGAAAATATTTTTCAGTTATTTTTCAGTTAGCAGATTTTTCTCCACTTAGATAAATAAACTTAGAAGTTTAATGGATTTAAACTTACAGCCTTCGATACTTAAACTTCTTTCTGCTTTGATAATTAAAATGAATAAAATAAAATAAAAATATGTAAAATGAAAGCATGCCTTCTGCACATAGCCATACTGTTTTCAGACGTTCCTCTGTGTTGTTGGAAGAAAATACGCACCCAACTATAGAAGGCTTTCTTATGTCTTTTTGTTGGGTGTCGGGGCTCAGTAAGCTGTTTAGCCTGGGAGTGTGAAGTAAGCAAACCTGAGCGTCCTATCGCACGTGCCAGTGGATGAGCTTTTGTGTAAAGGGGTGGTTTTCAGACTTCTTAAGTTTGTGACTGCCAAACAAATTCCAAACGAAGAGTGGATATGTAGATCCTCTTAAGTCTTTAGAAAGATTGGGTTTCTGTCCAGCATGTATGAACTTGCTCTCCAAGCCACCTGCCATAGAGTTCATTTCAGTGTCCTCCTTGGGCCACCCAGCACAGGCTGTGAGCTGCAGATCTCCTGCCACCCAGCTTTTCACACAGAGAGCTGATAATCCGCAGCCTTTGAGAGAAACAGAGGCAAAGAGGATGTGGTTTTCTAGGCTCGGACATACAGACCAGCATGTAGGCCACCACAGCAATCTTTCCTTGGTGATGGCAGTGAAAGTTGAATTTGGGTGACAGAATGCAGTCATTGCAAGGACTTTTGTTTTTCTCTTAACTGGAGTTCAGTGGTTTTTTGGTGAGTGGTCAGCAGAGGTTTCTCCGAGATGTGGAGAACCACTCATGTGCATAAGTTCAGTCATACGCCTAACCTTCTCGGGTCGTTCCTGTACTGCGTTACTGGGGAAAAGTACAAAGGGCATTGAATTTGTCACACGCACTCTACTTTTTCAGGGCAGGAGTACAATTTAGAAGTACAGATGAGAATACAAGTTCTATTTGCATTGCGCTACTCCAGTGACACTTGCTGAAATAATATTAGAGTGCATGTGGTAAAGCAGCCACTTTAATTCAGTGTAGAATTCTGGAAAATGCAACAATATTTTAGGTGAAAGCAGTGTGCACCGTTAGCTAGTAAAAAGCAAAGGTGGTGGTCTTTTTGTAAACTGAATTTTCCTGGATTTTAGACAGAATTTGTGTTTTTTAAGTTTATACCTGCATTAGTGATATATCATTTAGTTTACACACTTCATCTTCATCCTTGGAGCTAGATACGGACTTGTTAGTGTGTCTACTTTGAGGATATTTTTATCAACAATTAGACAAAGAAAACTGAAATTAAAGACTTCCTCTAAGACTTTGCAGTTCGTCCGTTGTTTTGTTGTTGAATTAATGAATGCTCAGTGCAAAACTGCCACTGAAAACTTAGATGCTATTGAAAGGGAAACTCAAGTATCTTTTATGGATAGTTTCTTTTTCATGCTTTCTTGTGATTACACAAACACTGTATTTTGGGGATAGTAAGATAAAGTTCTAAGGGCAGGTCTCCAAACCAGGACAGAGACTTGGTTTAGTCACCGGTCTTTGTGCAAATTGACTTCTCTTGACTTTCCTCCTTCCCTACTGCTGGAGCTAAAAATGGTTTGCAGCGTTTTGGAGTCCCAGAGCTTGTGGCCTCAGTTAAGTGTGTATATTCGGTGAGAATTAATAGTGCCGGTGGAATTCAGACTTGATAAATGCTACTATTATTTTACAATTATATATTAAATGTTACCTGTATTACCCTCTCAGGACAACACACTGCACTTCCAGGGAAGAAACACATAACATGACATGAAGAAAATGAGAACATATTTAAACAGAATGTCTCCAGGATAGTCTAGGGAGAGATTAAACTGGAATTCAGCTGAAGTCTTTTGTAGGTACGTGCACTAGTGAAGAATTAACAGAATGGGAGAGCTAAAGGGATATGCTTAGCTCACCGTTTTTCCCCCAGCTGGTAAAATTTCATATATAATTTTAATATAATGTCATTTGAATATTGTGCCCTGTTTTGGTTTGCTTTTAGTTTCTTTGAGAAAATAATCCCAAGGCTTCTTTTCTTTTCCTGCTGTTGTTGGACAAGGTTTCTTTCAGCAATGTCTAACTGATTGACTTATGATAGGAAAAAGTGCTGTGAAATACAGTGTATAAATAAACAAAACCAGAAAGGCTTTTTATGTGTTTGTTCCCCGCTAACTTCTTTCTGTGATAATAATCTCAGTGATTATTTATAACTGTATGAAAACAGTGTCTATCTGCACGAATACCAAGAAGGCACGCCTGATTTAGTTCTGCATATGAAGAAAGGGAACTACATAAAATATTTTTCATTCCTCTTGTTAATTCTTGATTGAAATCCATTGAGCATTGTTATTCTTTTGCTGGTAATGCACAGACAAAAGAGAAGACTATCACCAAAGACAATTCCTAAATTCATATTTCAGAGGATAAAAACATAGAACATATTCTTTTATTTTATGGATATGTATGTGCCTAGATAAATGTACATCAGTTATAATGGGTAGTGATACAGTAAAGCTCTGGATCAAGTAGAGCTGAAAGAAATCCCTAGTGGCATTGCAATAGACAGATTGTGGTTACAGTTAGAGAAAACCTGTTTAAACTGTGAAATTAGCACTTGCTGTTTGTAGGCATGCAAAATTCGGTGTAAGCGCTGGCACTGCCTTTTCTAGGGGATACAAGAAGGGGATACAAGCACTTAATGTGCTGTAGGACACATATGGCATGTGAAGGAGATAACCAGAACATAGCTGGCTTTGAGAGTTTGGAGCAAAGGCAAGGCAATTTATGTGCAAAGGATCAGGCTCATAGTGGATTCTCAGTACTGGCAGCATAAAACTTTAATTTCCTTATAGAAACAGAGTATTTTGAAGAGATAGATTTGACGGTGGAAGCTGGGTATTGGTTTTCTTTTTAATTTATTATTTATAATTTAGAAAGTTTTTTGGTTTTTTTTATTTCACATTATTTTGTTAAAAAAATATTTAAAATAATAATGTTTGCAGTACAGGTATACACAATTATGTATAAATCCATTGCAGAAAAAAATCCCTAAGAAAAGAAAATAGATTAGGTTTTGACCTGTTCAATTTGACATTGTATGTGTAAGAAGCCAGTCTATTCTTGGGAGCCTAGTTTGTACTGATGATCATAAAAATAATTTTGGGGAGGGAAAGAATGTATCTGAAGCAGTTTCTGGAAAATGTCATTAGCAAGACTAAATACTACTCCTCCCTTGAAAATCAAATCACAGTAAAGCACCCTGTGGAGAGTTTTGCTCTTTGGAGCCAAACCGTAACTGTGCACAGGCAACTGTCAGAGTCCGGGCGAAGAATACACTAATCTCTCTCTGCATGGGGGTAAGCCTAGTTGGGCACACACATATCTTCATATGATTCTTTAATTCATATGTGTGTTTTCGGTGCAGTGCTTTGAGGAATAACAAATGCTGGGCCTATTCAATACCTGCGGCAGCGGGTGCTTCATGAAAACTGTATCATGAATTATACCTTAGAACTCAGCTTCATGGTTTACCCCCTTTGACTTGAAGGACACAATCAGGCTAATTGTGAATGGCTTGAATATGTTTTAAGCTGTAGCAGAACTTTTTTGTCTGGTGAATAATTATTATAGCAGCTGCTTTTTGGAGTATTTTATTAATACTACTTTATGTCTTTAGAAACGCAGAAATCTGAGAAACAGAAAAATGAGAGAAGTTATATTTTCTTGCTGTAGTGTTATTTAAAACTTTTTCTTCAAGATAGCAAGCCCCATCAAAACTCCTTTTTAATGAGGCATACTTTGGGAAAGGTGAAAGAATATGCGAATAATACAGCAACTACAGCAAGCTGATAGTATGTTAAAAAGCTGCACTTAACCAAAATGGTAGGCACATCATTACTTGGAATTAGTAAGTTGTGAAGTTTTAAATGCAGTAAAACACAAATCAGATTCCGTCATGGGTGTGCTTTCCTTCTTAATTAAAAGATATTTTGCCAACGACATTTACAGGCTTTTTCACTGTTGGATATGCTGCTGCTTGTGTCAGCAGTAGATTTTTGCACAGCTCTCACGCAGGAAGAATGAGGAAACGTATTTCTGTGTAACGTTCTAAAGAGGCATAAAGTGAGACTTCTGCCACTGAAAAAAGATGGTATCACGTCCTGAATATAACTTAATCTGTACAAAAGATGGTTAGAATTTTTCAGTGTAGATTTTGCCACCAGGTCTTCCTTAAAGCGAGGTTTGTGGAGGGATTTTTCCTAGCAAGTTTACAGACCTGAGAGTGACAGAAAAGACCATGATTATAATGTGTCCTGCTTAACAAGAGTGGTCCTAGTTTCCTGAAACTAAAACTACCTTCTCAACAACTTTCTGACAGAGGAAGATGGTGTATTTTTGCTTTTGGTACCAGGCTGCTTGGAGTAATAACAAACATAGCAAACATTATTGTCTTCATGATGGGGTTTTGCGGCTCAGTGATGTAACGTTAAATGCACTGAACAGCTCCGATACAACCTTTGAAGAGTCCTGAGGGGCAACTGGGGATTGTTCCTAGGTAACAAAGCAGAACGTAAAAGGTAGATGATTTTTTCCCACCAGTTAGTTTCTCACATTCAGTGCAACAGGATTTCATTGCTTCGCATACTTTTGCTGGATCTTATGGCAACTGAGAAAAGTCAATGGTGAAAACCTGACGGTATAAATTGCATAATTGTTGCAGGGATCATCAGAATACTGTATTCTTTCTATACAGTCTGATGTTGTCATGAAGTGACGGAGATTCATTGTTCTGCTAATAACTCATGTGGACCCTACCTTGATTTTGATAAAAATAGTGATGATTGTTAATGTATCAAATCAAGGCCATGGAGCTTAATTAGATTTTCACTTTGGGTTGCTGCGTTGCATGGTCATGAGATTCAGCTATGAAAAGCTAAGGCTTTTTGCTTTTATTCAAGTATTCCAACCAGTATGAAAGTGCATGAGCCATGCTGTTCGTAAATACAAATGTGGCATTCTTTCGTAAGGGAGAGTTTTTGAAATGGTCACAGTGAAAATCTGGGACACAGAAATAGCAAATTTTCCAGTTTGTTTAAGCAGTGGTGATATTTTGAACAGCATGCCACTGAAAACAGACCTAACAAGAAAAAATTAAGTGAGTTTTAGGCTTACAGTAAGTGTTATGGGTAAGAAGCTTTTATAGATGAGACCTTATTTTAAAATTGCCTTAACGTAGATCCATCTTGTATGGAATCATTTGGTACTGGCTTCTGGTGCGTTAGGATGTTGTCTTTGACAGCTCAGTGGAATTTTCATATATGTCAGTACTGAAGTTTGACAGTGCTTGTGTTCCTTGTGGCATGGAGAATAGAAGTAATTCTGAAACAAAATTCTTTTCTTTATTTCAGATTCACCGATAACATGCAAAACAGAGTCTGCTTACCGTTGTCTGTTCCAGATACGATGTCAAAGCAAACAAGGGAGACCTAGAAGTAGTGTTACTCAAAAAAGTAGTATTTTGGTAAGTCACCTAATGTGCATTAAGAAGTTGAGAAAGTCATCTTTCACTTGAACAGATTTTTTTCCTGCTCCTTTGTAGTTAAGTATACTTGTTAGAAACATTGCTAAAAACACAGTAGGCTGTTCACATTTTGGAAAGTATTTGTTCTTCAGAAGGCTAGCAAATCAAAACCAGTACTTTCCTTCAAGTTATGCTTAGTTAGAACATCCTGCCACAGCCTCAACTTCTGGAAAACTTTGCAATCCCTCTGCATTGCATTCTGGTTTTGGTCAAGTGTAACACAGAGCTCTTCCTATCTATGCAGCTTCCACATTTTTTCAGAGTTAATTATTCCATGTTTCAGTTAGAACATCTTTCTCGGTAAGACTACATTCCCTCAGCATGTCAGAAGGAGTATTCTCATATTCAAACTCTATTGAATAACATCATCTGCTTGCAGAGTTCCTCGTTGCCTTCCAAAATATGTATTTATTACGGCAGAATTTGAATAAAGCAAGTCCCAAAACACACCTAATTCTTGTGTATTCACGATCTAAATATGCTTTACAGGCTTTTAATCTCCTTCCTGAACGCTTGAAAGTTTGTTTTTTAATGTGGTAACCATATGGCTTTAATACCATTAGTTCTTAAATTTACTGATACTTTCATTATAGCACGCATAGTTCTCTCATACCTCAAGGACTGTTTAGCTGTGCTAATATAGCTAATGATATTGCTTGACTTTATTAAAGACTACTAATGTGTTTAAATGGGATTGAGAGGTCACACACAGTTTCCTTTCACATCAGTAGCAGGCAGTTCTGTATATTTACATACTTTTATTAATGTATATTATAGAATATATATGCAGGTTATTAAAAGAAAAATCTGTGTAGCTCTTTTGTGTCACTGGAAAGTAGGGTCCAGGTATGTACCCTACTTAGGTCAGGCTGCATATGAAGACATAGCTATCACCTAAAGATAAATCACATATACAATTACAAGACAATTTCTGGAAAGTATTTTATATTGTCATCAGCTCCTGCCCTGTTTTTGTTAATGTCCCAAATTTGAGAGTCCTAACTGAAACAAAAGGTAGTTTCTTACTGTAATGCCTGGGCATGGAACAGGGCGTGCTGTTTCTGAAGCAAAATAACACTGTCTAAGAATAATTTGGATAAATTCTTCCTTATTTTTCCACTCTGTAGAACTCTTGTCTCTTCCCACCACCCCCCTTTTTTTCCCCAGAGTTTCCTATAATCTGCTGTTTCAATAACTGCTGTGCTTTCTTGGTGTTCTTTATCCCAGTTGGGCCCAAGTAATAAGTAGAGACTAGAGACTTTCCCTTAATCATAATATTTTACTGCGGACATCTTTGTAACTGAGGAGCAGATTATGTCCGGTGTTGTACCACTGTTAAAGCCTGGGAATGTCTTCCTTCACTTTCTAGCCTTCTTGATGTTTTTCTAGCCAGACTGTTGCCTAAGCAATTCTAGTTGACATTGCATGTCCTCTGGACTGGTGTGCATGTGCTGTTCCCTGCCTGTACATGCTTTATCTGTTTAATTAGAGCCATGGAAGACATCTTGTGCACCTCAAAATAATGCTTCTTGGCACTACAGTTGGAGGAACATACTTGACATCTACCATAATCTGGGATATGACAAAAAGAGCAGAGGCTAGCTAAAAGGAGGGATTCCCAAAATCTTGGTATTTCTCATGGTACGCACGTGAGAAAAAGACATCTGAAAAATGCATGCAAATGTATTTCTCTTCTGCAAATGCAGAGCCTGGGACAGAATTGGAAACAGCTGTAACCTCTGCCTCTGCGAGGTACAATACAGCTGTATTTCTATAGGGATGCTATCCCAGCAAAATAAATCCGGCAACTCCTGATCTAAGGTATTAGTATTTTATTATCATTATGTTCTTCTGACACCCACACATGAGTATTTACATTACCATTGCATCAAAAAAGGTCATAGTTGCTTAAATAAATAACACTGGGATTTTGAAAATGAGCAATTAAGTTATGAAAGAAGTCTCTTTTCATATAGCTGCTGGCTTTGATCCTTCTTTGCATTATTTAACACCAAAGACTCCTGAGTGAATTCCTTTTCTCAGATATGGAGCGTAGCTTTGCTGTGGTAACATCTCGTGTGATGTCCTCTTGCAGGGAGAGAGCAGACTGCAGGCTGATAGCAGAAGGTTCTGCTCTTCCCTATGGTGGAAGTGCCTCCGTTGTCTTCCCAGCCTCTCTGTTCATGTGCTTACAATGTTTCCTGCACTGTTCCTTCGCCGTGGTTTCCTCTGGTTCCTGGCACAGAAATCTGTGGTCTCAGCGCAGTATGTGCCCTCTGCAGTACCTGATTTCTGCCTCGATTGGCTTTTCCAAGGCTCTCAAAACATTTGCTACCTTCCCCGCACCTCCTTGTTCCTATCTCCCAAGTCAGAACGCTGCCTGCACAAAATATTTGGCTTGACATAGGTGCCATTACATAAGCCACCACAGACAGGAGAGTGGAAAGCCTAACCTCTGAAGCGGGAAAAGCCGATCAACAAGTGGTAATGTCCCTGTATAAAGTGCAGTTTATCAGAAGGGATTCCAGGAGGGAAAAAGTTCAAAAAGAATTCCTGTGAAATTCAGAATTACATTTGTTTTTTAGAAAAACATGAGTTAATGTTTACTGTAAAGTTCTTTTTTGACTACAGGCTGAACAAGGAAGGAAACAAAACATTTGAGTTCTCTCTGTAAGGCAGCCACTTTCTCTGTGCCTTTTTCTTTCCTCTGTTTAATTCCCAATACCCTAGAGACACAGTTTCCTCCCTTAGCAGGGACTGTGACCTTAAAAATAGCCGGCTCCAAAATAAACACAGAAAAAAAACACTTCAATTGTTTCAAATACGTGGTAAGTAACCAAAACTGCGTCCATGCTAAAGCTGAAATTCATAGTCTTTTGGAGCTGCAACTGGGACTTTTCTTTCCCTGAGAGTTAGCGTTCATTATTTTGTGTTCACGCTGCATGCCCGCCTCTCTCTGCTAAGAAGTTTGTCAAAACTTAGGATGCCGTTTGTAAGTAATTTGTCACTATTCTTACCACTCTCGCAAAATTTTTAGAGGGGACACTTTCACTTTGGATGGGGGCCAGGCAAGGCAAGGCACCAAACACCTAAGGAAGTGGCAATCCCAGGCTGTTTTCATGGCATTCTCCTGATGGGCTCTTCTTGTGCTTCTAGACGCCACAGCTGCCTGGGGCCAGCTGGGAGAGTTGATGATTTATTGAACAGAAAGCTTTTTCTGTCACTTTTGCGTCTAGTTTGAAGACTCCGTTCTCTGATTCAGCTGGATGAAGGAGGAGGCGGTCCAGCCTGGACCTCCCCTCTGCGTTGAGGCCGTGCTATAACCCCATCCATAGGCTGTCTCATTGCCACTGCTGCCACAGCTGGACCAGAGTTCAGAGTTTCTACGAAAGCTTTTTCCAGGAAAAGGACTTATCATCAAACAGATCTCATGGGGGCGGGAACCAAGCCCCAACCTATTACATTAATGAAGGGTTTGTGTCCATATGTTAAAGCAGTTGTTAACAGCTGCACTCAACATTTCATTGAGGAGCCCTTGGTCATATATAACCAGTAAGGACAGAAGGACAGGAGAAGGGACATTTAAGTCTGCAAGATAAATCCCCTCTGGCAAGAAGGTATTGCAGAGGAATATTTTCAGAGTCCAGCCAATGCCCCTGTATGGAAAAGTTAGTCAGGTCTCACTGGGCAGACGTGTCTTCTGACCTTGCTTAGGAAAGTTTAAAACTGATAGAGATTCAGGAGTAACGTTGTCCATTGGGTCTTCAAACACATTTCAAACCCTTCTCCCACAAACAGACAGCAAGTAGAGCCTGCACAGACTGTCAAAAAATGCAGGTACTCCCTCTGCTTTTCAAGGGCTGAGATCACGCTGGGGGGGGGGGGGGGGGAATTTTCTACCTCTTCCCACATGAATGTGCCACCTATATCTGCGTGGTGTGGCAAGTATTTAGGCACTTGAGTATTTCCCTCTGAATATAGTCTAAAATCTTTAGTTTATATAGAAGAACTTGTGTTACAGTGTTTTGAAGTCTGAGAATAGGACTATGAAACTTTTTTGATTAACGCAGACAGCTTGGTCTTTTGGTGTAGGAGAAAGAGGAATGGCTAGAATACGAGCAGGGGGAAACAGCAAAAGAACATTTTGTGTACTTTTCCATCTAAGATATAACAGGGTTTGGGCACGTTTTTTTAATCCGTCGTGTTAGCCTAATCCACAGGGAACTCATTTTGAAATTAAATATACCAAAGTATTTATGATTTACAAAGAGGGAAAAAATAAAAGCCTTAAAAAATATCTTGTGTTTGATCTATTTGTCGCTATGAAAATATTGACAAAAGGCAAAAGAATGGCCTTCATTTAGCTTATTATTGTTGGCTTGCTTTAATGCTTTCTTATTAAGGGTAAACTCCCATTAAGATGTGAAATTAACTCTTTCACAGTTGCGAAGGAATAAAAGATGGAAACTTTGATTGTAAAACTCCTGTAAACAGCGATTCTAAACTAGGTGTGATCCCTGCTCAGGAGTATGTAATGTGGCAGAGGGAAGCTTTTAAAAGTAACAAACGTATATGGAATAGTTTGTGCAGAATTTATGCTTAAAAATATCTTTAAAAAGCAGCCTCCCATGTAAAATCAGAAACATGGTGCTAATTACACAGTTTTAAAAGTATTTCAGAAAATAAATACTTTATGAGGAAAAAAAAAGGGCATAAAAATCTTATAAACTCTGAGGATCTGTCTTCACTGAAGTGTTAACTATGGACCCAACTCAAGTATTACTGGGACCTTAGCTTCATTCACCCACAAAACCTTCTAGTTTTGTGGAGTGGTGCTTTTCACTTGAGTCAGCTGGTCCTTCGGGAGCCTGTTTGGAAGAACAAGTGCTACCGATGTTTAAATTGGTAATGCAATAGAGAAGTGGCGAGAGACTTCAGACTTGAGTTAATACAGTGCATCAGCTGCTAATCCAGTCATGCTGTGCCGCTAATCAAATCATCCTGGTAGTCCAAGCGCTGTTTTTCAGTGTAGTAACTGTCACACAAGTAAGGATGAGGTTGAAGCCCGTGCCAGAACTGCATCTTAGCAGGGCATACCCAAACCAGCTTCTGGCTGGCCGGGCTGGGCCCCAGGCACTGTCTGGATGTGGGAGTACAAGACATCGGCTCCTAAGGCAGGTAAACGAGTCCCTTGCGAGCGCCGTGCTGCAGTGGCTAGGCTGCTGCTTATACTACCTGTTCTCGTTAGTTTGAAGCCCAGTTATGTAGCTGAAAACTCATTAAGGTTGGCAGGAGAATGATTACCTAGCTCGGGGTTAGTAATGTGATGCCTAATGTTGCAGAGGAGGCAAACCTGAAGTTTTAAGCTGTCTGTCGTCGCTGTACAGAGAGGCGGATGTTGCTGTTGCTAGCTCGGAGTTCCTAAAAGAAATTGCTAATTTGAACTATTTGTTCCATTAAAATCCCATTGAGTTAGCATTAATAGTGAAACTAACTGTATTGTTATCACTGTCGTATCTGAGGAAGCCTGTTGGCCAGAATGTCGATGAACAAGAATGTCTGTTGGGATATTTAATTTCATCTCCCTTGACAATGTGTGATTGTTCTCTTTTGTGCATTTTCTGTTAACTATTAGTGGTCTGGATAACTTTGTGGAATAGGTAGAAGTCACTCCAGGCCAGCACAAAGCACCCAGAAGTCCCTATCTGAAGAATGCCAACATGCAACGAGAATTTAAAGAGTTAGCATTTCACTCCAGTGAACCAAGATGTTCACATTTTCCTTCCCAGAATTTCCCACCAGAGTCTGGTTATTTGTGCTGACCAATACACCTCCGTGTCTCTGTAATGAAGAGTAAACTTTAGGATTGCTACTTACGCTACAAGGACCTGATCCTGCAAGGACATTCCTCAGTTGGGCCATCTGTGTAGTCCTGTTTGAAGGACTACACAGTCCCTTGGCACTTCACGAGCCTTCCATCACTATCTCACATGAGATGTTAACTGGTCTCAGTAGGTATAGAGCTCGTGGCATTTGAGACTGTAACCTCGCAATACTTGCACTGCGCATTGTGTTATGCATATTTTATTGGAGTTTAATTGAGAGACACAGGTTTTGATCGGTTTGCCATGGGGGCACAGAAGGAAGTTATAGATGTAGGAGGTATCAGTAATGGAGCTTATCATAAGCAGTAAGCTTGCACGTGGAGTTGAGGACCAGAAATACCACTTCCGGGCAAAATTCACTCGGGTGTGTAACGTTCTCCTTTTTTTTCTTTGGCTTCTTTTTGTGTTGTATTATTTTGTGTCTTTGGAGTTGTGGGGTGGATTTGTTCGTCTCAAGAACCTGTGATATTTAAAATATAGGGGGACATTGCGTTATTAAAACAATTCTTTTAGTTGTCACGGCAACTGGTGTTACAGAAATGATGAAGAGAAGAGGAATGTATGTAAAGAGTTACATTAGGTCATAATGGTAAATCCAGGACTTTTTAAACTAACAAGAAAGCACTCTGGGGTCTGTTGTTGCTGTAGTTCATTTTATTCCAGATGATTTTTACAGCTTTAGTATTATCTAGGTTCACAATCAAAAACCACAGCACTTGTAGGCTCACAGCTGTATCAGTTTGACTCTCTCTTGTCTATATAAGCTTCTCCATTAGGAAATAGATTTGTCAAAAATGGACACAGAACTATACAACAAAAAGTCAGATGTGATACTTTGTGATTCTCTGCCAAATATTTTTCTGCTTTTCTTTTCCAAAACTTCACTCAGTCAGATAGGCAAAAACTACATTAGGGAGAATGCTGCAGTGACTCTGAGGTGATCTGATTATCCATTTAATACAAATGGTTAATTTTCTTACAGCTTTGCTGTGTTAAAGGATAATTGGAGACTTCTGGGGGGCAGGGTATATTATTCTAGGATCAGCATATATAATTTCCAGCATTTACAAGTGGTTAAGGAACAGTTCACCAACGAAGTGGCACTCCAAAGACCAAAGCTGTGCTGACCAAATTTAGGATTTTTTCTCTTTCTCTAGTGATTTAACAGTAGAATCAAAATTAAACAATACTAATATTTCTTTACTGCTCAAAAAGTTTACTACGCTTAAAAAAAAATGTGTCAAAGAAACGTGCCATAATTAACATGCACATTCTTTTTATCCCTGTTACCTGATTTTCAGTATGATTTCTAAACCTTTCTCCCAATTTTTGCTGGCTGTTATTTAATCTTTGTTCTCATCTGTCTGTAATCATCTCACTTTTCCTTTCCTATTTTACCTTTCTCTTTTTTCTGCTTACACTCCTTTACTCATTTCTTTTTTCATGCATGCCTAAATTAATTTTCACTTTTTCCCTTACAAGGGTATGCACTGCATGTAGATTCTCCTGTTTTCAGTGCTATTAAGAAAAGCAAATTTTCAAAAGATAAAATATTACAAATTCCCTACAGAGTGTGATTATTCCTATTCTAACATACAGCAAACCAAAGCTGGTAAGTTGTATATATGGCCGTAGACCACTGGTGCCCAGGCGAATCGTGTTCTTCCACGCTGGTTTCCCTCTCTTGCTTACAAGCTGCTCTTTATCATGAACAGAAGACTGGGGATGCTCTAAGTATTCTGCAGCAGCTAGCTAACAGACCCCAAATAGCACAGAGATTCACACTGTCGTGAACTAATATAATATAATACCCCTCGTGGAAGTGACTCCAAGACATTTGTTTCATCAGCCTTGAAAGCTTGCAGTTGTAGACATGACTGAAAAGTGCTGTTTGGAGGAAAATACTGCTTCAAACCTCAAACCCACGTCATTATTTTATCTTTTTAATTCCGGTTCTCCAAACTTAAGGGCTAGAACCGACTTCTCTTTCATTCCCTCCTTACTGTTGAAAGTAAGCCACGGTGGCTTTGGTGGTTCTTGGAAAGGGGCTGTGATACAGCCTGTGGGGATGGCACTGCATAACTTCTAGAAATCAGTGTGACTAGTTGCAAGAAGAGCAGCGGGCAGCAATGTTAACAGGGGCTCTGCAGTCCACCCACAGGTACCTCACTTAGGTAAGTCAAAAGTGTAATGCAACTGTGCCTCTATCATACCTCCCTCATTTTTTTATTTAAATTGAACAATAGAGTGTGTGGACTTTTGCACTTTCAAATGTCAGCAGGTGAAACGCAGTGTATTCTTCCCAGGAGCTCATGCAAACATTTTTTTCTTAATCTTTTTCTTGCTGTGTTTAAGTTTGCAGCTGCTGGATTCTGCTGTGAGTTTCAAGTTCAAAGGCACCCAGGCACTCTCTGTGAAATATCACAGAAACCACTGAACTTCACCTGGCTTTGCAAGGAAATCTCGTCAAACCACGAGTTTCCCACACTTCCAGTGTGAAACCTTGTGTTAGCTCGGAGCTTTTTTCTCCCAGCTCAGACTGGAGTTAGCTTAACTTTGAAGGATCACGACCCTTAGGGAACTTCTTCATCAACTTTGGCCTGTTTTCAAGTTTGTAACAGAACTCAGAATTCTTTCCGCGATTTTAGGGTTTTGTAACAAAAGCAAAGGATAACTGTAATCAACATTGCTTTTAAATCAGTGGTTTTTAGAGATGGGTCATAACCTTTGAACACAGCCTCTGTGTAGTAAGCCTGGCAGGCATCCAGATTTTGGCAGGTTTGTTCAAGTTTCGAAAGAGCGGTCCCACCTGTTGTCACAGCAGTGCGGCAGATTGCTAGCCCCACCGCAAAGATACAGGACGCCGCGAAATATGTCTGGGAGAAATAACATCTCCCATGAAAGACAGAGGGGCATATTGTGTTGTAAGAGGCAGCCTTCACGTGAAGGCTGGCCGGGGGTCGGTGAGCAGCTGGACTCTTCAGACGCGTCTCTCTCAGGGCTTGATGTAGCACAGTCTGGAGCGGGACCTCCACCATATGTTAACAGCATCGCATACGTTCCCGTCCCGGGCAGCTCAGGCTCCGCTGAGGGTACAGGCTGTGGTAATCGTTCTCCTCCTGCCCTTTTATATATACCACAGGTCTAGGCGGCCCAAACAAATCACTTGCTCTATCTCTTCCTTGTTTGTAAGGGAAGGGGCAGTGTGTAGCTTGGAAATTTCTCACGTGTAAAAGCGCAGAGAGATGCAGTGTTACTGGCCAACACGTCCCAGTCGTGTGTGAACTATAAGCTAAATTCTTCCCTTTTCTGAGAAGGTTTTACCCTGCTCTCTCTGGGGGCTCTGAGTGGTTTTCTTTCAACACAGTCGGGCACACCAGCTTTCTTCCATTTACCACCCAGAGATAAAGTTTCAAAATAAGCTGCTCCAGGCTGTTTTTCCAGGTAGCTGGTTCATTCCGCCACCTGCGCTCTGGGAAGGCTCTTGAGAGCCAGCCATTTCTTCCCGTTCAGTTGCCTGTTGCATGACCTGGTTCATTGAATATCAAGTAGCAGCATCGCACTGGAGTGCGAGGCTTCGTAAGAAAAGAGAGAGCAGAAATGCACTGCTTTAGCCTAATCTCTTCTAATGTCAATGTACCTGGGTAATGCCCGTCTTATCTGTGTAAAGCCTGTGTTTTCAGCATTCCTATGTAATTGTTCCTTACCTGTTTTGTTGGTTTAAGTCGTGTATTACAAGTCCCTCAAAATTAGAGCTGCATTAAAACTAATAATGATTAATTTTTTCATTATATAATTCCAGGGTGGTTTTTTTTTAAACCTATATCCCCTTTTCAAATATAAGATTAGCCCAGCCTCTTTGGTCATTTTGTATCATGTAAGCAAAATTCCCTCAGCCATTTTTTATTTATAGGAGGGTGAGAAAAATGTAGTTTTTCTGTGTTAAAAGTTGTTGTAGGCTTGGTTTGGGCTTTTTTGTTTGTTTTTGTTTTTTTTTCCTCAGGAAATAGTGTTAAAACGTCTGAATTTTTAAACCTGAAATTTGGCAGGTACCAAAATCTGTAATGAGCAGCATGTGCTTTGCAGTTTTTCCTAAAGTTTTGCATATTTTCTTCTTAGGATGCATCAGCTGCTAATACTTCTAGGACCAGTCTGGTGGGCACACAATTGAAAAAAAAGGAACGTGCTTATTCTTGGTGCTTTTTGCTTTTATCAGCTACGGCATTGCTTTGTTCTGCTTTTGCTGTCCCTAGCCTATTTCACGCGAGGTAGTTAAATTTGAATGAAAAGTTATCTGCTGAGACGGAGGTAGGCTCCATTCTTTAAATGTCCGTTGGCTGATTTTGTTGCAAGTGCTTTAAAAGCCGTGCTGAAGACTGTAAAGTTCCTGGAGCTGTAATAGAAAACATTAGTGTCTGGACTTTCAAGGGAAGAATGTGGTTAAGATTATAGCAACTGAGTCACTGTCAATGGGTGGTCTTGAGTCCATATGGCACACAGTAGACACAGAAGAGCCTTTGCTCAGATAGGTGACGAGCTGCACCCGCCAAAGTGAAAGTGTTTGAAAAGGGCCGCCCTGGGCTATATTTTGCCTCCACGGGGGTAAAATACGGTGAGGTTGTTGCTTCTCGGTGCGGTTTTATTTTAACTTTGCTACAAAACAAGATAAAGGGTTTGCTTAAAAGCTCGGTCGTCACAACGCTCCATGCTCCTTTTGGCTCCTCGGATTGCTTCTTTTCATTCGGCGCATTTTCATTGTTCTGTTAGGCTTTTAATGAGACAGTTACAAAATGTCTGCCTCACTCTGACCGCCATTTTGTAGCCTGATTGTTGGATAATGAAGACTGTGAGAAATAGAAAATAAACAGCGTGGCATGGAGGAGATTTCAAAAGGAGTACAAAATCTGCATGTTTTATTTAGACGCTTAATTGTTGCCGACTGGCTGCATTTAAACAAGCGACTTTACAGTGTCTGGAAGAAAACCAGCTCCCGAATTTGAGGAGCTGACCTTGGGTAGATGCCATCAACTGTTCTTTTCTATTGGCACGAACGTGCTGCTGGCAGGGTCTCCCTGTAGCTGCAGTCGCTCACCCAGCTCTGAATCAGAACCTGCTTATGCTGTGCTAGGCCACCAAATTACACCATTTATTCAGAATATTATTTGCAGCCCCTTCAAAAACCGAGATTTGATCTAGAATATATAGGGTATTTAAAAAGAAAAACCTTCAAAATAGCTATGATTAGGCTTCTGCCATAGAACCACACATAACGCTGTTGAGAAAAAAAGGGGGGATGCTACAAGTTTGCTGAAAGCCAATGAAAAATGCAGAGTGGGAATTGAAAGGGCGCTACGGAGCTGGTACGGTGGTCCTACGGACACGACACTGTCTGTGTGAGGAGTGAAGTTAGCGGCATTTACTTGGTTCCTTTATGAAAACCTCTATTTTGTGTGTATAACTTGGGCAAGGGGGGGATGGGGAAGGGCGCTTTACATTCACAGTAGGGTGCAGCTTCAAAGCTGTTTAAAATTCTGCCATATCTTAATGATAATAGTTAATCCCAGTATCAGAACATTACTTCTATTTTTAAAATGCAATCAATCAATCATTTTAATACATTGCACCCTTAGTGCCAAACACCTCTGAAAACGGTGTGTACGGCAGTAAAAATAAAGCATCTGAAACTCCTCCTGTAGAGTCGTTCTTCCTTTCTTTCTCACCCATAACGTCTACAGTGAAAATCTCACAGCTGCAAGAAAAATCAGGAATTGCATAACAGGGAATAAATCCTCCAAACAAGACCGACTGCCGGGTAGGGATTGCTGTCATGGGCTGAGCACGGCGGGACAGAGAAATTGCCACACCTGACTAAAGTTCTCTCTAGAAATACAGCATGTGCTGGTTTGTTCTTGGGGTTTTGTTGGGTTTTGGGTTTTGGCTTTTGAGGTGGGAGTTGCACTCTAAGAGGACTGCAGTGAAAATTGCTTCTTTCTGTTTTCTTCTCAGGACAGCTTCCTTTGTCTACCGTGCTCTTTCAGAAAGCTGCTCATACAGATGTGATAGAGGTTGTAGGTGATTCCACTAAAGGTTCTGCCTTTGCCACAGTGATTCACACAAAGGCTCAGAATTCTCTTGTACATATGTTCTTCACCTGCAAAATAAGGATTAAAGCTTCCGTATCGTTAGGGCTTATAAATTATTTTGAAGTTTCTCCAATATGCAGCAAATAGACCTATCACTGTTGATAGTGAGAAAAATGTGAACTACATGACTCAGTCATGTTAATGGTGTAATAACTGGGAGATTTTTAATATAACTTGAGTATAAAAGTATCAGCACCGCATTCCAGCAAATAACCAACTACAGAGAGCATACCTCTGTAAGTATATTACCTACATTTTCACTTCTATGTGGATTTTCTCATGAGTGAGCTTTTTCTTGGGTCACTCATTTTCTGAGACTGACCCTCACCTTTTGTATTCATCAAAGGCTTTCCTTTTTCTAAAGGATCAGCAAGAAGCAGTGATGTTTTCAGGCATCAAACTGGTAGGACCATCGCATTGGACCTAAAACACCCAAAATCATCTCATGTGAATTATGAATTAATTTCAAACATTCGTATTGCCTCAATAATAGATAAAGCGGGAAGTTCTGAAAGAGATTTTTGATTTTGGTTGAACAGTAGCCTCCACAAGTAGGTATTTATGTAACAAAAAATAACTCGATGCAAAGCAAGTGTAGCTGAGGGGAAATTGAAGACAGAAGTGATCTGAACTCAGATCATAGGTTACAGGGGTAAGACATCTGGATTTCCAGTCAGTTCTCTGAAGGTGTAACTAGGAGTTAATAAGGTTTGCTTTCCTCCTACAGAAGAGCATTTCTTACTCAGTGTCTGAAATCTAGGTTCCTTGGGGGATTAGTAAGTGTTTTTCCATTAATTCAAAATAACCACTGTGGAACTACAAGGCAGCTTATGATAGTGCTTCCTAGCCTTATGCATTCATAACTGTAATAGCATATTTTTATGATCTTTATGTACAAATACATCCTTCCCAGGGACAGCTACCTCAACAAGCAGAATACAAACATTATGCCAAAACTTCTTGAAAGTGTTTACTGCTTTGATAAGCCATATCTTAGTCAATAACTCAAAGGATTTTTTTTTAAAGTAGCAATAATGAGGGCTTGTATTTTGTGTTTGTCTGGCTTGCTAAGTCCTTTCCATTACATGTCTCATTTTAACATGCAGCAAGGATGTTCTGCTGCTTCCTTGAGATGCGTCTGCATTGCTGACATCTGGAAAGCAGCCATACGGGGTCCCACACATAGTTTTTGGAAACACCATTTGCTGGTGGAACGATCCAGAGCAGACACCTCTTCTGGCGGAACTTTATTGCCAGCTATTTTTGGTTGAACTCTTGTACATCAGTTTACTGTGCATGAGCCACAAGAGCGTGCCTTGTAGAAAGATACTCCAAGGAGAAAGGCAGACTTCTCTGTGTGGTAGTTAAAGTGCTTGGGGGTGGCTTATCTGTACGTAACTTCCGTGACCTGCCTCCGTCCCATTAGTACAATGTCACAAACTGTATTCAGAGTTGTCAAAGAAACTGAAAGTGGGACTTGCATTGTCCTTTCTGTTGTCCTCATGGCACATGGGAGCATATAATGAACTTCGGAGGACAATGCTGGCCAGAATACTCCAGTTCTAAAATAGCAGACATGATGTACTTCAACAGCAGAACACACATATGAACAATACATCCTACAAATGAATAGGTTAATAACTCTCTTTTGGGATCTCTCAGCTGAGGTTTTCAGCTTTCCAATAATTCTAAGAAGGGCTGTTGACTGTTGGTCTGCTGAAAGCCAGGGAAAGGCCTAGAGTTTCACTAAATGCGGGAACAGTGGAGAGGATTAAAAACTGTGTGTGTTCCCTGCAAAATTTTGCAGTCTCCAACTTTGTACAAAACTGCCTTTCTGAGATTTGCGAAGCAGCTTGTTTTTAGTGGTGTTGATACTCATGCTTTTGTAACTTCTTGCACATTTATATATGTCAGATAAATTTAGAAGTGGGTATATTTTTAGTTCATCGTACTTAAATACCTATGGCATAAATGAAAGACTTAATAGGTCTCTTAGTAGGGTATGTTGTTAGTGTAACACTGTTTTGGAATTCATCCTACAGTTCCATGCATTGCTTGTTTGAATGATAGAGGACAGATAATCAGGGTGGACTATATCAAACTTCTGATTCTTTTCTGAGCCTTTTCTGAAAAGGAGATGTTGTAAATAGGAGGAGCACGGCACTCAAAAACTTAACTTATATTTGAATATTTTAAGTGCCATTTGTGCAAAACGTATCATATATTTACCACACAATTGTTTTAAGCTCCAAAACATGTAAAGAACCTCCATGAAAAATCTCATTTTCTTTCATGAAGACGCTTGGGCTTATTTTGTAATTGATTTTTTAGATTATTTTTAAGTAAGACCTTTCTCCTCTGAATGTAGATGGCAAGTTTTTGCAAGCAGTTTGCAAGCAATTAGTTAGCACAGTGTTTGGACACTCAAAAGGACTTTACAGATCAGCAGTGTCTAGGAATGTAAGCTAGTGCCAGGTGAACGGCCAGCTTTCATTCCTCTCCCATAGTTAATGTCAAAGGGTCAAAAATGATCAGATCAGTTTTTTAAACAAAATTGTAAAAATTGCAGTGCCTGTGTTTGCAGAAGCAAAAAGGCTTGCTAACATTCAGCATCAACTCCGTTAAGCTTCTTGTGATGATGACTTTTTACTCAGGTATTGTTTGTCTGATTATCACTTCTTGACGTTATTTACCAGAGTCATTCATTTAAAAGATCTCAGGGAGAAGATCTCAAACAAATGCCAGTATTTAAAGGTCATTGCAATTGTTTCCCTTTGATATTAGACACGTGTTTTCATGTAGCAAGAAGCTTTTTTTGCTTGTCCTTTATCAGGTCCCAGTTATGATAACATGTGTAGCTTGAGTAGATATACTTAAGATCTAGTCTGTTATCCAGATACAGCTGTAAACCTTTAAAAATTACATTGCATGCTATACCAGTTTTCCTGTCTATATTGATGATTTTGGGATAACAGACCATTCTGAGAGCAGTTCTCTTATTAGAGAAGATATAAATGAATCATTTGTGTATTCTCGTGTGCCTTGTTAAAGCAATCCTGTGTATTATGTTCCCATCTTACTCTAGATATTATGAAGTACTTAGTTTACTTACTTTATTATTTATCATGCAGTGCAGATAGATGAAGTCGTGACAATCCTGTTCATCCTTTCTACTTTAATACTTGGTAGTAGGTTATGTTTACATTAGAAAGATCATAGTTGTTCTTACATGAATTACCAAGTAGGTGAGTGTTATAATTGTTAGTCAGAGCTTAGATGATTCATTATTGATAGAAAGTAGTGTTCCATTCTTAAATGAATGGGCTGTTTGTTTGGAACGCTCAGTGTTACGGTTGTCTTTCCAATGACGATGATTTGGGGTTTGGTTTCTTTTTTAGCAACTAAGGATCATTCTAGCAAAAAATATTGGTAATCCACCACCAAACTTTGCAGGTCCTGTTTTTCTACTAGCCCAACCTTTTCTATAGAAAATAACGCGCTATCTTTGGAGGAGGCAGATTAGCATGCTGCAAAAGGCAAAAGACTGAAATGAAGTCTGAAATACTTTTGTGCTCAATCTTTGCATTTGCAAATTCTCATTCACGTGAAAATTTTCTATGAAAGTTTGTTTACAAGTGTAATTAAAGTATTGTACATTCAAAATGTCTCCTACTGGATAGACTCAGTCTGCCTTCCCTGAAATAAATCAGCCACACAGTCCAGCTGACAACGGTGCACTTTCAGTACCCAGCAACTAGCTTAGAGTGTGTTCTGGGTGGTGGGAGGGATTATAGTACCCCAGTGCATTGATGCTAATGTTCTTGACAGAAAAATTACTCCACCGTAGGGTTGTTACGTCCCGGTTTATCATCCACATTTTATTTAAGAGTGTGCGGCCTTTTTGTTTGTTTTTGTGCAGGTGCTTTCTGTGCGCTGTTGTTGCTGATGTTGATGTTGACATGAAAATTAGGAAACTTGGATGTTAACATTTACACAGCACCGTAAAAGGTTGTGGCAAATATGTATTTGACAACATAACTACTATCTCAAAATGATGCATATACAATATGTGGATAAGGAAATATTTAAATGTTAGTAGGGAAAGTTTAGCATTTAGATTTCTTAGGTATTGTGTGTTTAAATATTTGACTTTGATGTTGTATGACTGTTTGGATTTTTTGTTTTTGTTTTTTTTTTTTGCTCCTTGCTTATGTATTTTACAGGCTCTGGTTTTCTGGCCACAATAGAGCAGACAGAATTACTTGATGTTGAGAACCTTGTTAATTTTATGGCCCATTTTCACATGGAGATCAGCTTTTATTTCCCCTCTCACTCTTTATTCTTGATTCAATTGTCAGTAAGGTTTACTGAGCAAAAACACTGGATGTATTATGGGAAGAAATCTAATCAATGCAGCACCAAGGGACAGTCCTTCAGAGTCCTCTCTAGTGGCTGGGAGCCAGACTAGAGGTTACTACGAGGTTACTCTGTCTGACTTTAACCAAAATACCCATCTACTTCTGAAAAGGCTGCTGGCAGCCTTGTACATGTGTAACAGAAGCCTCATTAATATAAGCTCCCAATATATATACACCTGTTATACTAGCCCCCAGCACAGAGCCTGTGTTTCCTATTTTAAACACTTTGCATGTCTGTCTACATTCCCTTCTGTCTGCAGTTGCTCTAGTGTGGTACTGCAGAGCAACTCGTATGCAGTACCTCCAGGGAATGTAGAAGGCTAAATAAAGTTGTGGCAGATGTCAGTGGACTTTGCCAAACGCTGTTTTTCAAGTTAGATAGTTTGAAAGATTCATTGACTAATCTAGACTTTGTGATACAGAAGTAAGCTCATTAGTAGCCTCTTTAAGTGTGCATTTCTTTAATGCCTGCGTCTTTTTCAGGTATTGGTGCAGAGAATTGCATTGATGTATGTGTGGGAAAAAATCTTCCTGTTCATGTACAGTGTTTAACTCTGGAGTGGAATTCTTTGGAAGATTCAGCACTTCCTTAGGGCTGTTACCTGTTTTGGCTCTGAGTTCTAATAAATCACTTCACAGCAAAATGGCGCTAAGATAAACTTTTCCCCTTTTACAGAATATTTGTTCAGCACATTCCAGAATATGGATTTACCTCAAAAGTTACATATCGTCTTTGTTAAAGACAAAACAAGGATCAAAAGCAGTATCAGATACAACTGCTGGTTCATCACAGGAACAAAACCTTAGCATAGCCCCTTGAGCAGTGTACTTTCTGGCTACCTGCCTTGGTTTTCCTGACCAATGCATTGAGAATCATGTGTGTCAGTACTTCTTCTTGGCCCTTGCCATATTTGCATGAAAGAGCAGTAAGTTTGCTTCACGTAGCTCTCTAGGAAAGTATGTTGTTCCCCCAAGCAGGTCCAAAGATGTTGCAAAGCGCTGATGTTCTGAGGTTCTCGCCCAGGAGCCAGCAGCACGCCCTTAGCTGCACACATGTCAGTCCCAGGGGACACCCTTCTGGTAGTTTGTGTGGCTCCTGTTACATCGTGCCTGGAGCAAAATTTCCGTAAGCAGGCACATTTGCTATTACATTGACAGTATTTATAATTGTTTTCATAATGCCCAGTTGGTAATGCCTGTGTTTTGTTTCCAAAGCCTTTTCCAGGGAAATTTTCAGTGAGGTATGAATCTTACCACTGGATATTGATGGCTGACAGTAGCCAGCAGTTCTACTGTGAAATGTGCTGCAGTGAATCAGAGAAACGCTGTAGGAACTGCATTGGCTGTACTTCAGTGTCAGCACCTCTCCGCCTGCAGTGATGTTCTTCCTGCTCATACTGTGTTGCAGCGTTTGATTGTGAATTATTCTGGCCTGAGAGGCATGTAGCAATTTCAATATGCATGTACATTAAACAAAACTTTGAGAAACACAGTCTGCTCCGTTAAAAATCTTAAGAATTAACAGTCTGAACCAGGATCTGTCTGGCCTGCTGTCTTCTTTCCAGCAGTGATTAGTAAACTCTAGTTACAGAAAAAATACAAGTGGTATGTATATGGAATAAATAGGCAGAAGTGCTGTGGTTATTGAAGTTAGTCACCCTGCATGCGGAAGAACACCCTGGACTACAGTTGCGTTCTTATGCTAAAACCTGCAATTTGTATGATTGGATTCACAATAACATATTTTAGCATACGGGCCTGCACAGTGCATCTCGTGAAACACCACATAAGTCTGGGGTTAAGTCCACATATTCCAGCTGTTTGCAAATGATCTAGTTGTATGAGCATTCATCTTCAATGACAGTAAATACAAGATTGTTCAAATACAATCAATAACTAACTTACTCTTAATTATTTTTAGTAACCTGCTTGTTTACATAATGGCTTTGATTTGCCTTGATTGTTTCTATATTACTTCAGCATAAACCCCATTCTTTTAGTCTTTGCAGGTGTTTTGAGGACTTTGTGGAAGCAATTTTCTATTGTTCGTTGAAGCGGCATCGTGTCACAAAAATTTGCATTTTGCATTTTGCATAGAAGTGTTTTAGTAAAGTTGCACAGTCAGGCTGTGGAGCTTATGGTCAAAGGAAAGAGCTGTAGTTACCATACCTAGGATGTCTTTTGGCAAATATGAAATGACTCCAAAAAAGATTCATAGCCAACACTTTCCTAAAATGGGATTAGTGGTGCCACTTCATGGGGATCCTGCTTCAGCCTTATCCATTGTGTTTCAGTAGGATTCACCTCCCGAGTGTCAGTCATGTAACTGCATTTGGCCACAAATGCTATTTTATGCTTTTCATATGTTCTTTTACTTTCACCAAGATTATCTTGAACGGATGAAGGAGAAGCGAGTTATAGTTTTCCAAGATACGTTTAGGAGATACTCGCTTCATTTCTTGGAAGTTGAATGAAGCTCCATAAATTTAAAAAATAAAAGTATCAGACCCAGCAAGCTAACACCAAGGACACTATATTGTTCAAGGAACATTTAGAGCTCAAATCCATTTTTGTTAAATCAGATTCCCATTTCAAGATAGCAAGTATTAGTTAACCATTTTAAAGGAATAAAACGCTAGTTTAGTCATGATGTTAGAGGTAATGGGCAGCATAAGCCTGTATTTCCAGTTGTGATTAGGTTGCCTTTTAACAGTATGTCTCAGTGAACAAATGCTTTAGTCCACATGAAATGGAAATGAGCATTTGATTCTTTTACATGACTGCTATTTGATGAATTCACAATTTTTTTTTTAGTATTTTTAGTAGCAGTTAGTTGGAGCAAGACCTTTTTCTATGGGAAGATAATCAACAAGGAAGTGACTCTTTGGAAGTTTCATCTGATATATTAGATTACTGAAATGTGGTTGCTATAAGCTATGCTAGTATTGTGAATATGTTTCTGAAAGGAAACATTTCCCTACAGAGAACCACTCAGAGCAAGTGCTTTTAATTCTTCAAAGGAATTGGCTGCTAGTTTCAGATTTAGGATTTTCCAACTAAGAAAAGCAAATATTTTCAGTCCATGAATCAGGTGGGAAGGATCTTTGAATATCAGAGAGGAAAAATGTTAAAACTCCTCAAGAAAGATTAGTCAGCAGTCTGACCAGTACAGAGAGGGGGAGGAGGGAAGGAGAACCTGTAAAAGTTGTGAAAATTATCACAATAGTCTAGTTAAAGGTCACAGTAAATTAGAGCTTACTAATGTTTTGCTGCATGGAGGAAATAATTCACGTAGACGTGGGGCAATGGAGTTCCACTTCCTGGAAGTCAGCTAAGAGTTAATGTAGATTCAAACCTACTGCTCTTGGTGGCAAATTCTCAAAAAATACCTGCATGCTATTGTTCAAGTGGTGAAAAAAAAATCCAGCAATGGGGTTCCAGTCAGTCACGTTTTTTCGAGGGGGTTTAATCAATTAGAAGGATAATTTTGCCTTTCTTTCCATAAAGTGAACATCTTGCATTGCTATAAAGTGAACTGTGGCTTTTCCATTTTAGTGGACATTATGTGTCAGTTATACAACGTTTGGCATTTGGCATTGCACGGCTGTCATTATGTGTAAAAAATTACATTTTAAAAATCAGGAGTTAAAACAGCAATCCTCTTGTATTGAAATCTGCCATGGTAAAAGGGTGGCTTATCCCATTGGCCTTCAGAAATATGTACTCGGGTTAAGTTAAAACAGGTACATTGATTCCCACTGTCAGCCATTAATCCTCGAGGCTATCTTTAGCACCCTTTTTTGGTGCGTTGGATTAGTGAGGAACCAACAGCTCTGTGACTTTGGCTAAAACTAGATGTAGATTTGCTTAACTATCTCAGTGTGTAGATATTAAGTACAAAGGACAATTTTACTCTCTGTTCTAGAGATGCACTCTCATTAGTTCTCTGGCTGTCAGGCTGTATCACTTTACTGTCTCAAATACTGTAGTTAACACGCTCCTGCTGTTTGTCTTCTCTTTTTGCTTTTACTCACCATGTTCAAATACGGTTCTCGCTAAAGAAGGTCGTATTTGTTGCTTGGGGAACAATGTGTCTGATGTTAAGTAATGTCCCAGTTCTGAACAACACATAAACGCACCTTTAATTTGAATCCCATATTTAACTTAAGTCTTGGAAGCCCTTGAAGCATGGGCATAGTGCATTTCAGAAAACGGACACAAGCTTAACATGGTGTTTCTTGTTGAACATTCTCATGTTTCAGCGGAAATATATCTGGCAACTGCTGCTCTTCTATGATAAATGTAAGAGTGAGGGTTTTCTTATTAATTCTCTGGAGAAGGAATTTAAGACCCAGTCATGAAAACACTGATGTGACTGAGTAAAGTCCTTCATGTCTAAACATCTGTGGGATTGTAGCCTTCTGTAATAATGGAATAGTCTGAAAACCATGTCTATAAAATCTCAATATGGCACTGTATCAACACGTATTCTTTACACAGCTTTAAGGCAGTCAGGTTTGAAGAGTTTCTTTATCTCTTGAATTTCTATCCCATCTTGTGTCTGGACTTCTTTGCTGCCTGTGGGTTCCCATTGGCCACATGTCTGACTGAGGCTAAAGATTATTTTAGTGTACATTTTTGTACAGTACCTGTGTTCTATTTTAAGGAAAAATATACACGTGCATTTTTCTTCATTATTAATAAACTGTGTGACAATTTAAAATAAATTCTTTCAGCTGTTCAAAATGGTACACAGATGTACTGGCACATTTCAGAGTAAGTTAAATAGAGAGTGAAGTATTATGTCACCAAAGGAGCAGAAGAAGAGGAGCTGGTCTCTGACCACTAAAGCAAATTAAAGCAGTGCTGAGATGGTGGCTTTGAGAAAAATAAGCCAGACGATTCTAGTACTTAGGTGGACTATGGAAGCAGCAACAAAAGACAGAAAAATCTTAGCAAAGCAAAAATGTGGGGAAAATATAAAGGTGTACTGTGGAGTGAAAGATACTGAAACAGGTGGGAAAAAACAGAAAATCGTTTTGGGATGTAAAGTAAAAAAAGGGGGGGGGGGAAGCCTTATGAAAGCTATCTTCACAGAAAGAGAGGAATAGAATGAGGAGTGAATAAGCACTGATATGAAGACCTGATATCCAAGCATAGGCATACCAGTCTGAAGTCTTCAGCTCTCCTTGTAGATTGTGTGGGAAACTCTGATGCCTTACTGTATTTCATTCCAAGGCCAGGTATCTCACAGTGGGTAACCCAAACCTAATTTTTAGGATGCTTAAGTCTTTACAGGGCTTTGCTCTTAGACTTGCAATGAAGAGAAGATTCACTTACATTTGGATTTATTTTAGGTGCACGTATAGGTAATTCCTGAGCTGCTGCTACGGAGAGAGAAAAAGAGAGAGACTCCTAAGGGGTTGGTTCAGGGTACCTATGTTAGATATGTACTACAGATTTCTCTCTGAAGGACCCTTTATCTACTGTTACCGTATATGATTCTATTATCTTAATTTAGACAAAGTGAGCTATATCCTCTCTCTGTCTCTTTATCTTCATATTCTATAAACAAAGGCAATAATTTTCCTACTGCGGGGTTGCGAGGGTAGCATTCAACAGGAGTTGTGAAGCACTTGCATATTATGGTGGTCACAGATTGAGAAATGCCAAAATGGGAGGTGTCTTTTGTTGGAGGAAAACAGGAGATTTGATGGGCTGTTGCATATATACAAATTTTAAGGATGTTATGGAGAAAAGTAACCTTTCTTCAAAAAACAGCAGCAGAATAAACTGAATAAAGCTAGAAGCAATAAGAAGTGAATAGATTTAGCATGCGGTCTGATGAATAGTCAGAGAACCGTCATAGCATCACTTCTTTGGGATGACCCAGAATAATTTATCCAGGGTGTCATTTCATGTTCCCCATAGTTCTATCGCTGTCACAGTACAAGAAAACAAAATTGTTATTTCACCATACTGTGTATATTTTTATATGTAATTAGTGGTTTCTATATTTTACTGTGATTACAAAGCATATGCAAAGGTGTTACTGACACAAATGCATTATCAAAAAATGTTAGTGTCGCTGGCTACTGAGATTAAACTGCTGAATACTACATTTTATGAATAATTTATACATGATGTATTGATGTGCATGCTTGGTTGATTAGTCGGAGAACAGTTAATCTTTCTACTACCAATTGGTATAGTAATTTTAAAGGACTGAAAACAAGGTTGATATTCAGGAGTAAAGGTTGAAATATTTTTATCTGGCAACTTTTCTTTAAAATTGCTTGTCTGTGAAAGTAGAGGAGACTTTTTTACTTGAAGCTTTCAAGGTTTGTGGCAGCTAAATTGAGCAGTCTCGGAAATCTTAAGTCATAGTGCTTCCCTGAGGGTAGAGTCATCCCTCTACAAAGTGCCATTCATGCCTCACTTACCCGTGATTAAGGCTTTCAAAGTAAGTTTGAAGGGACACTGGTCTTCTACTGAAGCACATTCCTCACCTGCAGAATAGACTTTGGAAGGCCTGCATTTAATATCTGTATGTCTTTTTCTCACTTTTTTCCCTCTACTGATAACATATAAATTTTAATTTTTTTCCTTCTTTCTTTTTTGAAATAGAAAGAATAACTTACTTCTAACCAAGTTAGAAGACGAAAGAAGTGAAGATTCGTCATCTATGCAGAGGAAATGACAAGGTACGCATAGCAATCACACTGGGGATTCATTTCTTGCTGGTGCTTAGGTCTTCATGGTAGATTACTTCTGGCAATAAAGTTCAAAAATAGTCTTCAGAAACCTGGAAAAAGATGTTTTGAAAAGAACTTTTTTCTTTCGTTTGATTGCCAGAGTAAGCAAAGTAAGCATTTATATCTTTATAAATATCTTTAAAATACACCTTTAAACTCGTTGCTATGATGAATTGTAGCTGTATTTCTACAGGTAAATGGCAGTCACATTCATGAACTGTTTTTTTGGTAGAGGCCAGTAAAAACAATCCTTTTCCCAACACCAAACTGAAACCCTTCCAGCCACTATTAGTGGTCATTCCTGAGACTTTAAAATAATCATTTCATGGATTCATTTGGATCACCATACCCTCAATCCAGGAGTTGTACCATTTTCTCTTTTCTTTGTCATTTATAACCATTACAAGGAGATGTGCCAGTACCTGGTTTGCACTGCATTTAAGGAATATGTTCTTTTACATTCATCATACTGTACATTTGTAACTTGAGGAATGCAAAATCAGCACTACTAACAACTCATATCTCTCAGATATTTTCAGTAATGTGACTGTGTAATATTTATACGGTGACTGCTAAGAGACTGGCACGAAACTATATGCCACTTTAGTTCTGAGGTTAAATGTTACTTCAGTGATGCGTAAAATTTGTATGGACCATCTGCTCAGCATTGAATTGAACCCGTTAATGAATAAACCTCATAGTATCATTGTGAGATAGGGAATTATGATGTCCATTTAACAAGTGATAAAAATGAGCCCCAAAGGGCTTGTGTAATCATTTCAAGTCATACAGGAGGTAGATAATAGAGCCAGCAATGAAAGCCAGCTCACCTGACCTGCCGTCTTTCCTTTTTGGACATCCCTGCATTTGGAATTGCATTTTCACTATGTTCTGTCACGTGTGGAATGTGTACATCGGCAGCTATACATTCTTTATGCAGTTTTAACCAACAAATTTGCTTGCAAAATAACTTAAAACACACAATTAATGTGAACTGTGAATCATGCTCGTCCATAAAGAACAACATGAGACACAATGCAAAAAGGCCAGCATAAACAGCACCAGATGGCCTTCGTAAATTGAGCAAGTTAACACAAAATGCCAAAAGGGAGATCTGTTATTGTGACCTCTCTTTTTATTTTTTTGCATAATGTTGAGAGGAAGACTATGCAGATCTTTCTGTAATACAGAGAGGAACTGCTGGTATAGAGCGATTAATGCTTTTCCTTTTGTAATCTTGCTGAACGTCTCTTCTATTTCCTTTAGTAAATGTCAGGTCACATGTTGGCTGCTTGCATTCTAAAACAGAAGTACAAATCATCTTCTCAAGTGACAGAAACTGTCATTTTTCCTTGCAAAATATTTTTCTAACTGTATCTTATGTAACTGTTACAGTTGTTGACATTTTCTTTAAAAGTCCTGTTCGTATGACACCCAAGATTCAGTATAAAGCTATAGACTAGAATAGAGAATTCTTTTACCGTTGCTTATATCTGGTTCCTTTACCATGAGTTGAAGAAAGGAATATTATGCATTTCTGAGTCATGCTTTAGAAAGGTATTTTATTTTTAATATCATTAGAATTTTAAAAGAAGGAGAAGGATAAACCTTAGCATGGGTGAAATCAAGAGTTAATATGCTTCAGTTATAGAAAGTGGCGATTAAATTTTGATGGGATGCTATCACTGATACTTCAAATAAAATGTTGATGGGGCAATGTGGGGAGTGTGGATAATGAATTGAATGCTAGAGAAAGGCTGTTGATTTTTGTGGAAAATCTATATGAAAAATACATGATCCTCAACCAAAGACATTCATGTGGATATATCCACAAGAAAAAATCAGAGTATAGACTTCTTATGTCTGTCTTGGGTTGTGTCTACAAGAGTGCAGCCCTATATACCTGTGTATTGGCATAGAGGAAGACTGAAAGTACTTGCCCACGCCTTCTGTTTTACTGTGCCTGATTCCTGCCGACTTTAAGGGTGATACTATAGCATTAATAATCTGCTTTTCCTCTACTCTTACATTTCTGCAGAAAACTATTGATGCATCTTCCTGATGGGTCTTTTAAATCAGACTTACCAAATGTGGAGTCAATTGGTGTGAAGTTCCTGCTGGCAAGGCCTTTGACTTGCAGCTTCTGCTGGACCCAGCTGAGGGATGAAAGGGAGAACTTTTGCAGGTATTTCAGGTCTGCCTGTGCCATTCTCACCCTAATGAGCAATGAATTAAAGTATTTCCATATTGCTCTGGAAAAATAAGGTCAAGAAACACTGCATTCCTTCTGAGGGAATGCTACAAGGGTGATCTGGAATGCCAGGAGTTTGTTCTTGAGCGTGGATCCATTAATCTTAATTCATCCAAGTCCAAATGTTTTAGTTAAATTTTAAGACAGCTAGAGACCTTTATGGTAGATGCAGGGTATTTTAAGACACCTTTAGGAGTTTGAAGTTAGATTAAGATGTCCGTATTGACATAGTCTTAATCTCTCAGAACCAGGATCTGAATTGTTTGGTTAAGTATCCTGTTGCTATCAAAGAACGTTGCTGAGTTTAGGAAGGGAAGTCAGATCTTGATCTAAATATCTCTGCTTTATAATGAGATACTACATAATAATAACCTGCACAGCAAACAGTTGAGCTCGACACATGTTAGAGGGGCACTTGTCTCGGTTTAAAAAAGGAGTGAAAAGTGCCCTCCTCATTCCCATGATTGGCCAGAAGGCCAGACTCCCTGCAGAGTTTAGAGCAACCTACCCTGGCATCTATAGCATCTCATGATCGTGAGTTTGGGGTTTGTAGAAACACAGTTCCCTTCTTGTCAAAGCCAGGGGAGATGGGTCCCCTGGAAACAGATTCCCTGTATCAGTCTACCTACTTATATGATCTTATCACTGTTTATCAAAGCTGGTTTGTGGAGGTTACAAATTTGTTCTCCTCAGCTCATAGAAATAGGAACATAATATTTTACAGGTGTGGAAGTGAAGCACAGATGTGAGTACTTTTAGATGTATAGCCTCAACAGTTGAGGCTGGATATTTAAAAGCATTCAGCGTGGGTCAACTCATCTTGTAATGTTTTTGCAGAGACCAACAGCCAGGTTGCAGTTTGCCTTTGAAAGTCTGACTAGTTATTTTAACATCTAAAGAAGCCAGAAGAACTGAACTTACTTTTCTGAAAGCCTGACCCAAATATTTGCCCAAGATTATGAAGGAAATACGTGGTACAGTTGTGAAATTAATCCAGCGCTCTCAAATCTCTGCACACCCAAAGGACCTTCCTCCCTCTCACCTTACTCTCTTCTCTGTTCCAAAGACTTCTTTTGCTGAGTTTTTGGAAGACAATGCAGCTCTTCTGTGAACTGTTCTCATTAAATCTTTCTTTCTCTTGCTGCAAGCTTAATAGAGGGGGACTCCCAACAGTACTCTCAGAAAGTCCTGTAGTGCACATTAGACAATGCTGGGTCCTGAACCCTAAAGTCTCCAAAGGCTTACTGGATGATCTCCTTTTAAGACCTCTGTTGGTACCAGTTATCTCAAATTACAAACCATTGACAGGTCTCAGAAATCTGCAAGAGTAGGTCTCCCTTGTTGTTATATATCTCAGGAGATCTGCAAAGAAAAGGAGGATGATTAAAGTTTATGGCTTGAGCAAGAAGAAGTCAGAGGGAACATTTCCCAGTGTTCCTTTTATGAGGTTTTTTAAAGCAAAAATATTTTTCACTGACAGGCCTTTCTAATGATTGAATACACTGTGAGTTCCGTGTTTTCAAGATGGCCTAGAGAAACACGCTTTTATTTTCTGCTGGAAGACTGCAGTCTTTAGCACTCTCAATATTAGGATCGTTGGAGCCAGGGTTCCCTGCTGATGTTACTAAAATGAACTTTAATCAATCTTGAAAAAAGACTTTAATAACCTGAATTATGGCCCCCAGTGCTAGATCTTGGGCAGGAGAGTGAACCTAGCAGTATTGATTTTCTCATGCTCAGCAATTCTTCTGAGATTTTTGCCACTTGTTAGCAATGTATATTTTAATAAAACCTCCGTTTATGAAGTGCCTTTTCCCAGCAATCTTCATGTGTTTCAGTGGAACGTTTTTACATCTTTCACATATATTTTTCCTCATTTTCAAGCACATGCATGCTTTGAGGAAGATTCTGAATTCCAAAACTAATCTAAAAATGGAAGCTTTCTTCCATCTCTAATTATGACACAGCTCTTGTCAGTCTCACTAGATGGGGAAGATGAGGCAGAAAGTAGCATGGATAGTCAACCAATTTTATTCTTTCATTTTCACTTTTTCTGTGAGGAGGCAAATGCTTCTTTTGACTCAATACAACATTTTAAGTCCTGGCCTGTATATTTAGAAGAACTTAAAATTGGTTTTAATTAGCGAATTCAGAGCCTTCCTGAGAGAACTGCAAATATCTGAAAGGTTCATTTTCGGCCAGGAAATCCAATGGAGAGTCCACAGGAGCAGCTTACCGTTCATCTGTGAAGAATGATGAGGAGGGGGGGAGTGGAAATGAATAATGTTGCTAATATTTCTGTAGGTTTGTGTTCTAACAATGTAAATTACAGCAAAGTCCACAGGTGGCATCTTGTATGTGGCCTGCAGCCTTCTGACATCCTTCTGAAAGGTGACCTTGTGGTTTGATGGTTGGCTCTCCATGAGTAAGTTGTTATTGAGCAGACCACTAATGCTTCTCCACAGCACTATTGCTGTACCTTTATAGGGACTGCTAAATGATGTGGTATGTACCACAGAGACCACTGTCCAGAGAAAAGTGCTGTCAAAGAGTAAGAGGGGGTTAACCACAAAATATTTACCATTTTAGCCTGCACTGAAAAAAAAAAACATAGCTGAAAACAGGATTTTCCTTTAGTGCTCTTCGTGCATTGTGGTTTTGCATTGCCTGCAGAAAAGGTTCTGTGCAGTGTTGATTCTCCAAAGCAGATGGCTAACAATGATTAACCAGTTCCTTCCAACTGCTCACTAATGAGCAGAAAACAACTTGAACTGGTTATTCATATTGAATTAAGATTTTTTAAAAATCGTGTAGTTATGAGCATAAATGTTCTCATCTAAATCTGAACTTTCCCAGAATAGTGCACTTGGGGCTGGGTGTCTTGCTTCAAGCTTATTTCTAGTGGCAGAGGATATGAAAAAGTAAATGATAGTAGAATATGATTATAGTCCTTAATGTAATTTAAAATTATTCCATTGTAAGTGAAATACTGATGCATAAGTGCAGGACCTCTGAACCACATGCATTTACAAGCCTGCCCTGTGCAAAAGTAAGTGTCTTGTATGCTGCTGTTGAGACTTACTATCTTGTCTAAAGCTCCTTTAAGATTTGAGTGGAAGCACTTCTCTAGCAGTAGTATGAAGGATTTTCGATTTATGGCATTAAGAGCTAATGGGAAGCACATTTGCTGGACATTCACATTCCTAAGCTGTTTTACTCATGGTACTTTGAGACCAAGTGAGGCGTAGGACAGATAAGCTTTCAAATGACCAAAAAAAAAAAAGTTTTTAATATTGATAATTTAAGAAATGGTATATATACTGCCATCAGTGAGATTATAACGAAGCAGGCTGGGGGCCAACTGTGTAGGAAGCAGCTCTGTAGAACAGGATCTGGGGGTCCTGGTGCACAAGTTGACGTCAGCCAGCCATGTGCCCTTCTGGCAAAATGCCAGCTGCATCCTGGGCTGCATTAGCAAAACTATAGCCAGCAGCTCTAGAGGAGTGATCCTCCCCTCTTTATAGCACCCGTGAGACTGTGTTTAGAGTATTGTCTCCAATTTGGGGCACCCTAGTACAAGGAAGATACTGCCATACTGGCACGAGTCCCGTGGAGGGCCACCAGTCTAGCCAGGGCTGGAGCACATGGTAAGCAAGGAGAAGCTGAGAGAGCTGGGTCTGTCCAGGCTGCATAAAGAAAGACAAAGGGGAGAACTTATTGCTGTCTGCAAGTACCTGATCACAGGGTAAGGGGAAGATGGAGCCTGCCTCTTCTCAGAGGTGCACAGCAATAGAATGAGGACCAACAACCACAAGTTGGAACTCGAGAAATTCCAGTCAGATACAAGGAAAATCTTTTTACCAAAGAGTGACCAAGCACTGGGACAGGTGCCCAGAGAGGTTGCGGGCACCTGGGAGGTGTCCAAGATTCAACTGGATACATGTCTGAGCAACCTGATCTAATTAGACCTGCTTTGAGCAGGAGGCTGGACTAGATGCTTCCAGAGGTCCTTTCTAACCTTAATTATTCTGTGGTTCTTTGATTCTGTCCATAACAAAGACTACAAGAAGAATGATACTGCAGACTTGGACCACTGGCAGATCAAAAAGGAACAACTCATTGAAAATTAGAGTGGAATTAATAATATTGTACATTGGATCAATTCACCTTCTGGTATCAAAAGAGTCAGGGGCTTATGTAATGAATAGTTACGTCTGCATTTCTTCTGTATGGTTCTGCCTAAAGTGAAATCACAGCTTCACTGAAGTCAGATAACAAAATTCTCATTGACTTCACAAGGCTCTGAATTCTGTCAGCTTAAATGGAGATCATGGGAGGGTTCTTTAAAGTCAGATAATGGTTTTAACGTGGGGAAAACTTCAGAGAATAGTTTTCAGTTTTTCTGAAAGTATATTTCACAACCACCAGATTCTTTTAGCATATATGGATAAAGTTATGCTAGTATTGGAAGCAAAAAACCAGCACTCTCGGCTTTGTACCTGTGTTCCTGTAAGCACAAATATTTGAGTTGCTTAAAAAAGGAGGGAAAACTGGAGGGAAGGAAAGCTTCCTCCTATGATCTGCAAGTTAGAAAGTATTTCAAAGCTTTGAAAACTGTTGGCCAGCCCTGACATTTAGAAAGAACATCTTATAAAGAAAGACTATGTAAAAAGTCGAAACCTTGTCGTGTGAGCTTAATTACACTCTGAAAATGCTTGCTTTTTACAACCGCGATAAAACATATAAAATGCAGTATAAACATGTAGTGCAGTTGTTAGGGCATATGTTCCTTCACTGCATTTCTGAAAAGGGGGAAGGGTTTTTAACAACGCTTAGGCTGGCTTTATGAAATGGCACTTGTCAGCAGAGGGTATATAGCTCTGTTACTGTTATGTTTATATGATAAAAAATGTCCAGGGTATGTTGCCTCCTCTTATCTAAACGACCTGTTCTACTTTATGATGTTGCATATACTATTCATTACAATATTTTTAGATGTGTGGATTACGTGTGAATACAGATAATGATAAATTCACACTGGAGTCTACTTGGCCCATAAAAATTTTATGCAACTCTGAGGAAAAGTTACTGTTATTAAAGAACCATTTTGGAAAACAAAGTGCCCATTCCAGCACCCCAGCCTTGATCCTTTAATGCAGTCAGTGTTTGGGAGGAATGCAGGTGTGCATGTAATTATGAATTTAGAATGGTCCAGAATTTTTTTTAAGAACAAAAATACCTCCAATGTAGAGGTTAATATCTCATGAATAATGGCTACAGAATGGTTTGGTAATTTTGTGCCCTGATGTTCACAGTACACCCTTCCATAAGAACAGTCTGGATCTAAGGAGTGCCTATCAGCATGTTATTGCCAATTCCAACGTTTGACATTTGTTGTGATTTTATAGTAATATTAACAATATATTTTTATTTCTTCCCCTCATAAATTTTAGCCTTCAGAACTTGTTTTCTTTGCAGCGTTTTCCCTGTAGTCAGGAGGGATTTTTAAGTATTTGTAGAGTATCTGACATAATACATTAGTTCAGTAGCTAAAGCATTAAAAAGCAAGAAGCGTAAGACTTGTGATTCTGAGAACTGATGATACCACTTTTACGATTTAGGAAGATTTTTTTTTAATGGCACATTTATATGCTTGTATGTGAATCCATTACATGACATACACCGTGGTTAGCAACAGCTTTTGTGTGTCATGGCTCAGGTTCCCATACACTCCTGACAGTATGTATATTCATGAGATTCATGACATTTTCCTGCATCTGCTCTTGTAACAGATTTCGTTTCAAAGCGGCACTTCATTGATGTAGTACACTGACGCATTTTACGTATAATTGCTTTTCATCTGGTTGTATGATTATTTTGTGACACCTAGTGGATAAATTGATAGTAGTGCCGATTTGAATTTCCTCGCGTTTTTTTAGATTCTCTCAATAGACATTCTGGCCTGGAAACTCAATTCGTATTACAAACACATAGACTTTTGCTTTCTTACTTTCTCTCTCTCTCCTTTTTTTTTTTTTTTTTTCTCTTTAACTTTACTCATGGAATAACTTGCTCACAGCCAGGTGAACAAATACGCAACACCAGTCTTGAGGAAATTCCAAGAGTCCCAAAATAATGCAAGGTAGTAAAAGTCTGCAAATGTCATGATATTCTTTAGTCAGGATCCCAACATGTGCAGCGTGTGATGTTATACATCAACTTTTTCTACTGTATCAACTTTTCTGTGGTATGCTTCCAAGATGCAGTTCCCTTAGGGATTCAGTGTATGCTACATAAAGTTACAAAAGGTTACAAAGAAGTACTTATAATTACCCTGTGAAGATTCTTAGAAATACCCATTCCTTTGCTGTTCTTAGAGAATGAAGTCTGATAAATAATTAAAATATTATTCTATACACACAAGAATGTTTTCAGAACATTTACATCAAGAAACAGTCTGGAAGTGCCTTTAATACATGACCTACTTTCACAACTAAGATATATCTTGTGAAGTATATCTTAATTTACATGTCATGGATTCTGTGCCTGAAGCTTATTTCAAAGTCATTTCTCCTACAGGAAAATGTTTAAATACTGTCTAATATGTTTGCTATAAATGCTGTGAGATAGAAAAGTAGGTATTTTTATATGACTTTATTTGTTATGTTGATAAGGGGAGGGGAATTAATTATTTCAGTTGCACCAAGTCTGCTTGCTGTATTGCTGGGTTGATGCTACTAGTGTGCATGTTTCTGTCTTCAGAGAAGGTATAATATGCTCCTTGCCTGACAGAATTTAAATTCTGAAGTTTTCTGGCATCCCAGAGCAGGCGCAGAACAATAGCTTACATGATAGCTAAGATAAGATTTTAGTAGTTTTTAAGTAGGAGCTAAAAGGAACTGTAAGGCACATGAATTTGGAGATAAGAGGTTATGTATTTTTCATATGTGGGGAATTGGAATGGAGTTGTGCAGAGGACATGAAGAAATTGATTTTAAAGACCGTCTTTGAGATTTTGAGTTTCATCTTGTCACTCGTCAGAGAAAATGTGTTGCGTATTTCCACTCCCAAGAGGCTTCAAAATCAGAAAATGTAATACTAAACCGTGTCTTTAATACCGACTGATGAGGCGCTCTTTTCCTGTGCTTTTCCTAGTTGCTCATCCTAACAGTTCTCTTGTGACTTTCATTTATGTAAAATTAGGGCCTGTGGCAACAGCATCATGAATAATGGACACAGAGAGTCTAACACACCGTTGAGCTCTGGCACAGGTCTGCTCACACTCTACCACCTGAAGCCCTGCTTTAAGTCCATTAATGAACATTTAACCCGTGAAAGCTTTAGTCTCGGGTAAAAAGACTTACAGTAGAGCAAATCTGTGGAGAGCCCCGGTCACCTGAGAAAACCGAAGGTGGTGCAGAGGGAGCGGAGCAGGCAGCGCCATGTGTCTGTCCACCCGAGCTCCTCGCCTGTAATTCGTGAGGAGCATCTCCCCATGCCAGCCAGTGCCGTATCGGTGTCATGGCCCCGGTCACCCCCTGGCACTCCAAAAGCCTTTAACCCCTCAGCACAAATGGCCAAATTGGGCCCTCATGGTGAAAACAGCAATTTTCAGTGGTTCCCCCTCTTCCTCGCCTTTTTAAGACTTGTGTCATGTAAACCTGGTGTGGGTCTTGGACTGGGCTTGGCACTGGATGGCTAATGAGGCTGGTAATCTAATTAGCTCACGCAGCGAGCGTTATGTGTAAGCCTTCTTTTCGGTGTCTTTGTTGTGCCCGCAGCGTGGAGTACTCCAAATGGAAAACAACTGATCAGAGCAGAAGCAAAGTAATCGTGACAAAAGCACATGTGTATATTTTTTTAAATCATAACACAACTTGAGACAGTATCAAAGGGTGGTAACAAAGCTGTTACTGTGCACAGAGATCATCGGCTGGCAACCAAAGAGAAGCAATAACTAAAAGGAGAAAGGGATCTCAATAATTAGCAATGTTGTTAGCGGCAAATTCAGGGAGGTCCCCGGGAGTTAGAGGAGTGCAAGAGGCAGGACCCAGCTCGGGCTCCAGGAGGATGGCAGAGGAAGGGGAGGCAGGGCAGGACGCGGTCCGGGGAGGCACTGCACCTCCCGAGGCAGGCATGCCGCCCTGGCTGCAGCCTGTCCCTCGGCTGGTGGAGGCCTCACGCTGTCCCCTGGTGTGCCATGGCCTGGCAAAGCCATCGGCTAACAGGGACACGAGAACGTCTGACAGGGTCAATGGAAATGCTTGCTCTTGCAAACGGGCTTTTTGGATCAGGTCTTCTATAGAATCATGAAATTGTTCCGGTTGGAAGAGACCTTTAAGATCATTGGGTCCAACCATTAGCTGAGCTAAGTCCACCACTAAACCATGTCCCTCAGCACCACGTCTATCTGCCTTTTAAATACCTCCAGGGATGGTGGCTCAGCCACTTCCCTGGGCAGCCTGTTCCTATGCTTGATAACCCTTTCAGTGAAGAAATTTTTCCTAATATCCAGTCTAAACCTCCCCTGGCACAACTTGAGGCCATTTCCTCTTGTCCTACTGCCTGTTACTTGGGAAAAGAGACCGACCCCCACCTGGCTACAGTCTCCTTTCAGGTAGCTGTAGAGAGCGATAAGGTCTCCCCTCAGCGCCTTTTTCTCCAGGCTGAACAATCCCAGCTCCCTCTGCCGCTCCTCATAAGACTTGTGCTCCAGACCCCTCACCAGCATTGTTGCCCTTCTCTGGACCCACTCCAGCACCTCAACGTCCCTCCTGTAGTGAGGGGCCCAAAACTGAACACAGTACTTGAGGTGCGGCCTCACCTATAGCCTCACCTCACCGCCTCAAAAGAGTAACCAGAAATAAACAGCCCGCTGCAGTTTTGGTTTGCAAGGCCTGTACAAGTATTTTCCCTTTGTTAACGTATGTGAACTTCCAGACTTCTGCTTTTGAACTGTCAGGCTGAACAAGCCCAGTGGCTTTAGCCAAAATGCAGTCCAGACCTCAGAACATCGTTCTGAAATGGAAATTAACTTTAAGCTTTTAACAACATTTTTAAACAAACATCCTACATAGATTGGAGATTTTATGCCAGCTTTTCGTATAATGCTATCCACAATTTCAAATGCTACGGGTCTAAAGTGATCACGACAAATGGAACAGTTTGTAAAGGATGGATTTTGCTTGTCTGCTATAATAAAAAGGTTATTCTTCATTAGCACTCGAGTAACTTTATCCTGTTTGTGGTGATGGCGAATCTAAGTGTGCATTGATGTAAATACAGAATTTTAGGCTAAATCCATGTAATGCTGGGTTATTTAGCCCCTTGGTCTAATCCTGGGTCCGAGGTTACTCACATCCTCACTCATGCTTGTCAGCTGCTTGGTCTCATGAAGGGCTAAAATTTAAAACTAAAGCCTTATGGGTCAAAGGGCAGAAGATATTTTCCTAACAACTAGAATTATTGGTGCAGCTGCATTTCTGCAAAATTAATTTTAGTTTCTTGCTGAGGCTTAGAACATACCCTGACAGACATTCCCTCTTGGTTCTTAATTAAGTTAGGACTAGCACATACTGGTTTATTGCATGTCTTTTAGCATGGAAAACAATTTCCAAGGATTTAGATCCCTTTCAGAGTGAAAATTCTGTTTTCCCAAGAAGGAATTTGTGGGTTAAGATTGGGGACGGCAGTTTTTCAGAAGATGTCAGATTATCATTGTTTTCACAATCTTGTGACTCTGGTTGTTTTCCTAGTTTACATAAGGAACTGGAATACATAACACTTCCTATAAGTACTACCACAGAGGGTTAAGTGTGATACTGTATGAATTGCACATATTAAAAAAGCCAAATCTGATTGACTTAAAAGTCAGATAGCTTATTTAAGATTCTCTGTGTAGTAGGTTTTTTTTCCATCAAAAAGCGCTTAAAAACATTACTCAAATAATTGCCTGTGGGATGTCTGAGTATTTAGCTACAGAGATTGGAAGACTGTGATCCTGACTGTTCTCTTCATCAGTGGTTGTGCCCAGTTACCTTTTTTTTTTTTACGGGACTCGAGAAGTGGGAAAGGCGCAATTTTGAAGAGTTGGGACATCGCATATCAAATAGAAGATAAGGGTGCTGAATTTAAGTGTCTGATTTTGGGTTCAGAGATATTAAGCAAATCCGAGTGATACCAGCTGAGTTATGCGAGTTCAACTCTTCCGAAAATAAGTGAATATCAACTTCCTAAAATTAGTGAATATTTGGGGGGGGGGGGGTGTAATTAATATTTCATTTTTGTGTCATCTGCATGAATACAATCTGCATTAGGGCATGGAGATAAATTATGAATGTTAGGGAAATGCTTACTGTAAGAAAGGTGTTATATGCCCCTTCTATTCTTGCCATCTCTGACAAGAGAAAATAAAACTGACACGTTTCCATAGCTCTTTTCTGACACGTTTCCGTAGCTCTTTTCTTAACAAGGAACAATCCCTAATTTGTACCAGCATCATCTCCTTTTGCTGCAGACACTCATCTCCCAGATAATCCAGCCCTTGCATTTTTGCTTTTATGCGTGGCGAGATATCAAGAGTACCTGTAACATTTGTTTTTTCGTAAGAGGTACCTCACCTGCCCCCGGTGGATTTGCCATTTCCACACAGGTTTCGTCTCCCCTGGACGCCGGCCTCACCCTGATTTCTGGCCACCGGTGCCTGGGAATTGTCATTTCTGCCACGGAGAGCTCAGGAACGCAGCCCAGCGTGAGTCCCTCCTGCCGCCGCCGCCGCCGCTGCTGCTCCCGCCGCCCTCCGTGTCGCGCCTGGCAGCCATCTTAGACCCGGGCAGAAAGCCCATCGGGGCGAACACAACAAACCCGGCTGGGAAGTAAGTGGACGGAAAGATTACGCTCGGACAACACGGAAGATAAATATTTTAAGTCCTACAAAACAAATAGCTCGTAATACACTGAGCAGCAATGCGTTCCTTTTGGAGTTTATTAAAAAAAAAAAATATGTATCTCCTTAAATACTTATTTGCTTAAGAATACAAGTGCAACATATGGAGCAGCCAGTGATCAGCCCTGGTTTAATTTCTCTTTGTGTGGAAGCTTTGAGAGTTTCTGAGTGTTTTCATCGTTCTCTTGAATACTATCTTTTATGGCTTTTTAGTGTTCAGAGTATTACATAAGCAAAACTCAGAAATAAATGCAAGAGAAATATAAAAATTTTGTCAGTGTAGGTACTGCAGTTGGCATAACTAGAAGACATAATCCCACATCCAAGAAAAATGAGGTATTGTTCTGATGGAACACTGTCTTTTTCCTAATGCATTCCCTTTTGAAGCATCTGTTCAACATTCAAGGCATTTTACAGCAGTAAAGCTATGAAATGCCTAACGTATATGTATAGAACATGTCTGTGAAGGTGCAGAACAACTTTGATGTATACCCAGTACTGACTCCTTGTCTTTCCTGCTAGCCAGATCTCTCTTTACACCCATTCAGTAGGTTAAAGCAGCTATCATTCAGCACATCCCATTTTTTTGATACCATTGTAAACCTTTTCTGAAACATGATACGTGAGCAGTCATTTCTATGGAGGAATTTCCTTGACTTTTGCATGGATCCACATGAGAGTAACAAGCTCCAGTGCAGGTCTGGGCTGGTAGTCAGGCTACAGTATGTGAGACAGAATTATTTAAGCTAAAATATATTTGTGTATTTTGTACATTCTGTTGCCTTTTTTTTCCCTTATACGTAAAATGTTCAAGATCTTAGGAACATATATAAACTATTGCAGAGCTCAGACACATTTAGCCACAGAGTGAGTAATTTCACAGCTGCTCCTTTTTCCCAAATATTTGCAAACACTTAGATAAAAACAATGGTTTCAGTGAATATTTAAAATTATATATTAAATAGAACCATGTTACAGTACCTATGATGTAATAAAAAAGTATACAAAGGTGAATAAAAATTATACAACTCATTTAAATAGAATTACTGCTCAATGCAAGTACTTGTTGGCTCCTAAATTCTTTTCTGGTGTGTAAGATGTCTAAGGATCCAGAAGTGTTGACTTTAACTTCTATGCCCCATAATTTGTGGTGTATTGGATCATCAGGACTTACTTCAAAGCCACTAAGGCCAAGTGAAGGTGCACCATTGATTTCAACAGCGTGTCAATTGTGCCTCTTCTTAAAAGAAGTCTCCTGATGACTTTGAGGAAAATGTTTCCACGCAAAACTGTGCATAGGGTTTGTAGAAACCAGAACAGTGCACTTGAACGTGATAGCAGCGAGAAACCTCATTGATGAGCAAACACCACAGACAAAGTTGATCACCTGTTTGGACGTTATCACAAAGGTAGAGAATGATAAATTTGTTCTCCTACTTACAGTCTGGCTATACTGAAGCCTAGTTAAAGATCTTACAAAGTTCGTGTACTCAGGCTAATGTTCTTCTCTAGCCAGCTGAGCAAGACAAACACTCGTACATAGAACTGTCTAGAGCCAGAGCGTAACTGAACCAAATTTTAGAAAAACCTGTGCCTGTCCACTGAATGTAGGAGGAGGCTGTGGAGGCTTGATCCTGTGAGTATTTCCCATTTTGCCTGCCTGAAGCTCCGGCAGAATCTACCCTGTATTATTAAATTACAGGAAAGTTTCACAACTGAGGAAGGAGCTGTCATTTGCCATTTTAGAAGCAGCTGTAGTTGGTAAGATCACAATATACGTTGTACTTCACAGGAGTCACAGAATCTGTGTTTGTGGAATACTTTTTACTTCTTGAAGGATGCCAGGTGTATGAAGACAGTGTATCATTTTTGATATATTTGTTTAAAAATGTATTTGAAAATATTGTGTGTCAAGTTTGTCATAGGTAGGTCGCAGGAAACTGAATCCTTCACTCCACCAAATAATTTCTGTCTGAAATCTCCAGAAAAGTTACCTGCCATGGTACTGCTCTGTCACAACCCTGTCCTGGAAGGATGATGTAGCAGCTCAAATTCCTGATCCAGGGCTTGTTGAATTCAGTCGGAAAGCTTCCCTTGGCCTCAGCATCCAGGGTAGCAGAACCTCAGCCATTTACCCCACAACTGCTCTTGCCGGCAAATGTTTGTGACATTTTTTGTTGTTAATAAATAGTCTGCAAGAGCGGAGCAGTGACTGTACACCACTTTGGAAGGCAGAAGATAGTAATTATATGGAGACATGTTGGAAACCGCTGTTCTGGCCTGCATCCAGACCCTCAGCCTTCCTGGGGAATCGCTTACCTTGTCGCTAGCCTCTGAGCCATCTCCGTGCCCCAGAGTAGTCATGGTGCAGCACCTCAGGCCTGCACCCGGGGCATTTACCTTCCTCCTGGGAGCCCAGTGAGGTTTTGCGTTTGTAAATCGTTCTGAGTTTTTGGGTGGAAGGTGCTCTGAAAATGCAAAGCGCTTGGTCTGTGTTGTCCTGGAGTCTGCTAATTAGTAAGGCATTTAATTATACAACAACCCTACTTTAAAACTGTCCTCTTTCCTATTACGTCACAGAAACAGTGGACTCGGCCCTGTGCCTTTTTAGAAGTGACGGCTAAGGTATTTATTAACATCAGTTCCAACACATTTTTCAGTGAGCAGTGAGAGCTGGAATGTGGAAATGTCATATTTTTCCTAGTATTAAACAGTTGTTAAACTAGAAACAGAACTCTTGCCAGATAGTTATTTTGTATGCATGTCTTCTTCATAGAAAGAAAATGAACATGCATTTTCCTTTCATTAAGCATTTTAAAGTTCATCCTTGTTTGGTGATCTAGTCAATTAAAATAAGTTTATGAGCAGCTTGTGAGAGCAGAAGACTAATTAATTTGAGGTGTTACATAAAGCACATTCTTTCCCATTTTTGTCTGCTAATGGGTGCTACTGATACCCATAATAATAGATCTTATAGAAAATAGTATTACACAAAGTTTATGGTACTTCACAAATCATTATCTCAATATCTTTGTGAATTAACAAACTACTGTTTGTGTGGGAACATATACATTAAGGCAACATTATATCAGAATTGCACATAGAGAAAAGAGTCTTTAACATCGTTATCCTCATAGAGAAGAAGAGAATCCTTTTGAATTGGTTAATAAAAGCTCACCATTTTTTCAACATGGGTGAATATTTTCCAATCTCCCACATGGCATTGCACTTAAAAGTGAAAGTGAAGTCAAGATATGTTAAAGACAGGCAGGCAATGTAAATCTCTAGAACGTGTTCGGGCTTTCCAAAATATCGCCATTGTTTGGATCGATATTTTCACTTCTGTCTCTTAGAGTGAGTGGAATCGGCTGTAAGAGTAGGATCTTCATCCAAAATTTCCAGGGGGTGGAGGTGTTTGGGTCTGTGGGATATTTTGGGCTTTGCACTACTGCGGACACATCCTTTTAACGCTAGATTGGTTCTTTGGGCTGTTTTCGCTGGACCATCCAGCATAAAGGGCTGCTACACTGAAAGGTTACATTGTTTTTATTCTTCCACTATAAAGCAAATGCTTATACAAAAGTCTCACTTTGAAGTAAATCACACAATACACAGCTTTCCTCCAATTATGTTATGTAATGCTGTTATATTTATATAAGGGTAGGGTTTATTTTACACTGAAGGCACTTTCGGTGAGATGACTGCACAATACACAGGTACCCACCCAGCACTGCTAAAATTCACTGACTTCTGCACAGAATTTTAGCCAACGCTTCAATACAAATTCTAGGCTCTTAGGAAAAATACCGAGATCTCTGAACACACGCGTAAAGGAGATGTTTGTTTTCAAATATTTTATCTAAAAAACAGAGGTACAGGGTAGGGTTTTTTTCAGAGGATTATTCAGAAAGTAATTGACCTTGTCAAAAAGCTGGCACTAAGAAAATGCAGACGTTTAAAACACTTAAGTACATAGAGAAGACTATCATGCTTTCTGCTGCAGAGCTTTCCAAATGGGTTTCTTTGACAGTGGTTAGAGAGCAGCTTCTGCTACCAATTTTTGCCATTTACATTAATGAGATGTTGAAATCTCTAATGCTACTCTTTATGTATATTATGCAGAGAATATTTTAATATATATCCTTTTTGGCCTACAAGGGCATTGATGTTACAAGATGTGAAATCTGGGGCTGTACAGTAGTTGCTCCAATACAGTGGTCTCAGCATGGACAGAATGGCACCATTCCTATTTTGTGCAACAAATATGCACCATGTACAGCTCACAGTAACCAGCAACCTCTTTCTATGCGCGGTCTCAGTCCACTGCAGTGAAATGATCTTTGAAGTTAATGGTATAACATTGCCTTCTATAGATTAACACATTGATATCTAATTTGTTCAGATATCTGTATTCTCCTTCCTTCTCTGTTTCGTTTAAAAGTGTGTTTGTTCCTTGAAGGTGAAGTAGCTGATACCTCTCTCTGCCTGTCTCAGCAGTGCTCTTAACGTTTAAGTCAATCTCAAAAAATACCTTTTCTGTTTTCACTATACTTTGTCTCTTGCCTGTCTCTTTCAACCTGGGGGTCGCTATGGGCCGTGGAATAATTGTGGTAATAACAACCAAGTGAGAAAGCTGGTGCTGTGCATGGTTCTCCTTGAGAAAATGTACAGAGATGCTATCTTCTGCTTTTGCATGTGCTCTCACTCACTTTATGATTGCTTCAGTGTGCAGTGAAATGAAATTGATATGTGTGTGTTTTCTCTTGTTCCTCTCTTTTTAGGTCTCCATATCGATTATGCTGAAAGCAGTGGAAGATCCCTTCAGTTACCGTGAAATGTGAACCACCACCTTTGGGTGAGATCTGCTTTATAGTGAAACATTGCTTGAGTTTCTTTGGGTATGGAAGATGCATGTGTGATTTGCTTTAGTTTACTGTTAACAAAAAGTAAATTAGCTGATTAAGTTAGGACGTTTGCTTTGAAAGTTTCCTTAGTTTCCTTTAATAGCAGTCTTTATATTATAGTATAGACTGGTATTGCAGTTATTTACACTTCTTTAGAGCTGCCCTGAATGAGAAGTGTTGTTGTCCATCAAACCAGGTGGTGGGGAATAACAATGCCCTCAAACTCCAGCATACGTGTGAGGTTAGAGTAGGTTATACTACAGTGGCATTTTTGCCATTCATATTAATCAAAGCCTGTGGAGTAGGGTAAGGTATGTTTAGTTTGGCCGTTGATTCAGAGCTGGGTTGCTGTCCGTTGAGGAGTAGCATATTGTTTAAGTAGGCCATAACATTTTCTCACGGTCTTGACGAATTCTTAATTCAGTCGTAGATTTACCCGTGCGGAATTTGGGAAAGTCAGTTAGAGATACTCAGCTCTTCCCCGTTAGGATAGCAGAGGAATATCTAGAAGCATGTTAAACAATCCCTCTAAATCAGCATCCACTCTCTTTGAGTCGTAGCGATGCCTTTCTTGAAGTGACAAAACTGGTTTGATAAGATGCAGTCATGTCAGAGCTGGAAGTACGAAAGTGCATTTATTAAAAATGAATGCTGTATCCTCTTTCCCCTTGTGTATCTTGTCACTGACGTGACTTCACAAGTTGCAAATCTATTAAACGTTTCAAACATGAAACGAGCTCATTAAGCAAAATGTCGACTGGTATATAGCAAACTGTTTCAGACTCAAGACTGTTAATATTTGTCTCCAGAGTTTTTTGTCTTCTAGGTTGTCACCAAGGAATCCAGCTGTCTGGGAATACAGCTTTTGTTTCATCTGATGAGAGTCTGACTGTCCTTTGGGGTGAGGTAGTAGGTTGTATAGTTTTAGGGTTATGCCCTGCCTGTCAGATAACTATACAATCTACTGTCTTTCCTGAAGTGGCTGTGATATCGTCGTGGGATAGGTCTTCAAAAGACAAAGCAAATATTTTTCAACCGTAACAGTCTCAGGCTGTCTACATGTTGGATTTGGTTCTTGTAGCAGGGTTATGAAAGAACACAAAAGTCCTTACAGTGTTTAGGTTCCTATACTTCTCATTCAGGTGCAAAAGCAATTTCCTTTTTGTCATTTTCTCAGGGAAGGTGGGGTGGAAGTGGCAGGGCACAGAGGTATGACACAGTCCGCAATGGGCTTGCTCACGTTCAGCTTTCTCAGACTGCCACGAGAGTGGCCATTGAGAAACAGCTGACCCACTTCTCCATGACTTTGTGGCATTTGTGTTTATATTCAATGGAAAATGGCACTTTTCTTTCAGCAGCTCTTTAAATCTACTTTGCATAGGCTGTTTGAGAAACTGTGAAGTGAATAGTTGGACAAAAAACAAAGGGGATGTCTTCCAGTTGCTCATGTTCTGCCCTGGAACTGGTAAATGCTTGAGCCCTAAGTAAAGAGGCTTCTTTAATCAGTTTTTGTATGCTGGTTTAACTTGTTTTTTTAATACCTAATGCTAATTTGGGAGGGACAATGCTTGCCACTGTACTTCTTATATCTCTGGAGTCACCCCACCAATTCTGACTGATTTCCAGGTAAAACTGTGAGGAAGGGCCAACAGGAGGCAATTGTGGTCTTTTTAATGCTAAGAAATACGAGGGCTAGAAAGTGCTAAGGGAATCTTACTTGCAAATGGTGAAATGTTAGTTTGCTTCAGAAGATGTGCTTGATGCTCTAACAGGATGAGGTAGTAGGTTGTGTGGTTTCAGGGTAGTGATTTTGCCCCAATCAGGAGATAACTATACAACCTACTGCCTTCCCTGATAAGCAGCATAACAACATCAGTGTCTTAATTCACAGAAAAACAAGAGCTAAAATACGCTTCTGAGACCAGCAAAGTAAGTCTAGATACAGTTGTTGTTATCCTGTTCCTAATAGCTCTAAATTTAGTGTCTTGCATTATTTTTAATAACTGCCTGCAAAATAATTATCTTTTTAAAGTCTTTATCATGAGAAATTGAATTAAAGAACTTTTGCTTATTTCAAAGTTGTCTGTTCTTGATGTGTTGTGTTTCTGTTTCATTTGACTGGAACGAAGTTATTGTGGGAAATTATTCCAAAAGTGCTGTGAATTTGCATTCAGGATGTTCGTATTTCCTTGGCATCTTACTTGGTGTGCAACGGATTTTACTAGCAACGCACTTGTTTTGTTCAACCTTACCTCCCCTTCAGGAATCTTCCAGTGTTCTACAAACAATACCAGATTAAGTCACACAACATTCTCCAGCAGGTCAGCTTTATATTACAAATAAAAAGTTGTAACAATGAAAATCAAGGAACAGGTTTAAAAAACCAAAACCAGACATTGATTTGTACCCTCAGTTTCCCATAAGCAGGCTCATTTCATGACATTTAAATGTCCCCAAAAGAGAATTCTCTGCTGTCTAAAAGGCACAAATTGCACCCAGTAAACCATTCACAGAAAGCATTAGGTCCGTTAAAGACATTTTGAGCATACAAACTGCAGAGTCTTATACCAAAAAACTGTGGAAAAAAGGGAATATAAGAACAAGGTGCCGGTTTTGCTTGTATACACTAAATCATTCTCCCACATGCAAAATATACCAGGAAATAGGAATCATGTAAAACTTAAGGTTACCTTAAGATCAGCGGTATCAAACCCTTTATGTATAACCACTTGTATATATTTTGATTATACATCATCTCATTACTGTAGATTGGAGTGAAAACTTAGTTAGTTGTAATCCTCCATTCTTATCTTACATGCTACACAAAAGAAAGCCTTGCTCACGTAAAAAGCATTACCCTCATATCTGCAGCTAGGCAAGCTGAGGCATCCACGGGGAAAGCAAATGAGAAAACTGATGTTACATTCGACAGCAAAACTGGGTGTTTTACTGCTTCTCTGGCCCAAAAATATCACATGTATTTGGACTCAGATGGTATTTGAGGTCATTCAACATCTCAAAACAGGAACTTTTTTTAATACCTTTAATGAAAGGTTAGGAATGTTATTTGACTCGTGTTCATAGGGAGGGATAAAGGCAGTTGGTAGAAGAGGAGAAATTGCTGCGTGTCTGAAAAACATAGGAGAATAGGCGATACTGTGGCTGGTTTTAATCTTCTCTTTTCTTCTTGCTGTTTAAAGAGGATCTCTTAATTTAAAACTGCTGTAAGGATACTTACCATGCTGGCCATGTTCGAGGGCTGCGGGACATGCATTGCAGATTCTGAACTCTCTTTCTTCTGCTGAAAATGCAGACTCACAGCTGCAGTGTAAACATCTTAGATGAGCGTGAGTAGCGATTGCATTGTGTGTAGCTTAAAACATCCTGCTTCTCTCCAGAATACAAAATTGGCTGGACATTTCTAGCTTAATCTTACATTCAGTAACTACATAGCAAATGTTCTGCATGGGAGAAAGAGGTGAAAAGAGGGAAAATGCTCTCCGCATTCTACAATAGCCTGTCTCTGAAGTTGTTTTAAAATCTTTTGGCTCTGCCTGGGTCAGCATTTTGTTCTTGGTAATGAGCTGTGAGTTTTCAGATTTTAGTCATTCTGGCAATCCCATTAAAACAAAGGGCCAAAAAAATCCATAGTGTTCTCTTCGCTGAGATCTACAGTAAATGCAAAAACATGTGCCTATATTTAGCAGCGTGCAAGTCTGCAGTTAATCAGGTCTGTCCTTAGCAGTAGGTGTCATTACAGCTAATGGGAACTCCAGTAGAAACTGTAAAGCACAAGTCTGTGGTACCAAATATTTTCCAGAACTGTATACTGAAAATGTTTGTATCAAAATGTAAGTAGTAGCTTGGGCTGGTGGAATCACGATGAAAAACAAGCTGTTCTTTTCAAACTCGAGTCAGCATTAATTCTTCATGAGGTTATGTGGTGGTGTGTTGCCCACGTTAGGTGTGAGTAAAAAGCATAATCATGAGTACGCGTTAACAATCTAAGTACATACGATAACATACACTTTTGTAAGCTGTGTCTGCTTCAACTTGTGGGGTTTTTTTAGCATAACAGCAGTATTAGTCGATGAGCAGAATCTTAATATGTCTTGCTGGAACAAAGCCTGTACATTTGCTTATAACAGACCAGGTGAGAATCGATGGGTGCGGGATTTTCTGTGAGGTTTCAGTCATTAGTTCCCCTTCTGTGCCCTGGAGAAAGTACATGGTGTTTTGACTCCAGCGTGATCACAGGTACGACAAAGACATGAAGCAGATCCCTGACACTAAACCCACCCGTGTGGAATTTTAGATCTCTGCTGCATGGATGTGTGGAGCCTTATACATCTTCCATGATCCCGTTCAAGGCTGTTATGTTTTGGGGGTTTTTTTAACGAGGGCAAACCTCCGTATTCTCCAAAACCAGATGCCTAGCATGAAAATTTTGACTCCATTTGGTAAACGTTTTTAGTCAATCTGGATGACCTTAATAACAGGCAGTGCTACCAGCCCCACTTGTGAAAATCCAGCATTGCGGCTGCGTAGCTACCACGAAGTGCCAGCTGCTGGGGCTGTTCCTCCGTGGCTGCTCTTGAGAGGGCAAAGACCTTGAACGCAGAAGTAGTTCCTGGGCGCTCCGCTGAAAGGGCAAATTACAAAGGGGGATTTGTACTGGGAGAGAATCCAAAAATGCAGTAAGACCGTAGCTGGCACGCCAGACTGTAGCTGGTACAGATTCAACATGACACACCGCATATTGCTAAACAGGAGCGGCACTTGTGGTTGCACAGAGGGAGCTGGTGCTCAGCAGGAAAGAAAAAATGCCTGCCTTCCCTTGTGCTCGGAGAGGTTCTCCAGAGAGGGCCTGGTCCCAGGATTGTGCTCATACTGGGAGACAAATACTAAATGAGAAGAAAACCAAATGTTAGCAGAAGTGATCTGTGGTAAAACAACATGCACCACTCAGACAATGAGAGGTCTGAGCATATTGCTAATTACCGTGAATGTGATTGTGCACGGCGGTTACCTAGAGATGGCGTAGCTGAAATTTGTTTGGACTTGGAGGGGTTTCCTTAACTAACGCTATTCAGTTCCCACAATATGAACGCATACCAGTGATGGGAATAAGGGTTATTGGGATTACTGATGAAATAAAGTCATCTTTGTCATGAAATACAACAGCAAATCAAAGGTGGGGAGGGAGGGAGGGTACAGCATTGGAGTAAAACTGCAAAAGGGACTGGTAAAAGCAGGGTGGTAGTTATATAAACTGGAATTTGACCAGGACTCCATGGTTAAACTACATACGCTTAGGAAAAACAAACAAACGAAAAAAACCCAGGAATACCAACAAATGATCACCCAAGCAGGAAGATGCCACCCCTTGCACTGAATTGACTTTTCCAGCAGGCAGGCAGATGGGAAGGGGAGGTCCAGCTGTGAGCCCACCAAGTGCTTTTGCACGGTGAGAGTGCAGGAGGCAGCTCCCCCGGCTGGACACCAAGAAGTGTTTGTTTCTTCAAGTCTCTCTCTCTGCGTGAGGGGTGTTTGCTCTGCTGGGCTTTTCCACTGTAGCTTTCTGCCTTGGTCTGAATTACTACGTGAATTAATGCGCTTAATGGAAGTGCGAGAGCTGAAGCCCATCTAGGCCAGTCAATAACAGGATGCGGCCCCGCTTGCTGATAATGTTTGGAAGGTTTTTGAAGCAAAAAGAATGGCACCAACTTTTAAAACTTCTACTAGGAAAAAAATCCAACAATGCACCCTTGAGATTCAGAGACCTCACAAGCACGTTAGCTCTAAGAAAGCAACAACCTATCTGCTTGCACCCAGGAAGTCCTGCTGATGCCGTTGATTTTACACAAATCCAACTGAGGGGGGGATGTAGCCCACACTGAAAAAGGCTCTTTAACTACGTGTAAGTCAGCTCAAGGAGTGTGTCTGCTCATGACCCTTCCCTTAGACCCCCCAGCCCAGCCAGGCCTTTGGAACAACAGCACTGACATCCAGGTGGGCATGCCTCTTCTCAGCAGGGAGGGATTTCCCCTCGGACCACCCAGGATACGCTGCAGGGCCTCCAAGCAGAGCCTCGAGCCCCAGTTAAATGCAACCTCAGCTGTCTTCCATAGTTCTTGAACCCAAAGCTGTGCTCAGGTTTGGGCTGTAGCACAGCCCAGCTCCTTTATTACAGGCTCATGGATACACCTGCCTGTAGTCATGCTGAAGCACAATCGTGTCTGCCTGGCCTGTTCTCCTTGTGCCTTGCTGGACTTTCACTGAAGACACATCAAGGAAGCAAATCTGGGCTTCTGTTAAGAAGCATCCACCACCGTGGCGCTTTGCAGAACCGGGAGAGCTGTGGGCAGCTGAGCTACAGACATCTTTGTTCCTGCAATGCAGATGCAACAAGTGGAATGGGTAGGAAAAAGTAAAACTTGGCCCAGTTCTAGGAGCAGCACACACCACTTGAATAACAGGAGCATTAACAAAACATTTTAAAGCTATATTGGCATGGCTGTGATCCAGGTGTCTCAAAACCATCCATGAAGGTATCCAGGTATTAACTTCCATTATAAAAACTATGGGAAATGGGAGCCTTTGAAGATGTCTGTGAAGATCTGGGATTCGGTGACTTGGATGCCCAGATCTCGCCAAAAAAATCAGTGCCAGCGCTGCTTAACAGAGCAAGACAAAGGCATCAAAAAACCTAGGCCAAAATACACACAGATTTTCAAATAGACCTGTGTTCCTAAGTCACTTTGGCACTTCTAATTGTTTTACAATTAACAGTAACGATTACCAGTCATGCTAAGCATTTGATGGTATAAAGGCTTTTGTCTGGTTGTGGAATACAGTTCATGCCTAGTCTCCAACTCAAATCAAAACCATATGAGTAACCAGGTTAAGAGACAACCAAGTTGCAGCTAAGCTCCCCGATGTGGCTTGTGTTTGTATTCCAGCCAGGGCCTGAGGCTCTTACTCGAGATTTTCCCTGTCCGGCTTGCATATTCAAACGTAAACAATATTTCCATCTTCAAAGAGCCCAAGTGAGATTTTATAGTGCAAACAAAGGCATTAGTGTGTTAAAAAGGTCTCTCAATCAGCTAAAAGTGTGCAGCAGTTTACATATTAGTACATGTTTTTAATTAACACTTGGAAGAGAGCGAGAAACACTTGATGCACTTAGAACAAACACAAAGTACCTTTCTTACATGTTTCTCTGTATAAACATCTAAACTGAAAATAAAATAATTCCTGATAAGGTAACTTGACATTTACCTTTTGTCAAAAATAGCAGTTTAATCCATCTTCCTTTGCACAGCAAGACAGGTTTTTTGAACATCTCGCTTTCAGTGATGAGAACATCTCACTTTTTGTGGATCTGTTAAGAGTAAAACACAACGTGCAGCACTCAAGGGTCTGGGAGGTTTCAACCTAATCTCGTTTTTTACAGTCCTTCCTGAGCAGATCATTCCCATGTGGATGGATACACTCTCTTCTCTCTGGATTTAACCTGAATTTGGTACTGTCTCTCTTACATCTGTTAAAAAACTACCCTGCGAGCTTGACAAATGGTGTTGCAGCAGTGACTATTCGAAAATCGTATGGGGAATCCCATAGGTCCTATTTTTAGTTAGGCTTGGCTTGCTGGCTTGTTCCAGTGACCTCCGCTGAGGTTAGGCATATGATACGCATGGTTAGAACATAAAAACTTCTATTTTCCCTCTAAAGTTTCAACATGTCCAAAACTTTGGTTATATTTTCCTTTTTGCTCCCTTTTTTTGCTATTTACCATGGGTAAATTAAAATGATTGATGGCCCAGGATTCAATGATTTACCATTTATTTCCCCATCTTATCGAAACTCGAGAGTCGCTTTGGATGTTCGAATGGAGAAAATAGTTTCCATTTCATTCCCCTTTGCAATTCAGCAGCTTTCAAAGCTTAAGAAGTTTTAACAGTAGCAAAAACAACCCTCATAAATACATTACATTTCAGACATTCATCATATTGTACTAGCTGACAGAAAAAAGAAAAAGTGATCATCCCCTGATTTTATTAAAATTTGAGCAAAACGAGAATTAGGAAAATCTCCCTCAGAAAGTTTCCACGCTTGAAAAAAAGATTTTTCACACTAGAGCGAAGAAAAGGAGATTGTATTATCTGGCATATGGTAGTATATCCGTAGCTCAAGCTATTCCCAAATTTCTAATGGAGGAGCTACATCTACATTAGTGTGGGTAGTAAGTACGTGAATGCACAAAAAGAAACGGCCATTGCTCACATTAAAACAGCTGCAAAAGGAAACCGGCCTCAGCTACTTGAACCACGCTCGGCGTCGGCAGCTGGGAGACAAGGTGTGGTTTGGCCATACGTGAGCCAAAACACGCGGTCACTTCCTTTTCACAGATGAGGCCAAGCGGAGGTGAAACACCTCAGCGCGCGCAACGTGACCGGCATCACTGGGCTTTGCTCCAGACTGCCGATAACACAAACCCGCAGCTGTACGTCACATTCAGCAGGTTATTTATCCCAAAGGTAGTAAGGTGCACTTTTTTCCCAAAAAATATTTAAAGCGTTTTTATCGCTGTCCGAGCCTGGAGAACCCTAGGAACTCTCTTTTTTCTTTTTTTTTTTTTTTTTGTGTGCTCTGGGTTAATTGGAGATGATGCCTTTAGTCATCAGAAACACGGAGGACGTGTTACTCATTAGATACTCAGAGCCTGTACCTTAATTTAGACAGCCTGATGGCTGAGGGAGGGAGCAGACGGGGAGCCCCAGAGGGGCCAGGGCAGCCTGCGGGGATTCCTGTGGGCAGAAGGAGCGGGGGGGGTTGGGCACAGCTCTCCATTTACAGAGAAGAGGGCAGGGGGGAGCCCCTCACCTGCAGCAGGGGAGGAAAAAGCTGTTCCCCCCCACCCCGGTAAGGAAGCACCAAGGCTTGTGGGGTTCTCATCTCGGTCCGAGGGAAGTCAGGTGGCCACTGTGCGGTGGGCAGGGGCCAGGCTACTGCTGCCTTCCCAGCCTCGGCCCCCGCTTCTCCCAGCTAAAGCTTCACCACACTGATTTACGACTCCCTCCGAGTGCCTGGGATGGAGTTATAGCCCCTTGTATTACACGGTGCCTTCTCTGTTATTCTTACTGCACGCCACAGATTTATGACGGTTTTTAAGCCAGGCAGCACGTAAAGAAATATGATCTTAACAAAATATAGAAGGCACCAAAGGAGGTCAAAGTGTGGGAGCTGAACATTATACGGTGATCCAGGATTTCCTTTTATTTACTGCTCACACCTTTTCAATCCCCAGTGGATTTCAGCTGTCTCAGGCGACCCTACCCAATGGCTGGGGAGGAGTCTGTAATCCACCGAGCCGAGATGCTTTGCCAGCAGCGGATGTCTTTTATTACAATTTAGCACACGTATGAAATCCCAAAATACTGTTGGTGAATTAAATGAATTTTAGACACAGAGTGCCGGAAAGATGCATAGCATCGGGGTAGGTAGGAGTCCCACATTCATCTGAACAGGCTTTCTATCTCCTGCCATCTCTTACTGTGGCACCGACTGATGCTTTTCTACGTTAATGGTGTCCTGCAGAGCTCCTCTGCTTTTGGTGCTGAAGGAGAACAATTTGTGATAGTTTTTCATAGAGAAGTGGAGCAAAAGCTATGCTGGATTTCAACAATACAATGGTGTGATGATGAAAGTAATGCTGTAAGTAATTCTGCTTTATAGCATTATTTATGTACATTCATCAATTATTCCAAAACTGTAGCACATAGGAAAAATACAGGCACTGCCCTTACTCTGCAGATGGATAATGCGGGACCTCGCAGCACAGGCCGGGTGACACCAGCACAAGGCAGAGCTGCACAGAGTCACCTGCGGGACCACGGCCTGCATTAAACACTCCACGTCAAGATGCAAAGCGAAACAGCTGGCAAGAGGGATGAAAGCTGTAATTACAGCCAACCGATGACTCCTGAGCCAGCACCTACTGCTGAGCCCCTGGTCTTGAAACAGAAGTCTGGAACAGGAGCTTTTTCCCTCTTAGGTGAGTGTCATAATCCCCTCCAGCTACGGTTATCGTTCCCTTTATTAATAAGACAAGCTCTGGTGTGCTCCCTTTCACTCAGATTTATTATCATTATTTCTCTGAGGAAAGAAATCTGTCTCCCTTCTGGTTACAGCCTAGGGCTACAACAAGACTCTCGTGGCATGTGTTTTTTGGTGGTTGGTTGTGGGGTTTTTTGGTTTCTTTTTTTGGAAAGGCACCCAACAGTCTGAATAATAGTCCACCTGCTCTTCCAAGCTTCTAGAGCAACGTACTCTCCCATTCTCCAGGTGCTTAATGCTGGGCACGCTGTAAGCCTTTTCTAAAGGAAGGGAAGTTAAAACAGGTCATGCCTTGGATTACTCTTTGGTAATTTCACTGGCCGCTAGTCCACAGCTGAAGCACCGCTGCTTTGGAAGTCTGGACACTCATGAGATGTAAGAGAGACATCAGAACTGATGGTCAACACAAAACTGCCTCCCGGGGGTCTTCTGCAGATAAATTTGTTTACCTGAGTCCAGAGATGGCTCAAGTTTATAAAATTAGTTTTCAATGCAGAATATCTTTAAAGACAAGTAAAGCAGTTAGCAGGAATAGTTTGCATGAGGTTTGTTACACTGCTCACTTACCCACCACCGCTGCCGTTTCTTCCCCAGGTGTAGTGCCTCAAAGCCTGGGGCTTTTCCCTAGAAGGTCGTGGCTGTGGATCTTCTCGCGAGATACATGGTCCCCTCCAAAATGGCATGCAAAGAAGGGTGAGTGATGTAACTTTGCTGCCTTCCCACTCATCTTGGGATCCTCGTGTTCCCCATCTCTCTGTTTTCCTAGTGATTATTGAATTTCTCATGCTTACTTCCTCACAGTATGTGCTGTTTATGATGACATCAAAAAGCAATCTCGTTTTGAAACATTAACGCTACAGTACATGTTTTAGTATCTAAATCAGTCCTTGCGTATTTGGAATATGCTATATCACTAACTACATATGACCTCTTACCATATGAACATGCTACCTCCTTTTTCTTTTTCAATGTTGCTTTGATGACTTACCTCATCAGAAGTTCCTATGTATTTGCTAAGTGGTTGTCCTCAGCTTAGTCTTTGGTTATTGACGATGAGGAGAAGGTGAGCAGGGAACAACTACATCCTGCCTCATGCAGTAAGACACGTAGGGAATGGCAGATTCAAAATGATCAAAAAGAGGTGCTTTTTCCCAAGCTGTTATGGTTAAGCAGTGGAGATCTCTTCTGTTGAGTGTACCATGGTGCCCTTGGAGCTCAGAGAACAGTGAGAGGTGTATGTGGATGACCATAACAGATGTAGCATTCCTGTCTCAGCTAAGGATGCATCCTTGGAAGGACAGAGTCTAATTTTATGAAGGGACTTTTTCACTGAAGTTTAAAAGTTATGAAAAGCTTTTCTTATGGTAGGAGCACTGGCTCAAAAGAGTTTTGGCAAGAAGCTGCCGCAGTACTAAACTTGTTTTCATTTAGTTGGTCTTCTCTTTGATATGCTTGCTTTGCAGTACTGACTTGGCTTGTGGAGATAAACATGGTGAAGTTAAATCTCAAAGCTGCTGTATTTGTGTGGTCCCCCACTTTGGCCAAGGGTAGACTTCCATCTGAAAGCAGTCTCGAGTTGATAGCGGACTTTTCTAGGGGTGAAAGTTAGTAATTTTTGCATTATGTTTCACTACTTTTACAATATAATGTACTTGGCCTATGCAAGAGTCATGAAGATGTTCCTCAGATTCCGTTCTTCCTGTCAGGAGCCTTTTGCCCTTGCACTTGATTTGTGTGCTTAATTATAACCATTCCAGTGGGACGCATAAAATCCCATAAGTGGGATTTTACAATAGAATGAAAGTAGAGTCATAGCTTAAACTGTGTGGCGCTGCTTGCTGTTTTATGCATATTTAAATAAAGAAAAGTCAAAATGCTGCACCACCGTAGGAAGGAGCAAATGATGTCTTTATCTGTAGTATGGAGATAATACCGTATGCTTATATACCAAGACTTACTGTAAGTTTAAGGGCACAAAACCTGAAGTTTTTATTTAGCATGGCTAAACTGGTTAACTCTCAAACAGTAGCTGATGGGACTGAACCTTTTACACTTGCTGTTGCTTTACACTTACCAGTTTCAGGTGAACACAGCCTCTTGTTTCCTACGCAACCAAAGACTCAAATATAGACCATACTGCTGATAAAGTAATAACAGAAATTAGTGATCAGTTCTAAACTTCGAAAATGTTCATTCTTCTTTTGGTGGCAAATCTAGATCCAGCTTCTATATGTGGAAAAAACAAAACCTCCTCAATATAGCTTGAGTTCTTTACTTCATAGCTACCAGCAGAAAATACCTATGAATCAAAAACAAAGGCCTGTAAATACTCTTCTGGCTCTACAGCGTACTTAATCTCAACCAGGGACTATAGTACACCACAATTCTGTAGCTACAATAAATAGCAGCAGACTCCAGAGCCAAGTAAAAAGTTTAATTCAAAGCAAACTGATATATATCAATCTGCTGACACAATCTCTCACTCTTGCATCTGAAATACATATAGGCCTCTTCCTGGAGACACTGGATGATTTAGACTTCAATTTCACTTATGACGCCACTCAACTAATACTATCCAGCCAGTGTCTGCACACACGCTACATAAAGACTTTCTGTTAACTAGATGCATTGGTCTCCCATTGCTTTACATGCCCAGTGTATCAGCTGCTGAGTTATTTGCCTAATTTAAGAGAATCAGCAACGTTTTCCTGTGCTTTAAATAGCCAGGCATCACTGAACTTTTAGGAGGAACTACGTTTGGCAGCTAATATGACAACACTAGTGCAATACATTATATTTTGGCTTTAAGTAAGCTTGGCAACTTTAAGGAAATGTCTCACTGATGCTTTAGCAACAGATGAGCTCTGCTCATGTTAGCAACATTTGACAAGTTGTTCTGTAAACATTTAATGAAATGCAGTTTCTTGTTGATTTGTGTCCTGAGTCTATCCTAGCACTACACACTTCAGCCTGAACTTGCCCCTTGTCCCTCTGTACACCCTCGCACCTACAGTTTGCTGGACACGATGCTGTAAGCCCCATAGTTGATGCACAGGAAAGTCAGGGTTAGATGGTACCTCAGGAGATCATCTGGTCCAAACTGCTGTTGAAAGCAGCACCTTAGATTAGGTTATCCAGGGCATTGTCAAAGTCTTGAATGTTTCCATCAAGAAAGGACCCACCACTTCTCTGGGAAGCCTATTGCAATGCTCAATTTTTCTCTGGCTGAAGAGTTAAATTTTTTTCTATATCCAGAAGGAATTTCCCCTAAAGCAACTGTGCCCATGACCTCTTGTCCTGCCACTGGGAATCCTTTTGAAGAAAATATCTCCATGTTCTCTACAACTACCTTCTTTGGGTGTTAGAGACACTGACTAGATCCATCCTGAGCCTTTTCTTTTCCAGGCTGAACAAATCCACTTCCTTTAGCCTTTATTCATATGCCAGCTTCTCCAAGTCTCTAATCATCTTGGTGGCCCTCCAATGGACCCTCTCCGGTTTTTCAGTGTCTTCCATTGTCTAGAGCTGCGGGGGCCAAAAGTGGACATTAAATTCCAGGTGTGGCCTAACAAGTCCTAAGTAGAGTTAGGTATACATTGGCTGGCCTAATTCGTATGTTCGTGTAGGCACCAGCAGTTTGTGTGACTTTGGACCAACAATATTTTGATGCTGATTTTTCTGAACCTGGAAAAGGAGGAGGTTGACAACCATCGTGGGGCTTGGGAATAATACAAGGCTTAGTTGGTTTTGCTTTCTCAGAAAATAAAATAAAAATACATTTTCCTTAGAAAATATAAAGATATAAAAAGTATATGTGACACTAATGAGTTTTGGCATACAATATATGAAAGCAATATTCCAGAGGCAAAATAGTTCCTGACACAATATGAAATAAACAGTTCTAACTAGCCCTCAAAAATTAGAGGTCGTGTATATTGAGGACCAAATCACAATGCCTTATATCTTTGAGCAAAAATTAATCTATTAATCTCATTTTATTTATAGAGGTCTTTGTTGACTTACATCCACGTGGTGTTTTGCCTGGTATGCTCTCTTTTGGTGAGAGAAAACTTTCCTTTCATTCTTGAGGAAACACAGTAATGTATCTGTTGCCAGTGTGTACCTCACTAGATCAATAGATAGATCTTTCATTCATAGATGTATTAGGACAGCCCCAGAAAATTATTACATTAGGGATATCCTAATCAGCAATTGTTAAACCAAAAGAGTCAACTTCATTTTATATTCATAGAATCATAGGATAGTTTGGGTAGGAAGGGACCTTTAAAGGTCAACTAGTACAACCTTCCCTGCAATGAGCAGGGACATCTTCAACTAGATCAGATTGTTCAGAACCCCATCCAACCTGACCTTGAATGTTTCCAGGGATGGGTCATCTACCACCTCTCTGGGCAACCTGTGCCAGTATTTTGCCACCCTCATTGTAAAAAATTTTCTTCCTTATATCTAGTCCAAATCTTCACTCTTTTAGTTTAAAGCCGTTACCCCTCGCCTTATCGCTACAGGACCTGCTAAAAAGTTTGTCCCTATCTTTCCTGTAGGCTCCCTTTAGGTACTGGAAGGCTGCTATAAGGTCTCCTCAGAGCCTTCTCTTCTCCAGGCTGAACAACCCCAACTCTCTCAGCCTGTCCTCATAGGAGAGGTGCTCCAGCCCTCTGATCATCTTTGTGGCCTTCCTCTGGACTCGCTCCAACAGGTCCATGTCTTTCCTGTGCTGTATTAAGGGGCGGCTATTAAAACAAAAACAAAAAACCCATCACAAAACAAAACCCCTTGAATATATCTGTTCATTAAATGAAGTTCTGTTTACCACAGTAGCGATACATAAACCAAAGCCGCCAAAGATACAGCCTACAGTTAAAAGATTTATCTCTGCGCTTTACCTGTACTTCAAGTTTGTTTTCATATGGAAAAGTAAAATTCCAAATTTGTGTAATAAAAGAATAAGAGACTTCATTTTAAAACATCTACAACTCAGCCTGGAAATAAAGAATTAATTTGTTTCTGTATCAAAACAAGTTCAGAACCATAGACTAACTCATTCCTGTTGCAAGATACTAATACAAAGATAAGATCTCAAAAAAAACAAAGCAAAGCAAAACAAAAAACCCCTAAATAACAGTTATTTCATCAAAACATGGACCTTAGAGCAAATTTTCCTTTGTCATCTTACTTATTTTGCCTATTTCATCTCATTCATGGCAGTCGTCCTGCCATGAGTAGGGCGATATGAAGAGTAAAGCACGGGTAAATGAGTTCAAAACATATAATAAGAAATCCCAAAATTCCAAGAACAGTAATATGGTGTAAAATACAATATTTAACGGAAATTTTGGGGAGAAAATTTCACCTGTCTCTTCTTAGATTCCTTTTCTGATTGAACAATAGAGTCAATGTATTTTTCTTTTATTTATTTGTCTGTTTATTTATTTTTATGTTTGCATTATCTAACATAGACTAACTACATAACAAGAGTTTCCAAAAAGCAGAATAAGGTCTGGATGTGCATTAATGGTTTGGTGTTTGTAATTAATACCCTGAAATGTGTCCAACCTGATGCTAAATCAAATGTTTAGTGGGCTAAAGGTACTGCAAGCCAAAATAAGATTGAGAGCCAATGTGATGATACTTGTCCATTTTCTCCAGAAGCTGGGAGGAATCCAAGGGAGGACGTAGGGAGTGACTCAACAGGTGATGAAAATGCAACTGAGATTGCATACGTGCAACATGATCAGGTTGGAAAAATAATTAGTTGAGCTGGGAGGACGGCAAAATGAACCTGTAGTGGAAGAAGTTGGCTTAGTCAGGAGATCGAAATCTGATTCTGGAAAGAGTCTGAGGCTGAGCCTGATCAATCCGATTTGATTTTTCAAAATGCAAACAACTCCTGCTCAACAGGGCATCATCTAGTGAATGGAGTATACGTTAGCTTACAAAAAATCCTTTTGAATTGGTCTTCAAACTGAGAATTTGTCTCAAACAATATCTGAACTCTTGAGCGTGTGAGATTCTGCAAGCCAAGCGAGAGCCGGAAGGATCTTCTGCAATTCAATATTCAGCAGCTGTTGAAGCTTTTAAGTTCCTAATGGGCAAGAGGGAGCAATGGAAAAAAGAGTCGGGGGAAAAGAGATTTTAGAAGCACTGTTATTGACTTGCAGGTGTAAATGTCCACTGAAGATTGAAGTAAGTACAGGGGAACTGGCAGACAGGACTTGGAGAGGAACATGGAAGCTGCTGAGAAAGATAATGTTTCAAACACTGTCAAAATTGTCAGTATGTGTATTAAAGGGTGAAAAATGAAATACTGGCTTAACATAACGCATCAAGTTGAAATAAACTGCATCTGAAGAGAAGCTGGAGAAAGATCAGACTGGGGCAGCAGTGATCACAGCAGGGAAGTGGAAGTATTACAACTATAGATGCATAAGAAATAAAAACCAAGGACTTCAACTTCCAACCATCAGGAATCTGGGTTAGAGCTTCAGCTGATAGAATCATCTGAGACTCTGGGAGCTGCATGTGAAGCTCTCTGGCAGAAGACAGAAACTGAGACACCTAAAATATTAGGAAATTTTATTTAAGATAATCCATAAAGCAGCAGTAGACATTATAAAGAAAAGAACTGAAACGTTAGTATGGCTTACAAATCCCCAATATGAATCTGTCTTAACATCTTCCTTCCTTACTTCATACTTATTTAATATGTTTTCCATGTACAATAGCGCTTTATAGGAAGTTTCAACTCTTATGCAGCAAATGTTACTGACTTAATATAAAGCTGCTCTTTGAAAGAAGAGTTACTTTCCCTTTTGGCACTTCTAAATATTTCTGTTTCAACTTCGTGCTCTTTTCCCCGCAAGATCTGAGTTGCAGAGCTGCTTCCTACAGTCCCCGGTGGAGGCCTATTTGTATTGGCTTTGATGTAAGCAGTAAGCTGCTTGGTTTAATTTTAAATTTTCAGGGGAAGAGTTTATTCACAAATGAATTACACAGCATGAAATCTTAAAAGCCGCCGTTAGATGCTCATGGAAAAGACGCATAATGAGTTTGCTTGGGAAAAATGTTACAGAACTGATGTTCTCCTCGTCTAAAAAGACAATGCACTTCCATGAAGAGAGGGCCAGCAAGATGGAAAAGACAGGCTTCGCTATCGACAAGGAAAGGGCTGCAGAGTGACAGTGTGCCCGTTAGGTGCACTGCATGTGGAGACTGGAATGAGAAATGCTGCACAAGGAGAACAAAAATTCCTGATTTCCAAATAACACATCCAGAACGTAGTCTGCTGAACTGGACACCATGCTTTTGGGCTGTTTAGCGATGCTCTGCACAGTAGCAGGATATTGAATACCTTGTAAGCATTACAGTTAATTTTTGTCTTATCCTTTAACTCTCTGTGGTCACTAGTTTAGTACCAACAGTGTGCATCATATTTCAGAGCAGTAACAAGTGCTTGAGGCTGGGTACCTCCTACAAGCAGCGTGTCTTTGATCCTTAGGAAGTCACAGACCTCACTGAAACTGGTAGACATCACAGCTCCTTTCATAGAATCATAGAATCTTAGAATGTGTTGGGTTGGAAGGGACCTTTAAAGGTCATCTAGTCCAACCCCCCTGCAGTAAGCAGGGACATCTCTAATTACATCAGATTGCCCACATTGTTTGTTGGAAGTTGAAATAGTAGATGTTACCATGACAGTTGCAAATCAGCATGGCAATAACTGGGGTAGGTTGTGAGCTGAAGCCTCAAAAATCGACCTCGTGACTTTGAAAACAGTTGTGGGAGCCAGGTCCTTGTTTTGGTGGAGCCGGCTGTGTCCAAGATAAAAGCCAGAAGCAGAAATGCAAGCAGAGAGGTGTTTTTGGGAAAACAGCACTTTGAGTATATTTTTTGTAAATAAATAGGATTATATACAGAAAAAACTGAGTACAGGTTGTATCTTTATCAGTTAGTCTTCCCAGTGCAAGCAACATGCAAGTTTTTGAAAGCTGATTAACTGCTGGGGCTAAAGAGAATAAACTCTGACAGTCTCACAAAAAAAAAATCAAAAAGACCAAGATAATATTAAATAAGAGCTGGATGTTTTCTAAAAATATTTAGATTAGCAGCAGGTAGCTTCCCAAGATAAGCTTACATGTGACATAGAATTGAGGAGATAAAACCTTCAGGGCAGCTACACAGTGTCTGGGCAAATTAGGAAGCCCAGCTGCAATGCCACCAGTTCAGAAAGACGAGATGGATAGATGAAGCCACCAGCCAGCTGGCTGCCCCGGAACAGAAGAAGTTCTAAGAAGTACAGAAGAACAAAAAAACTTGACTGCTTTGGCTCATACCAGCAGAGAGAAACTGTGGCAGCAAGGATCTTGCAAAAGGAAATTTAAAGATGGTCAAGAAATTAAAAGCTGTCAAGATTCCTTGATGTGGAGCCATGAGTCCTTCCAGTATTTCAAATTTTCTTTTACTTTGGATATAGATGCTAGTGTTTATAGGCCCAAAAATGAGTGCCATAAGAGAGAGTAGAAGGTTATTACTATAAAAGTCTAAATTTTCTATGGACGCAGCATCAGTCAGGACTCTCTAGAATGATTCCTGGTTTGGGAACAATAAACTACAATAGGTCTAAAACATAAAGACTTAGGGCGGGGATAGGAAGGATGAAAGTGATTGCTTTACCTTAAAGTAACTAGAAAAGGCAAACAGTAGCTGTAGAGAAAAATGTCTTATTTCAGCACACAGGTAAAAACCTTCCCTGAAGTTATAATCCCTGCCTCGCTATCAGACAGATCTCCTCCATAAAGGAAAATTCACCAGCAGTTCGAGTACCGCTGGTGTATGAAAAACATCACCAGTTTTATATTGAGTGATTATTTCCAAATCGTTCCATAAAGTCACTGTAATTAAGCTCATCAGTGCTGTAAATGCTGGCGATGAGTAGGAGTACCGACGCCAGATAAAATCCAAGAAGGATGGAGACGCTGCATTTCTGTGCTTGCAAAACCCAGCCCCAACCCACCAGGTGGTGGCAGGAGAAGCTTCCATGGCTGGTCACCATGTACAATTTTTTTATTTTCTCTTATAGGGTGTAGAGCAACAGGTGATGATGTATCAGGCTTCTTCAGAGGCATTTATGAAGGGGGATCACACTGGGCCTGAATCTAAGGAAAAATGGCATGATGTCTCCATGGGTCGCAAGAAAACATAGAAGGAAGTACAATTTATGGGAGCAGCAATAATGTGTCAGCTTTTTCTGGGAAGGCTGCAAAGACACATAAAATACAGTAATGCAAACAAGGACAGTATAATTAATTTGCTTAACAGACACCACAAAGCAACACAAGATAAGCAAACAAGATAGCTTGATGTGGTGCAAGGAGGAATATTTGACAGCCTGTGAAGTGAGAACGCGTCTCAAACCGTAGGGGGGATTGTGAAAAGCTGTTCTTGGAGGAGGTTCTCAGAAGTGACTAAATCAAAGCATTAGGAAATAAGTCTGTTAAAAAAAAAAAAAATCTTGATTTGTGATTATAGAACAGGGTTAGTAATCTATTGCGATGAGCTACAGGGGGGGAGGGAAAGCAATGCGTGTGCCCAGGAAGCAGCCTTCAGAAGAGCGCGTGGGCTGCGAGGAGGGCTGGGTTTCTGCCAGAGGAGCTGCAGCCATGATCTGACCGAGCTGCGAGGAGCTGGTGATTTTGCCTGACCACACGAGGGGAAACCTGTGGCACAGCCACCTAGCAGAAAGGCTGCTCGCCTCTTGGTCCCATTTAAGATTTTGAGGACTTGAGTGAGATGTAGGTACGATGCCAACCGCGGGCTGGCCGAGCACACACGCATGTGCTTTACCCACCACGCAGATGTTTGGCTCTGCCAGTGACACGAGAGCTGGAAACCTTCTGGACTCCCAGCCCTCAGCTGATGCCGTCACCTCTACTTACTGCGTGCTGCGTCGCCTCTCTTTCTACATCCTCTAAAAAAAGAAAAGAACCAAATGTGCCTGCAGCTGCAAGGGTTTCTCAATGTTATCCTGCCAGTAATACACACGGAACATCCTCATCCACCATAAATCATGCTCAAACTAATATAAATATTTGTTAATCTAGGGCCCTTTTAAAGCTGCGTTACAGCTTTACCTGAAATTCTCATTAGGCAACACTGCAGCTCGTATCTGCAATAACATCTAAACCAGTCGTTTTTCTGGAACATCTGTGTTCAGCTGGTGGAGGAGGGAGGGAGACGTACAGTCATTCCTACTGATATAACCACGCAGCTAAAACGTGTTTCTGCCTCTGAAAGTTAGAGAAAAGACAGTCCTCTGCCAGCCTGTGACCTCTGGGTTGGTGGGTATGGACTTTATCATATGGAGCAGTCAGCTACAAATTAATAGAGAAAAAACTATTTTTTGTCGTGTGAACCACATTATCCACAGACTTAACGCCATTATTTCTTTCTTCAACAACTCTTCTGGCTCAGTTCCAGTTCAACTCCGCCGCAGCATAGTCCCAGCCAGGCTGAATATGAATTTCAGCTGAAACCAAAATCTCTGCTCGTTCAATGCCCCTTTCTTGTTGTGATACACATTATTATCTAGGAATCAGAATGCAATTAAGATCGACGAGTACAAAGATTATTTTCTGACTTTTTGTGACTCTTACAGTTGTATCTGTTCCAACCTCTAAGTCTTCATGGCTATTGGAGCAAGAATGAGGGATGATCAGAAAATGTATTCTACATAAGCAAGATACGACATTAGAATGACACTAAACAACCCCTGCAAACCCCATTTACAAATATGGGAGGTGTATATTACCAATATCAGAGGCCGAAATAGAGACAAAAGAAGAGCAGGCACTATCAATTTTGTGTGTTTTGAAGCCAAAATGCTCCAATCTGGACTGAAACTCTTGACTTGAAACCCCCCTCTACCGAGATCAGAATTAATTTTGAAATTCCAGGGTGAAATGAACCCCAATTTTAACTTACAAAAAATAAATTTAATTTTTCAACCACCATCCTATCATGTCAACAAAACTGGGAACAAATTAACAATTACTGAAACAGCTAATGAAGTGTCTTTTTAACTGGAAGAGGCCGGCTTTTGTGTTTGGCCAAGGATCATTATGCAGCTTCACAGCACTAGACTATATATGATTTGAACACTGTATTTCTAAATGACGTAGTTTCAAAGTGCTCGCTTTTCATATGCATGTTTTGCTGCAAGATAAAATGAGCTGTAATGTTGATTTCCTCTCAGCTGTCTCTCAATTTCCCATATATATATATATACACACACACACACATATGTATATATATACATTATACATAGTGGAGCTTAAATTCTTGGTACATTAATGAAATGCCTAAGCTGTAACAACCTATATATATAAATTTGACCACCAAGTCTACAGTGGAGAATCTGTTCCCCATAACATTTCTTGGCATTTAACACTACTTGCAAAGTTAGTGAATAAATTCTCACAAAATACTGTGGTTAAACAGTAGCTATTATTACTAATGTTATTAATATGCAGAAATAATTCAGTTCATTTGACCTGTCTTACAAGGGCTACAGCGTAGAGAGATCCAACCCAAAATTCTCCCCCTCTTCACCATCCTTTGCAATTGGAAACCTTTCTGTATAGAGTAATATTCAGCAAAGACTGATTTTGTACCATCCTCTGACTTCTGGGTCGCCTGTGTTATTGACACAGTAAGCATCTCAGTGGACTGAGAAACAAATAGCCCACGGTGCCACAATATTTTTGGTGTAAATGGTTACGTGGAGCATCGCTGTTACTTTGGGAGGACTGCAGGGTGGTTTGGACTTAGGTAAATTACAACCGTCAATTTTATGTGTGCCAACTAAAACAGCACAAAAATATATTTCCCTCCGTGCCTCGCAGTTGCAAGGCTTTCACAAGAGAAAACGCAGCGATCTCACTATAAATAGCAACTTAACTAAAATTAGATAGAACTGGCAGGCTCTCGTCTATGAATGGGAGCACTGTTAATATGCTCATCAGGTACTGGAAGGGCTCCAAATCTGACAAGGCATGCTACGGCACAAACTTTCTGTGCCTGGAAAAATGAGCAGAAATGGCTGAATGAATAGGGCCAGGGATGTTTTCAGAACTGGATAATAATGTCAGAGACTGCCTGACGATGCTGATTAAATTTAAAGGGAGTACTGCAAGTAGGGATATTTCTCCATATTCCTTATTGCACTGCTTTGTTTATGCTAACAGAAAAATGCCGATAAATCTAATGAATAGAGAAACGTGGGAAATCGTTTAGGGGAAAATTAATACCGAGATACTCAGTGAAGTTAAATCAGGCTGGGTAATGGTGTGAATTTAAAGTATGTAACTGCTTTTGGATTGTTTTAATTCAGAAATGGTTAAGGCTTCTCTACACTCCTACGTGGTGAAGTTACTGAACAGTGAATAAAAATATGAATTGATGCTACACCAGGTACTCGGTACTAATCTGCTGCCTGTTCCCCTGCTGTGGAAACACCAAAAATGCCACTTGGCTTTCTCCGGTTCAAAATAGACCTTATAGCATGGAAAGTGCCATTATGGTCACAAAACTGTAGAGAAACTTCAACTGCACAGATGATGTACGCTGACCTTCATTCTACACGTAGCACCACTTGAAATACAGTCACTTCTGCACCTGCTATCAATCAGCCTATGCTTCCATATATAGCTTTTTTTTTCCCCCTAAAATAATTAAGTTACCTCATACAAAGGCACCTTGAGGGCATGCTGTATTTCCACAAGGGAAGTCAGAGCAAAGTAGCTGATGAACTGTGAATTTACGCCAAGCTTATTGTACAGCATCTCTCCGGTGTTGATAAACCATTAGTTCACTTCAGTTTAATTCACTTTGAGCGTCAATTAAGTTAATTATGGCCAGCTGACTCCTAAATGAGTGTCCATAGAGAAATTATATATGCTCGAGTTATATTCACTTTAAATTCACATCTTTTTTTGTTAATTCACTTTGACATCTTGTGTAGGACAAGCCAGTGGGTATTTTGGGCCTGTGACAAAACACCTTGAAGATAAGGAGATTTTGAACCAGTCTCAACAGACAGAGGAAAAATCTGATTCCTAGAGGCTTTTAGATGAAAAGTATTACTTTTTTTTTTTCCTATTAAATAGAACACATACAAATGGCTCAAACATAAAAGGATGTTTAAATAGAACTATGATAATTTAACATTTTGTATGAAAAACATTTAAATTAAACAATATAGTACTTGGTCTATGCCCTTCTCAAATCAGCACTTGTCAGCCATAAGGAAAACTCAAATTTACCCCTATTATGTTCCAATTAATCTGATCATTTAAATGGGCTAAAATACTTGCTATAACGGCTGTTTTCACAGAAATCATATCTTCATATACCTCGTTTTTAGTGTACAAAATTATTTGTTGTACATCATTTCATTTTCATTCTGGCTTCAGGAAATAAGCATAAATTATTCTAAATCCAACTCAAAAAATCATGACCCTTTGAAACTCATATTGCTCCAGTCCTCCTGCAGATTTGCCACCATCACGTTCAAAAGACCGTACCAGTGGTCTGAAGGGTTCACAAAGCTGTAATGAAAAGTAGGTTTAACCTTAGCTTGCAGATAATGTCTTTGGCTTAGGAGAAAGTTTGTATAAACCAGAGCTTTGAAATTTAATCCTGTGGGGGCTAAAAGCAAGACTGTTGTTTCTCATGGAGGGGATTTAATATTTGGATTAACCACTTGATTAGAAAGGTTATGACCTTTGTTTATGGAATAGCTTCTGTATTTTTAGCCCAATAGGAATGAAAGCTTTGATGTACAGTGTGCTGATAGTGAACTATGAAGTTTCATTGGGGAAATGTTACGTGTCAGTTGAGGAGAAGGAGTGAAGTCTAATGAGGATCCCAATGTGCTTGTTGAATAACCGTGTGTGCACGGAGGGGAAACAACCAAAGCGACAAACTTACCAAAAACTTCCTATATGAAGATATAAAACCTGTTAGAATAATGCTGTATTTCTTTTGGAAAAACCTCTTTTCCGAAGACCACACGCAAGCTTCTTAAACACAGTAATAAACGCTGAAGATTCAAGAATAAAAGTTTCAGAAGCAAAAATATCTTGGCTTCTGAACTGATCTCGATAGAAAAGATAATTAAACAAAAACTAACCCAGTAACCAATGAAAGTTCAGGCTCCGCTTCACAATTCCAGCTTACTCTATAACCACTTCTTTTCCCCCTTTCCAGCTCCCTCACTTCTTCCACACCAAGTACGCTTGGCGGGTGGTTGTGAGGGAGCCGCCACTAGAGGTCAGATGTTTATCGTTCTCTTTAGTGTCATTCGTAACCATCGGTGCTGTGCAGTTCGAAAATAACATCACTGCACACTGCCTAAAACTATTCTCTTTCTTATTTACTTACATGTAGATATAAATACAAATTAGAAATCAGAGCAAAGACGAATTGTGAGTTTACGCTGAGCCGATGTGTTCTTTAGAAGACGGAACACTTAAAACTTAGTTAGAATTTCGTGTAAGAAATCTGTAGTTTTCAGTGTGCTATGTACAAAGATGAAATTTCCCAACATGCAAAGAAACATTCATTGATTTGAGCTATTGCTGTAGCAAAAATAATAGAGAAGCTATATTTTGCACATTAGTAATGGTGATGAAAATAATTGTCAGATGCGGGGTTTGTACTTTTTTGAATCATATAGAGCAGTTTTTTACAGTAATTTGTACCAGCCCAATGTAAATTAATATGCTTGTCAATTGGTGATGGATATTCCTGTCCCTTGCGTTTAGACTGGGTTCTGGCAGCGGAACAGTGAGATGATGTGGACTGAGAAACATAAACCCCACAGTCTGACTTAAACCAAAATTGCCAGAGGGATACTAGATTCACGGAAATCAAATCCTCACAAATTACATAAAAATTGGCAACTGAATAGTCAAAACCAACACAGATTAATGTTTGCCTGGTGATGTGGTCTCTTACCACTGCAAAAGCGAGTAGCCAGCTGGGCTACTTTGCTCCCAGATAAGGGATACTGGCAAAGTAGCATTCAGTATAGGGCTGAAAACAAAGAACACGTAGCTAAAGGAACTAGGGGAGAAGAGGTGGGTAGCTGATGTTGCCATCACACAAAGTGCATAGGAAATCAGGCTTTGGTTTTTTTCCGGCACACATACAATATACATATGTATAGAAATAATCCTACTGAAGTTAAGTCCTTAATTTTTCCAGCTTGCTCCCAACAGCTTTATTAACTAGACAACCAGCAATATTACCTTTTATAAAAATATGAAGAATGTAAAAAGTTTATTGGGTTTGGTCTTTCCCAATGAACGCAGTGAATATTCATAAGGACTAACACGAATACAGCAATCCTTCCAGGTCCAAATATATAATCTTTTCACAGATTATGAATATGGATATACTTTTATACAGGATCATAACATAACGATTTGCTGAGCAAGGCTCAGAGGTGCCTAAGAAAAATCAAGAACTTAATTTGTTACAACAAGATGTTATTTAAATCAATTAACTAAAACAGGACAAGGAGGTGATGTCACTGCAATTGTATCTAGCTCTGGGGAACTCCACCTATGCTATTGCACTCCCAACGCGACGTCCCCATAGGAATACTCATTAAATGATCTTATGGTGATGCCATCTATAGGCCAATGGCATGCGATAGCCTCTGCAACAGGTATTTAGTAAGCAGCCTTACAGCCACTTGGAAACACACGCAGACTGCATCCAACTGATTAATGGTGTTTCTTAAAGGACCAAAACAGCTCAGCAAAAGGAAAGAAACGCCTCATTTAACCCTCTCTTTCATGAAATTGTTCTCATGACGTGCCCCTGCTCCACAGATCTAAGCAAGAGCAGGGTGTTTTGCTTTTTATAGAGGAGTTTAAAAAAAGTCCATCTTTGCTATCCTTCCTTTGTTGAATAAAACAGTTGGGTTCAAAACTTTATCAGATTCAGTAGTAAAAAGAGAGCTGTAGGCTGTCGGGATGCAGCCCTTTGGACGTGCGCTACTCAGCCCCAAGCATCACTGCCATTCCAGCACTTTAAACTTCTGGTTTTGCTAGCTTTTCGCTGGAGACACTTTTCCCCAGGAAAATTTGGAGAGAAACCAGCTTCTCTTTAAAATGTATTCCACCTGATATGCAGAATATCTCGTGTAAAGTGCATAGAGACGATCTTCAAAGCTTACTCTTTCCTTTACTACCTCTTTGAGAATGCAGTAAATTCTCTTGCAAAAGATTTCTGTGACAGGAACAGCAATCATGATTTATGCCCTGAAGCACAGCCTTTTATTCGTTGTCATCACTATGTTTTTAAAATGTTTTCCAGCTGTGTTTGAGATACATAATTTGAATTTGTGAGTCAACTTTGCAGTTGCAGGGGACCTTCGCTGCACCGTTTTAGAATCCTGACAGGTCGAGGAGTGGTATAAATTTCAGCACTGAAAACTCAAAGCATGCAGATTCCGAATTTCAGAGAGATTCAACTTTATTATCAATTAGATAAACACAATAATTGATTGAACAGACAACTTTTAAAGGGCCTTACTCTCTTCTCAAGGCAGTTACCGTCTTCTCTTTTTCCTGATTTGTGTTCATTTTGATCAATAGCTCCAGAACAATGAAAGACATATTGAAATTACTGTGGAAAGCCATTGGCCAGAAATTTAAAAAAAAACCTTTGTCATTTTCAAGACCATAATTCCAAAAATTGTACTTTTCTTCTCAGAAATGCAGGCCACTTCAGAATCTATTTGACGACCCATTATTTTTTTTCTCTCTGTAACTTTCATCACAGAACCTGACTAACTTCAGGGCTGCTCTAGAGCTCAGGGGAGCTCGGCGATGCCTCGTTCATGTAGCTAAAAGGTAAACCTGTAATCGTGCTTTTAGCCGTCGTGACACGAGGGAACATAGAGAAGCAGAAATCCATTTCCCTTGATGGCTCAAGTCTCTTCTACACCTGATTGTATTTTTAAACTTGTGTTTCACTCATTAAAACGATTCCTGTAATTTCACTAGTGTTTTACAGTGAGGAAAAAAGCATTCCAAGAGCATGGCTCTGCAAAAAGATAAGGTCCACTGTGATGATTTGATTCAATGCTGCATGTATAAGAAAGCCTGAGTTTTCTTTTTGAACTTTACATGGAACTGCACTCTTAAAAGGAAACAACACAGTGAATATTTCAGAGCGCCTTGATATTCACCGAATCTCTGCAATCAGTGAGCTTTAGAGACAGCTGTGAAATCAATCGTATTCACAGGTAAATAGTGAATTTTGTAGAGATTTTAAGCCTTTTTCTTTCAATAAAAAAATAAAATAAAATAAAAAGCCCCCTGGAGATGGTAATTTTCTGGAGTTACAGTTCCAGAAAGGAATGTAACAGTGATTTTTAAATAGCAGAAACTGAATCAAGACATCAGATTCACACCGCTCCAACTTCAGGGTCTAAACACAGGGAGACTGTATCCTAAATTTCTTTGTGTTGGAGCTTGTTAGTCTCCCCTCTCTTCAAAAGGCAGATATGCTCAATTTTTCTTCTAAGGGTTATGATTCAGGAAAGTGCATCGTAGGTTCAGAACATCTTTCAGGATATGGCCCTATAGGAAAATTGCAAACAACATCAGAGATGGATCGTTGCTTTTTTCTGCTATGAAAGTCTCTTAGATTATTTCAGAAGGTGGAATAAAAATCACAAGCCTCAAGTACCAGTCAGATGGATTAGGAATAGGGAAGAACCATGTTTGTTTGGCTTTTGCGGGGGTTGGGTTTTGGGCGATTTTTTTGGTAGTAGAAGTAAGTCTTTTTGTCTTTGTTCAAAGGACTAATGAATACTCTTATAAGCAGCAGAATGGAAAAAGGGGGCAAGTCATTTTATGTCCAGTTTTTTTCTAGTCTCTCCACCTTGTTTTTAACATGGTTTGATGCAACGTAACCACTGGTACAAAAGTCCACTGTTACTCAATGTCCGTTTACTTCATGCAAATATTTTTGCTATGATAGAATCATTATTTTAGAGGATGGCACAATTGTCCTGTTACTATTTTAAAACATCTGCTGGTAATATGAAACTATTCATAGAGTACTGTATAATTCTACTTTATGATTTGCTAAAACTGGACTTAGGGTTTACTTTAGTGATTTTGATGACTAAGTTGCTCAGATTCTGCTGTCTGTGCCGTAAAGCTTTGTCTGCTTCTGAGAACATCCTCGAAGAGGGACTGCAATATTTTGTTCCAAACAGAGAGTAACTTAAACAGAAAATATTTCATTTTTAGGTTTAAATAAGTTCCGGGGGGGTATTCTTTGTTATTTGTAGACATAAAGTTTTATTAGGATTAAAAAAAAAAATTAGTTTACTGGAAATCACCTATTTGTGTTCTTGTAATGCTATAAGACAAATGCAAGGAGAAATATTTTAAATGAGAGAAAACTGATTCTATTAAATCTATAAGTTATGGTGTGCTTTCCAGCAAATCTGAATATAATTTTGGTAGGTAGGCACTCGTCTTCATTTTGTGCAGGTGGTGCTTATGGAAAAGCCATGTAAATGTGTTGAATGTTAAAAAGTCATTCTAAAATATCACCTGTTATCTCAAACTCCCACTAATTCATCATCAGGCCTGACATCTCTACAATACAGATGGTGCATGGGTTTTACTGATTTTTTTTTAAATAATAAATTTTCCTAGCTTCAGAAGCCCCTTGGTATATCCTAAGCTGTTAGAGCAGGAAATGCTTATCCTCACGGACAACTTTTCCATTTGTTTCTTAACAGTACCAACACCTTCTTTATATCCAAGCAGAAGAGCAGTAAGGAAGGGAAAGATATTTTTTGTTCTGTACTTTGAACTTGGCAAAAAAGCCACCTCATTTATGGTGCCAGGACAAAGAAAACAGTAATACTACAGAGAAGAATATGAAAGAACTGCAGTTGTTACACTGCAGTTAAACCCAGTCCATGCGGTAGATAAGGACAATAAATTCAACTGGAAAGAGGCAAAAAGTTGTGAGTTTCTGAAAAGCAGCAGAAGGTAAAGCCTAGTGAATATCAGGTAAAGAGAAGCTATATATCCTAATTAACAGAGCATTCATAGCTCCTGTTTTGTGCAGCTTGTAGATGCTGTGGAGAGTATGGCCATGTGCTTACAGCGGTATGTTACGACACAGTTTCTTTTGGTGGGCCATGGATGTAATTTCCATCCATGCTGTAGGACCAAAAAAGATGTGCTTATGGATCCGTTTAGGCTTCAGCGTGCACCATCTCATGTGGGGTCTGAGGATGTGTTTTGCCTGAGGTAAACACAAAAGGTGGTTTTATTCCATGCATACAGTCCTTGTAAAACCTGCAGTAGCTAAATTCACTTTGATTAGCATTTAGAGGAATGGCTTGAACAACTCGCAAGTACAACCTGTCAGCATTCTCAGTGAGCTCTGCTGTTTTCTGCAGGGTTGACCTCCTAAAAACGATTTTACGATGATGACTATACACTGACTTCTGAGTGTGAGCAGTGCAAGGTTGCTGTGCATGCTGGCAAACGGGAAGGATAACTTTGTTAACACTAGATGATTGCACTTCATAAAGCTAAGCCACTGCAGATAGTTATTAAGCAATCTTTTTTTTTTTCTGAAAAGTAATGCTTTTTAAATCCAGTTAATGCTAAAGGTTAGTATAAAGCAACGTGTTTTCTGCTTCTGCCTTCAGCTCACTATAAGTTCTGGCACAGTTTTTGGGAGGCACGTCGGTAAAAGGTGAATGTGTATAAGAAATATATGCATCCATGTATGTTACCCCTGAGAGAGAAATTATAACTTTGTCTTTGTTATGTGGTCTGCATGAGAACTGACCTCCCATCAGCTGCCTCATAGGCTACGGTTTTGCTGTGTTGACCACTGATACTTTTTGGTATTGACATGGGAGAAAGACGAGAATGTAATTTTGCTGTTTGTTGGGGTTTTTTTTAAATAACTTTCTGGTTTTGTCTCTCTTCAACGCTGGTGAATCTGACAAGGCAAAAAAAAAATCACACCACTTTTACCTCACAGAACCCCTGAAGAAAGAGATAAAACCTAGTCATTTTGCTCATGACAGGGTATGTCATGGACAGAGACTAAAGGGCAAAAGAGTCGATAGCCGTCCTGCCTGCAGGCTCCACTGAAAGTTCTTCACTGTCAACAAAATACAATTTGAAGGTCTCCATTTTTTTTCCTCCACGATGTCTCTGCATCTGGTGCATCTCAGCAGTACAGTAATTTTCCTTTTTTCATACCTTTTTTCACTCTGAGCCTCAATCTGAAAATCACCCATAAAAATCAATTAAGCACGCTAAGTCCAAAATGGTGTTAACAAAACATGCGTGCCACGTCTCGCTTCCATCATGACCTTTATTGTGACCCCTGTGTTCTCCCCACTTCTTTCCTGGGTGTTACCTCCTGCTGTAGCACGAGCTCCTCCGGGAGGAGCTACCCCTTTATTTGCTGGGAAGCACTCTGCTCTCCCGTGATGAATAAAAAATAACAACGGTGGGTTACAGTATGCACGGCATGAAGGATGTGGCTGCCAAGAACGAGGGCTTGATCCTCGCGTTCCACAAAAAGAACGGCTCAGTGTATTTAGCACATTGCTCCAAGTGATTAATCCAGCGAACAAAAGTGGTGTGTTTTTTTTTCCTAAGGCACACAAATATTTTTTAGAAGCAAGTTTTAATTCTGCTGGAGCAACAAAGCCTTTGAATTGAATTATCTAATTTTTATGAGCTCTGTGATGACTTGTGAATCAGGAATGGAAAAGCAATATAAAATAGTAGACTACTGCATCAAGCATATTTGCTCAATAATCTTTTTGGTATCCAGGAGCTTATCAGAAACCTTGTATCAGGTACAGGCTGCTCTGGGTACAGCCTGTTGTTTCTCGCTAGAACGGTATCCAGTTCAGCTACCCAAATTCAGAAAGCTGCAAATAGATATATAATGCAAGAAGCATTCAGTATAGATTTTCATACGTTTGTATTATCAAACTTCTCTTTTAATGTAGGGTTTGTCTCTTCACAACAGAGTAACTCTACCTGAAGGCTATTTAGTGAACAGCCTTGCTGGACTCGGGCCCAGTGGACACCATTTAACATTGTTTACAGAAGAGAAAAGCAGGGCCACCACATTAGCAACTAAATCTAAAACTGATTTCAAATAACTTTCACCGGTAGTACAATACACATCTTTTAAATTTATGGACACGAGTCGATACCTGAGAAAAACATGAAATCAACCATCATTTATCCAAAGAATTTGTCCAAACACAGGCTGACTTTCATGAACCACAGGGACAAATAAAATATGAATATCTTCCAGAAGAAAACACTGTAGCTAGGTCTCAAAGGTAACTAAAATCTGATTAGATTAATTTAACATCTGTAGGTATATTTCTAAATCTAATATATATACCAGCTGTAAAGTTTCTGTTTCTGGAGTGAAAAAAACAATGTAACAGCTAGAAACAGAAAAAATTATGAAAAAGGGTTAGTTGTTCCAACTGGGCTCTTCTAGGAATTACGGAGTTAAAAAAAAAAAAGGAAAAAGAGAAAAACAAACAGCATTGTATTAATATTTTATTTTTAATCAGAGATTAATTGGGTTTGGATTAAGTACATTTTGATTCCAGTATTCCACTCTGATTTTTTTAAAGTATAGTTCACCTTTATTTACTTAATGATACATATCTTCCTATATCGTTCAGGGGGTTGATAGCGGGATAATAACTGATTCAAGTCTTTGTCTTTTCTCTAAGAGCAAATCAAAGTTGTTAAACTGTCTTAGGATCTTTAGCTATGTTTAGGCAAAGAGCACTCTACAAAGTTAACTGAAATTGTAAGATTTTGCACCAAAGAACTGAATACTCAGGTAAACAGGAGCAAGAACTCTAGTATAATTATGTTCATAGCAGTCAATGAAGACTCAACTAATTAAAAAAAAAAAAGTTTAAAAGAAATAGGGCTTTTAAGGACTGATATGAAGATGACAGGAAACAACAGTGGGTGCTTGTTCAGAGGGACATTGACCCAGTTGAGGTGTTTGAAGATGGAGGGGAAGAAAAGAGGAATAAAACTAATATTCATGCTATGGGAAATCAAACGACCCAATAGTGATTTCAACCACTCCTTGAGTGCCTTTACCACCTTCTTCCAAGGTGTGGTTTAGCAAACAAATGAACTGATGTAACACCTTACAGCTGCAAGGGGAAAGATCTCGCTTCCTCCTGCCCCCTTCTGAGGTCCTCTCCTCACCCTCATGCCTGCTCTGGTGTTTGGTGGCTCCCAGCTCAGACAACTGAACTCAACTCACTAACCTACCGAAAACTATCCAGGCAGGTTAGTGAGTCAAATTTTGACTCACTAAGGGGCTTGAAAAACACCAAAGCCCGAAGAAGGTAAATGGTGGAGCCTGTGCCTGAAGGAAAGGGTAGGAGGAAGGAATGGGATTTTTTGTTTTCAGCAATGCTGAGTGGCTACATCAACATTATCCCAAAAGACTACTCTGCTGCCAGAACACCATAAAAAAAAAAAAAATGCTCTGTAGCCTGCAATGCCTCAGTTTGAGGATTTCTTCCTGACTCAGTTTCCAGTCCTAAAATTCGCCTGTGGCACTACCTTTAATAAGAAAAAAGGCACATTTTCACTTGGTGTTGTAATTAGAGCTTTACTGTGTCGAAAAAAAAAAATGGCTTGGATTTGTTTTTACTTACACCAAAAGCACTTGTCTTAGAGCACAGTAATACGTAATAGTTAATCTAACTGTAAAATCTGAAGTGGAGAGACAGCACTTGTAATTCTACCACCAAGTAATTAGGTGATGTCAGCACACTCACACCCTTGGTTAATCTAGCCTCATTTACCCTATAATAACATAACAGTGCCTTGCCTTCACCCCATTTTTTTCAGCGGCGCAGGTAGCTCGCTCTATGTGTGTTGCATTAAAGGCTTTTTGTGTTGTGTGTCTGTGTGCGTGTGTGATGACAAAACCTACCGACACGTGGGAGAGTGACAGGGCACTTTATCTTCTACATAGCTTCAACAGGTAAACTCCCAGAATGTAAACATTTCAAGACGAGACATATAGAGTAGGTATACAGACAAGATTTTTTTTCTTTCCGGATGAAATAGAAATAAATTGGAGGTATACTAAGCTATCGGATATATTTGAAAATCCCAGTCTGGACATTAAACAAACATTTCTAATGCTGAACCCCAGGATAAACAGCAAATATTTTGTGTTCTTTAGCAAATATTTGCAGAGTTACACACAGATGAATTAGGTAATCAAAGAAACTGGAATCGGGTAGCATGACTCAAAATGGATGCAAAACTCTGTGATATGACTCTAATGAAACATTCTTGTATGATGCTTCTTGTACTTAACTTCTGCTGGAATGGCATCGGTGATCCACCGGGTCCGTTTGCCTGTCCTGTCATCGGTGTTTCCCAGTGGCTTTGGGAAACACCCAAACCTGGGTTCGCTTTTGAGTAGTTGCTGCTTTACATTCAAGCATTATGAACTTTGTCTGCCAGTTTCTAGAGACAATTGTACCTCAAGCCATAAACAGGAGGCAAAAAGGGAGAAAGGAAGAGAACTATATTAATATATGCAAAAGCTAATGACAATTTTAAAAAATGGGGGAAGTCCTTTAAAATAACTCAGTTAAAAACTAAACATCTGCTGACACTGGTATGCAGAAAAGCAGACTTCAAAGGCCTGCTGCTTATAGAAGTCCTTGCTGTTGCTTTTTTTAAACCATATGTCCAGATTTTTATTCTGGCTTTTGCTGCATTTGGAGTGAGTGAAATGATCTGAGAAAAAAGGTTTCTTTGTGTATTTTTTTTTAACTGGCAAGACATTAGCTCAGGGATTATTACGAGAAAAAAAACAAAACAAACCTGTTCGGAAAATACACTGAATATTGCAAATATTATAGGAAAGCTTTGGAAAACATGCTGGATTTGCATCCAGCTTTGAATGCAACAATTTTTATTTCTTGCAGGTTCAGTATCGAATTATTTCCATGAGGTTTCCAGAAGTGAATGGAGCATTTCAGGCACGGTTTCACTAAAGACAGACAGGTCTAGCTGCACACAGGTCTGTCATGTGCAATTTTGTTTACTTCTGTCTGTTTGCTAACCTCCAACTTCGGTGAGTCATGGTATTTTTACTACCATGCTATCCATTCCATAGGCTTTAACACACCCCTCCACTTAATTATTAACAAGGTCCAAAGGTATCCACCCCTCTCCCACACAGATCTTCCAGCTAAACACAGCTCCGAAACCTCTTCTTATTTAAAATTGTTCTTGACGGTTTGGATAAATACAGTGTTAGTAGTTGATGCTTTCGTGTTACTGAAATGACGTCCTTCCCCAGTTCTCCAAGCTCAGAAGGCTTTCAATGTTGCGGCTCCTGCTGCTGCTTACATTCCTCGTGTCCAAACAACCGGGACTTGCCCGTGCTCCAGTCCTACAGACATCTTCTGGCTTTGCTCCTCATGATCCAGTTGAAAATCACCTCCTTTTCCAGGATTCCTTATAGCCGCCTTCTAACTAAAATAAGCCCTTTGCTCTCTTTCCTTATCCCTCAGATCACCTGCTACAGTCATCTTCTCTGTTTCTTCGGTCAGGCTTGACTGTGGTTTGATGCCGGCCTGATTTCAGAGGTAATGCAGATGGAAGCAATTCAGCCTGTGCGCCTTCATCACAGCACGCCACCTCTCCAGGACGTGGAGGGTGTGCTGTGAATTAGATCAGGAAATCATTTTTATTTCCTGCTGCTCTTTTTTATTATTTTGCAGTGGAACAGGTCCCCTGATCTGGTTCACAGCACAGCCCTGCAAAGAGATGGAGTTGGGAAAACTGAGGAGTGGTGCAGTATTGTGTGAGGACAAAAAAGGTGGAACCGGATGTTGGGATGTTTCTGAGGCCACAGGATCAGAAAACTGTTGCTTTTCAGCCACCAACCTGAGATGAGCCTTCCCTCAATTTATAGCAAGTAACAAGGTGGTTAATATGTCTTATAGCATAGTAAATCTGCACGTTTTCAAATCTCATTTCACATTCTTCTTCTGTTTACTTTCTGTGTTATTTCATGTCTTGTTTGCAAATTATTTTATCAAACATTTTAAACAATTTTAAAAGTACAGTCTTGCTTTTAAAAAAAAATCTATCTAGGACGTAGTTACGAGCAGTTCCTATTCATGCAGCAAAGCTGACCAGTGTAACAAATAGTGAGAAATACTTGAACGAGAACACGGACAGTCAAAGCATGAAGGAAAAACTGATACCTGCAAAGGACCAGCCCAACTGTACGTGTGTTGCTTTTGTTTGAAAATCTGACTTGTAGATATGCAATGGTTGGGCAAAGAGCCCAGAAATGAAATACATGATTGTTCTTCATACAAGGCAATTCTAGCATGTGCTCAGTATATCGATTGTGAATGCTGGAAAAGACTGGGTGTAGCACAGTGAGTGTTAGTCATGGCCTGGAAGCGGGGTAGGAAAACAATTTAAGCTGAATAGTTACTCAGCTAATTGCTTTGAGTAAGTCGCAGATTTACACGCCCTAGAACCCAAACTCAGAATTGTTACTTGATAGTATGAGACAAATACCCTTTCTCCAGGGGAGGAAAAAGAATCTTAGGGGCTTTCTAAAACTGCATTTGCAGTAGTACAAGCGAACAGGAAAAGAAACTGCTCGCATTAAGGCTCTGGGAGGACTGCAGAAGTGTCATTAGATGAGCTCTAGAAAATGCACTGGAGTGGATACAAAGTACCAGAGCTACCAGGTGGGTATCCTACCTGCTCACCGTGTGCTACCACTCTGAAAGCAGCACACAACCTGTACTTTCCCTTTAAATGCCTCAGGGAAAAAAAAAAAAATCCACAAGACAAAACAGTTTAGCTTTAAACGCACCTTCAAAAGCCACCAGACTTTGCACCAAAACAAATATACATGCACGTGATTCACACTGACTCTCCTTGAATAACACAACTTTTAAAATCACCGCATCTGCTTGCTAAATAAACGTGCTCACACCTTTGGTGCATGAAGAACTTGGTCTGAAGTGTAGATACTTAGTATGGAGGCAAAAATAAGTTCCAACTTGGACTGAATTATTTATAAAGAGATTGGATCACGGCAAGCTGACATTTACATTGTAATTCCTTCTTGAAATCTGCATCAAACATGAGCAAAGGTGCAGAAACTACTGAAGCTTAGACTAAGGCTCCATCTGAAGCCAGACAAGAATAAATAAGTATTGATTGAAGTACGCTGGGAGAATTTACCAGTTACAGCGTAAACTAATCTAGGCACGCAAGGGAGAACATACGTGCTGCAGAAGTATATAGGTGGACACATTTTGAAGAAAACCAAGCAGAAGGTGCTAATAATTGCATTAATAAACATATTCCACCATACATTCTTTCTTGCTTTTTTGTTCCAGTATGTTTTGCTAATATATAAACTCTTCAGGGAAAGGGCAGATTTTCTGCATGATTGTTAAAGGACAGTAGGGAGAGCACAGGGTATTACAGAAAAGAAGGGCTGGGAATTGGAAGCAGCTGTCAGAGAGGGGTATGGAGCCGATGTAAATAATAAAGAGGCTTGAGAGGGACAGTAAAAGATAGCTTTAGCTGTAGAGGGGGAAGAATGGAGGCCAGAAAAGATGTTGCAATAGTCAACTAATGAGTAAAATATGAATCACAGTTACAGTGGCGATGACAGGGAGAGATTTTAAAGATGTCGCCCAGGAAGAGAATCTCAGTGAGACAGATAAAACACCGAATGTGAAACTGAGATTGGGGAAAAAGGGGCAACAAAGACTTCATTTAGCCAACAGAGCAGAAGTAGGAAGAAGTGAGAAGCCTGGATAGGGCAAGAAACTCTTTCTTTGAAACAGGAAATATTCCAAGAGTATTCAGTAGAAATACTATTTCAATAGAAATACAGGGATCTATAAATTAAAATGCATTGATTAAATTAAGAATTAATTAAATTAAGATTACATCTATTTCCAAGGATAATCGGAAAAAAACTTACATGTGGGAGGAAACTGCTACCCCTTCAGCGACACATCATGGCAAGTACCACGTGCATCAAAGGAAGGGGCAAAAAAGCCCAGTAACAGAACGACAAAACTTCTCCCTAGTTCAAGACACTGAGCAGTGAATTGTTTCCTAAAATTGTGTAATTTTATTATACTAAATCTAAGTGATGTATTAGTGGTCCTCGAGACAATAAAACCATAAATAAATCTGCTAAATCCTGCTGTATCTGGTAATACAGTGTCCAGTACAAAAAGAAATGTATAAACATGGAACCTTACACTTGAGGAGGAAACAATTCAGATGAGAAGGTAGGGGGGGATCTGGAAAAGAACAGCACAGTTGAGTTTTAAGAAGAACTGCTTATTCCCATAAACTGTTTTCAAGTTGGTATCTTCCCCTGTGGTTTCTTCACATCCTGCAGAAGGCTCAAGCGTGGGCTTCCCTTCAGGAAAATCTTGGGGGGGTACTGTTTTCCCCCTCTCTTTAAGGTCACCCTTAATGTGTGCATCCTGCATTCCTGTAAGAAAGGTGCTTGCTCACTGCTAATAGTTTTTCTTTAAAGAAGAACGTTTTTTATTAAAACGGAGAAATGAAACAGACTGAAATTAATAACAAGGGGGAGGGAGAGAATTTTCACACTAAAAAAATGCTAATTCAACAATTGCTGCCAATAATGTAGCTATCCATAGTGATGATGACAGCACCGGCATAAAAAGAATATGAGTTACTAGAAAAATTGTAAACATTTTAGGCTAAGAAGGGTTAATTGATAAGTTTAAAGCACCATCACCTGACATGCAACTGTTCTTAGTCTTTTTGACACAGGAAGAGACAAATGGACATGTGGAATGTTTGATCTTGACACTCTGACAAAAAATGAATTATTTCACTCCTAAGCAAAGAGTAATGAGCAAAGTCACTTTCAAATATGGATATACACGATGATCTGAATAACTGAGTCCATACCTTACATTGATGGGATGGCATGGTAAACATCTCTAACAAAAATTAAATGTAAGTAAGAACTTTAATCACTAATTTTGTTGGGAAATAAAATATCAGCCTAGATTTAAAAAAAAACAATACCCAAAGTCTAAATAGTTTTTTGGAACATTAGACTTGTGTAAACCTGTAACTTGCATCCTGGTTCCATCCAAGACTTGTCATATTAAAATGAGGCAGATGAGCCTCATATGATTTATTTTAAAATGTTTTATCACCTTTAGTCTTAGAGCTTTGTTCTAATCCGGCAGAGACGTGCATCTGAAAACAACCAACCCTCAAAACCAACCTGCCCTAAAACCAACAACACAGCAAAGTAGCACAGACGTTTCTGTAACAAGACTGCTATGCTGGGACAAAGCTTCATAATGAAAGGTCACAACAGATAAATCTCACAGGTCCCCTCTGCTTCACCAATTTGCTTGGTTGTTGGTTGTTTTTTTTTAAGGGGCTTGATCTGATGAGAGAGAACTGCACTTTTAATAATAATTTGCATAGTGTGTATGCATGTAACCCACGTATTAACTTAAATAAATCAGATGTAGTCATGTCTTGTTCATTATCACATGGGACTTTTGTCTTTGATTTATTTTGACCGAGCACAAATGGGCAGGATTCAGCATGCACAAAATTATGCACAAAAAGTCTTTAATTACACTTGGCTAGTTTTCTATACTTCTTTTAGTGACCTCTGTTTATAAAGCTTCTTGTCTTGTGACAGTCCAGCCACTTCTATTCTTTTAAGAAGAGTAATTCAATAATATTAAAATGATTTTCATTTAGTACACGTTAGTTCAGTAAAACTTAAGTAGTCACACAAAAAGAAAGAGAAACATACGTATGCTATTTCAGCTTATAAAAAGCTGTTACGATGCTTTGTCTCTGTAGTTTCCATTCAAATAAATACCTAAATGGGAAGGCTCTATTTTACTTATTGTATCGACTTTGTCAGGAAAGTCTTTCATGATGACCCAGTAAAAACAAGGCACACTGTCTGTTAAAATCTCTGTCATCAGATCAGCAAGAGAAACCACATATTTGAGCAAATATTTGAGCATGGGGTCAGCCCACTTCCTGCGTTTTACCCGTAGCTAGAGGAGGTGGCGAATGTGCTGCCAATTTTTGCTGGTATAGTCCGTTTCCCAAACTTCGGAATCAGTCTGTGCTGACTTGGACCTGCTTATCTGCTTCCACAGAATTGTTATGAGACACTCCGCATCTGGCCTTTAAATAAATGGAAAGGTGTTTTTGTTTCACAAATGAAAATATTTTGTGACAGAAATGCTATGCTTGACCGTGGAGACCTCTGACAAAGCCAGCTGGCTACTGGAAAGACGGAAAATCAATGACTGCACAAGTCTGGCTGCTTGTTTCACAACTGTTGAGCTGTTAGGCAATAGTAATGGGTTATTGCATATTAATAGAATATAACACTAATTAAAGCTTATTCCATCTTAAAGCCTAGTAAATAATCTAATTTCTGCTTTCTAAAAGCTTGCATATTAAAATAGCTAATGAATGTTTATGATATTTACTATGTTATTAAGATTTGAACTGAGATACAAATTTACGCAATCCAGTCAGTAATCTACACTTAAAAAGTGCTTTCAGTACAAAAAGAATCAGTACGGTCTCCTGGGTAAATATTTTGAATGTGGGATACATTCTCCCCCTTGACTACTGATGCTTTCTGCAACACCAGCCATTTTTATGTATGCAACTTCTTTAGAAGAGAGCACTTCCAAAATAGGGATTAAGAGAGCTCTTCTCAGTGTCTGGGGTAACACGGTCCTCTTAGCTGACCACACTGTAGATGGAGGTTGCTAAGAGTTTGGTTGTCAGCAAGTGTGGGATAGGAAACCCACAGCTCATGAACAGGAAACAGCCCACAACTCATTTTAAATGCCAATAAATACTTTGTGTTTTTACTGCCTTTGGGACAGCGTTCGTGTGTGAGCCAGTACAAGATGCGTGAAACACCTATTTGCCCCTCAGAAAAGCGAGCTGAGCTCAACAGCTAGGATAAAGCCTAGACGGCCAGGCATGCCTCTCACTGGCAACAGCAAAGCCCTGATGTGGTGAATTCCTTAAAATGTGTATATTCCCAAGGCAAATGGCGGCAATCATACCAAGATCTTACTTTTGAGAACTGTACTGCAGCGCTTGTGCAATGTCACCTCAGGGACCAGCAGTACAACTACACATGCAAACAGACCTCCTAAATCTAGTCTGCAAGTTCAGTAGGGAAACCCAAATACAAGAGTCTTCTCTCTCCACAGCTTCCTTGACAAGCAAGAGGGGAAAGTTTTAAAAGCCAATCAGACACCCAAAGAAAACCAATATATATTTCTAACTGCGCAGAAGCTTATTCAGTTTGTGTGTATTTTCAGGAGGGAAAAAAAGAAAGAAAGAAAGAAAACCAAACCAAATTAAAAGCTCATCTGCTCAGATAACATCTTTTATGGAAATAGTCCCTTATCCTTGTTATTAGCTGAGCTCTGCTACACACAGGCTGTGGGCAAATATGTAGGTGTTAAAACTGGGAATTAACTTTCTAAATCAACTGATTCTTGTAGCATTGGATGCTGGCCTAGTTTGGGACAGACCTCGGAGCAGCACTACCTATTGAGAAGTTGGGCTGTGAACAGAACCGGCTTGAAATCATCTGAAAAAGCCTTAAATTAGCGTAAACGTGAGAGCTTTTGCTAGCTTCTGTTTTCTGCTCTTAATACTACCTTTTATTGGTTCACATTGAGGCATGCTTTCTGGTGGTTTTTCAGCTTCTACTGTTTCTGTTGCTCCTGAATGGAGTGGTCTGGTGTCCATGTCCATGTGCTTAACCCAAATTTATGAGAAATGTATGGAATTAAATATGGTGCTTGCTGCAGTACGGGCCAAGCCTCCAGGGCAGCACTCTCCTTGCTTCCCTTCTGGGACTGTGTGTCTGTCTTCTGAACTGCCACAAACTATATTTCCATTGCGTAAAAATAAGCAGAAGCTGCACATGTGTTTGCACTTGGTACCTGTAAAATAACATCTGAAATAGGTCATGGTGGTTTCTCTTCCTGGCACCCATGTTATTGACTACTCAGGTCAGTAATAAAGTGTGTTGGGGTTCCCCCCCCTAAATGGAGGGAGAACATGAAAGTGAAAATGGAATTATATTATTTAAAAAAGCTAGTGATTATTTTTTTTTGTACAGTGATGACCACAATCATGAGGATCATCAAGAAATGTAATACAGATGGGCAGTCAAAGAGCAGAAATCGAGTTGTGGGGGGAGCTTTTAAAACAGCTCTATTTATGTTCTGGTTACCTTTCCGAGATTTAAGGGCCTCAGGAAGCCAAAGTCTGTTACGCAGCCCTGTTTGGGGGTTTGCTGGGTTTTAATTCAGGATTTTGGGCTTTACTTTGTAGACGCGGCCCGCGATAACTTTCTTTAACACCACAAAGCTCTTCTTATAGCCGGCCGCACTCAAGGAGACAGACGCCCCTCCACCACGGTGTACAGGGGTACCCGCACCTCCCCTCAGGGCCGGGGTCCCAGCCTCTCCCGGCCCGCAGACCCCACCACCCACGACCCGGGCGGCTCCGAAAAGGCGAAGGCAGACTTTGCCCGCCCCCGGCACCCGGCCGGGCCCGTCCCTACGCCCGCCGGGGCTTTATTCGCCCTTGACGGAAAGTCTCGAAGCCCCAAATCTCGCGCCCCCGCCTCCCCAGCCGCCGGCCCCGGCCGTTAAACCGCCGGTGCGCGCGGAGGGACCGGGGGGTGGGGGGGAAGGGGGATGAGGAGCGGAGGGAGGGAGGGAGGGAGGGAGGGAGGAAGGAGGAGAAGGAGGAGGGTCTCTCCTCGCCCAGCCAATCGTGAGCGGCCATTGCGGGAGGTGTGTGCCCCGACCTCACTTCCGGTACCTGTCACCCTGCCGCCCAGAGTCAGTCAGGCGCAGGATCGGGGTATTGCCGCCCTCCTCCTCCTCAACCTTCTTCTCCACCTCCTCCGGCCCCTCGCCCACCCCCGCTCCGCCGGGCTGGCAGCGCTGGCCGGCCGGCTGCCTCCGCCGCTGCTGACGTCCCGGGCTGGTGGCGGTTGGCAGGCGTTGTGTGGCGCCCGTGTGCCCAGAGCCGGGGCGCCCCGACGGTGGATCACGGCCGGGGACGCGGCGGTGCTGGCCCTGCCCGGCCCGGCCCTGCCGGTATTACCTCAGGGGCGCCCCCCCCGCCACCGCCCCCTGCGGTGCGAGGCTGCCTTGTATCCCGGCCGTAGGCGGAGGAAAACGGGGAGGGGGCGGAGGCGGTAGGAGCGCGGCCGGGTGACGCCCCCGCCTCGCTAACACGGCGGCGGTTTTGCTAATGAGCTGTCCTTTCTTCTCCTCCCCTTCTCTTCTCTTTTTATTTATTTATTTATCTGCCTCGTCACTGCGTTTTGAAGCCCTCGGCGAAACTCCGGCGGTGGCAAAGGCGAGGAGGAGTTAGCTGGCCAGGGGAGATGCTTTAGTTGTTCCTGCTGCTGGGCTCGGGCTTGGCGCCGGCTGCCCGCCGTGAGGGGACCGCGGTGAGCGGTAGCCCCGGGGTCCGAGGGGCTAAAGGACGAGCAAGAGCCGGCCCCGGCGGAGGCTGGCGTTTGTAGGTAAAGAGCTATCTTATCTTGGAAACTTTGTGGGGAGACTTCAGGGTGCTGGGGGGGGGGGGAGGGGGGGGGGAAGGGGGTGTGGGAAACAGAGGAGAAGACAATGTCCTGTCATATAAGGTGGTGTTTTGCGACTGTCATGTCTTTTAAATCCAGCACGTTTGAATTGTCCTTAGCCTGGTTTGAGAAACGAACTTGGGCACTAGGCAGAAAATAGGTGCTTGGAGGTTACCTTTATTGGCTAGGCTTGGCCAGGCAGGTTGTGCTTTGACCGGTCGGTTGGTCAGAGTCCCATATCCTTGGAGTGAGGAGTGGGTCACTGGGAGCTCCCCCTGTATTTGTTTTTGTAATTTGATGAGAAAACCATGTTCTTGATTCGCCCTACAGGGCTGTCCATTCGCTTGCTGAAAAGCAAGTGAAAAAGATAGCATTCAAAAAGTAATGGAAAGGAGTGCTAAAAGGTATTGCCTTGTATTCATATTAAGATTAGCACAGCCTCACTGACGTGAGTAGCTGTTCCTAAACTCTCTGATGGATGAAGCATGACTACAGGATTCGTCAAACAGGATTATCTGGAATAATGATGTTTGGCACTTTGGTGGCATTGGATGTCTTAGTAGTACTGCACAAATAAAGGCGTTGCATAAGTTTTGTTGGGAAGGCAAGTTTTAATCAAACTGTACTTGTATTATAGAACATGCACAGACTTTCTTATTGGCATCTAACACTGATTACTGGGTTGAAATTCGCATGGTCATTGCAGGTAGCAAAGCTGATAAACTATAAAAAGTGTTTTCTTTATAAATTTTCAATCACTGACTTAGTATTGAGGCTACCTGGTCTCATGCTGAAACTGACGGCAGTTGTGGTTCATGTGATGTGGTCACAAGTCTACTCAAAGCTAAACCAGTATCATAACCTTTGTTACTTGGCATGAGCTATCAAGCAGCCATTGGCTCTTAGTTACTTTTAGTGGCAACTTTTTGGATTTTTTAGAAGTGCGATGTAGTGTTTCAGAAGGATGAGAGTGTGCACAGACCTTATCAGAGGTTTGAAGAACTGCATAGCCAGCATGCTCCCTTTCTTTTCCCATGTTTGGAAGGAACACTTGGCATAGTCCGGAAAAAAGTTCTTATCAATATGCTGAGGCCTTATACTGACTGTCATCCTCTACAATCAGGTGGCATAGGGAGTTTTGGATACCCATTACAAACCTGTACAGTCTGAAAACCTTGTGGTTTTCTCACTTGCTTTTCCGTAGTTCTTTAATGTCTTCGTTTTCTACTCATACCCCTCAATACTGTAGTCTTCTTAAAGGACATTATGAATTTTAAACCATGGAGAATGGGTTGTATTTCAGTTGTGATTTTTGTATCGTTATGCTTTTAATATTTTATGTGTTGAATGTTATAAAAATGTTAGAGAAGATAATGTCCTACAGGAGAGTAGGATACATGGCCTAGGATATTCATCTTGTTCTAGAAAATAGACTGTAGTGCTCACTGTTGACCCAAAGTAGTCAAAGAGGGCAATGCAAATTTTCTTCGTTTTTTTAGAAGCAGCTTTTACTTCAGTAAGTAGCACTTTTTTCTTCTTTACTTTGCTTTAGTTTACCTGCTGAGATTTGAGTTCTGAGTTCTGTTTCTCATGCGCATACCATATTTGTTGCAAGGGGGGGAAAAAAGAACACCACACTTGTCTTGGAAAATAAATGAAGTTGAATTTGTATTTATTAAAAATACAAACATATTTTCTTACAGCATTTTGGAATTTTAATACTTTTATTTTAATCTGACTGCTTTTGCAAAATCTCCCTGAATCTTTAATTTGTTTGGTTTTTAGTTGAGTGGACAGGGGAGTCAGTTTAGTCAAACCATTATTTATTTTTATAGCTATGTATGCTTTTTTTTTTGACAATTTTTTTAACAGGCCTTATAAAGCATATAAAAGTAAACTCTCTGCCTTTTGCAAAGACATCTTGTGAGACGTGTGTGTGTGCGGCTTGGAAACTGCAACTACTCTAATAGTTTGTCCACATAAAAACTTGGATGTTTGCAAGAATGCGCTTTATGAGTAAAGTATTTTCCTTTATAACAGATAATTAAAATAGCAGAAGGCTTTCACTGTAGTGGTCTTAGTTTAGTGCTTTTGAATTTTTCTAGTATGAAGAAAAAAGATCAGAATGATACTGCAATATACCAGTCATATACCCTAGTTAGCTAGATGTCAGTGTAGTCCTACTCTAAAACTAGGTGTTGTATTAAAAGCCTCAGTCATTTAAAAAATAATTTTAACCCAAGTGAAATGACTGGGTTTTTTCTGAAGAAGTATAAAGAAATATTAAAAAGCATTATATTAGATGATACCAATATAAAATTAGAATAATAAGCTTTGGGAAATTTTGTTGACTTTATTTTTGGTTATTTTTTTTAAGTAGGAATGTCAGCAGCTTTGTATTAATGAAGCACCACTTGTTATCATCAATGTGCACAGGAAATGGAAAGGGAACTCATTCTGGAAAAAAACCTGTTTCAGCCTTGCAAGATGCTTCATCAAGTGGTGAGTACATACGTGGACTGGGAGCTATCTTGGTATTGCTTTGAACAACTAAAGAATGAAAAACATTTGAGGTAGAATTTCTGTAAAGAGTGACCAATGTATAGTCAACTGACAAGGAAAGAAATCCGAGCAAGTAGTGCAAACAAATAGTTGATAAATGGAAAGTAGTAGCACGCTCAGGAGAATGAAGTAAAATTTCCTTATTTTCTGGTATTTATTGCTGTATTAGACTTCTGTGTAAAAACTGAATGAAGGTGTTACCCAGTAGAAGTTGAATTCTTAATATTTTAGAAGTTGAGTGCTTAGCATTTCACAGGACCAGGTCTGTAAAATTAAATATTGAACAACTTTTTATGAAGTAGAATGCTGAGTATTGACTGAACGAAAAAGTTCTTATCTGGTAAGGTTAGGCTCTAAATCATCACTATCCTCAAAATAAAATGAAAATCTCTCAATCTTAAGGAGTGTGATATTTTGCATATTTTAAAAACATTAAATTGATATGAGCAGATTGTTGTGTGACCAGATTGCATGTGGCATTGAGATGTTGCCAAATCTGATTCCACTTCCTCATACCAGTTCTCATAGTTTCTGCTTATGAAACAATATTTATTTATAAGTGTATTGCATGTGTCTTTTAAGTATCTAGGAAGTATAATGTCTGTGTCCAGTGAAGGGCTTCCATGCACAGATTAATACAAACTATAAAATACAATTCATTGGTATTCTGATCCTGATTGAGGCTTGAGTTGTTACATGACTAGTCTGTGTGGCTGTTTGCTGTGTTTTAAAATGCTGTAAGCATAAGCTGTAGAAATTTTTTTTACTTTGGAGATTGAAAGATGAGAACTACCAAACAGGCATAGTTTGTTCTATGGTACAATATTAATCTAAATTTATTGTTTTAAATTCAAGTTGTGTCATGCCTGTGGAAACACTAACAGTATGAGATAGATTTGCAAGCATTTGGCAAGTGACCTATCCCTGTCTAGAAATGCTGATATACTATCATGGTTTTTAAAAACCTTATAAACTAAGAGATGATTTGCTTTAATTTTTCCAAATAGTAAAAGAAACTTGTTCATAAGTGTGTCTGCCTTGAGGAACTTGGAGTACTTAGCACCTACTGGAGTCATAAGATTCTTTGGCATTTGATTCCAGCAGGTAGCTGAAATACATGTGACAGTGAGTTGGCCCAATATTTTTGTATTTCATATTTTGTTCTCTCATTAGTCCAATTTCAGCTTGTTGATAGTATGTAAAAGAAAACGAGGGCTGCTGTTCGGTGTGCAAATTAACTGCTGGTTGAGTAACTTCTTACTCATCTATGAGTCTACAATATCCTGGAGCTGCAAGCATTTATTGTTGTGAATAGTTTAGTTTGAAGTATTTTGCATGGAAAAATGATACCACAGTCTTTCCTAATGTTATAGAAATTTAACAAAAACATGGATCACTTTAGACTATTCTACAGCCTACGATTAGGGTTTGGAGGCAGGGCTTACTGTCTTGTGGTAAGTATCAATGCATCCAGCACAGTTAGGCTGTCTGAATAGGTTCTATTATCTGCATATAGGCTTGTATTGCCATTAATTTTTTGTTACACCAATAAGTGTTGCATGCCTGTTTTGTTTTGTTTTAAATAACTATTTACTGGAAATTATTGATATAACAATTCACAGAAGAAAACACTGAATTTAAACCAGAATGTGAATGTTCAGGTGGTAAGAAGAACTTCTGTCTATTTGCAAAATTGATTTGAAAGTGAAGACTTGAATGACTGTTGATGTGTTGTAGCCTCCTGTTAGTGTTACTGCTTCAGCCAGAATGTTATAAAGTACATGGCATTGAAGGCATGATGCAGGCTCATAGTAAACAAACCAAAACCTTCTCGCATCTTTATTCAACATGTATGGAAAACCTTCCCTGGAGTAGGAAGGCTGAAAAATATAATGCAGAACCATTTGGATTTGAGGGGGAGGAAGAAGGAGAAGGTGGGTGTTGTGTCAAGAGACTGCTTTGGAGTCTTCTGGATTTATTAGCAGGCAGTGCTTCATGGCATTCTTTATAATAGGGCCAATGAATGCACCATTACAATGGTTGATGAGTTCATCCACTCTGAAGTTAAAATAAAATAAAATTAATTGCCTGCAGGTCGTAGTGAATACTGTTGTCTTGTTGGCAATATTCAGGGGAAGATTTCAATGCTAGCAATTTATAGTTATTGTAATTATGTTTCTAAGAGAGGCTAGAACTAGATTCTTGATGAAGGTTACGAGTCCTAAGAATAATTTCAAAAACTAGCCAATGCAGGTATGCATGGAATACTGGACACTGAAGTTTACTTAGCAAAGTTGAAAATGGATAAGTGTGTTTTTTCAAAGCTTTTTTCTTAGTCTGTAGGTAAACATTCAGTTTGGAGTAAGTGTGCTGCATTGTGAGGGGTTTTGAGTATTTTTTTTGGCAGTGTAAGATGCTATATGGATGCGGTTTCACTGTAAGACAGCTTTGTAAACAGGAGAATGTTCTGTCTGGTAGTTTCTGACCAGTTGATTGTTGGAAATTTTGCTCTGTGAATGTAAGGTAGACTTACATTGTTATGCTATATATATGTGAAATTTAAAAATGGTGTAATGTGTTTATTCACATTCCACATAGCTGTCCACAGAGAAGAGCACATGAGAAATTTGAATTGTTTTTTTACCTCTGAAATGAATTTATTTTTATATATATATATATAAAAAAAATAAAATTTATTTATTCTTATCCACCTCAGGACAAAAGACTGCTGTGTGCATTTAAGCAGGCCAGTCTGATTAGAAGCAAAGCAGGTAGCAGCTTTAGTGTATATGTAACTAGGAGACAAGCAGCACAGTATCCCACTTCTGAAAAAAGCAGCAGCTGTACATTTTGTGTACTGTACTTCCATAGACATGTAACTGTACATAAATAGGCCAATATTTTCAAGCAGCTCCCAAATCTTCAACTTAAATGTATGTTTTGGGCACCTGATTTTCAGCATACTGAGCTGTCACAATTCTAACCAAATTTACAAGGAGTTGCATTTTCTCAAGATTACAAATCCTGTGGAAATGTAATAGTGATTATCCTTCCAGAATATGGAATTGTTCAGTTTGCAGCTGTCATTCATTTTATTTTCTTCTATGTGGTATGTGTGTGTATATAAATGAATGAATGCATAAATATGAAAAAAAAAAAAAAGAATAGGATGTCCTTTCTCTGTGTTGTTCTTGGTGGCCCTGCAAATATGAAGCTTACAGCGAGAGGTGGGGTTACACAGCATGGCCTGATATGATCTAGCAACTGTTGTTAAAGATCAGTCAGGCTCCCTCTTCATGCTTCTTTCCTTTGCTGCCATCCCTGTGTTCCTAGCTTTCCTTTTTGCTGCCCCTTAGTTGAGTCTATTCAGCTATCTCGAGCAATGTTTTTCCCGTGTTACATTTCTACTGGCTTAATGAGCTGAATTGCTTCACTGAGGCTGTGCCTACACTAGGGAATAAAATATGCCAGGGACTGTTCTCTGGACCCAGAACAAAGCGGCAAGATTGCACACACCTAACAGTCTTTTTCCCAAAACAGCACGATTGCATCCAAACTACCAGTGGAGAGCAGTTTGCCACTCTGCGTTTGCTGTCCCCTTAACCGTGCCTGCCCATTTGCCTGGGAGAGTGCCAGGTTGATATGGGCCAAAATGGTGTCAGAGAGGATGCTAACAGCGTGGCTCGAGTTGTGCGCTGGCCCTGGTTTATTTACTATTATAGATGTGGCCAGAGAGGTCAGGCAAGTGCGAGAGCCAGCATAGGCAGGATGGAGTGCTGTGGCTGGAAATGAAGAAGGGAGCGGGAAGGTGCAGGGCTGACAATGTCAGGGAGTTATGGAAGGGATATCCTTTTGATGTCAGGGAGCTATTACATTACTTAAGCTGGCTTGTCTAACTGTACCCTTAACATAACTTTATTTTGCAACCAACAGCTTCACTTTGGCTCTGCAGAGGGCTGTGAGTTCAGTGTCCCTATAAATGCTTTTTGAAAGTCAGATTCAGTCAGCTAGAATGCCTTACAAAGCGAATTAAAATGGTATATGAAAGTACATATATGACTTTTTAGGCAGGTTTTCTTATCCCAGCTGTTTCATTGGACTGTTGTTTTTCTTCCACCTTTCAGATCCTTCCTTAGTTAAAACAAGTGGGGAGGAGAAGTGGGGTGTCAAGCAGGAAAGAAAGGTGATGCTATTGTTAATACAGGGCTGTTAACCTGGTAAGTAGATGCCCTTCATGTCATATGAAGTATGAGTAGCGAGCTTAGATGTTAGGAAAATAATTGGTTGCATTTTGATGTTTTTTGATTGTGCAGGAGTGTGAGGCTTGTGATCTCTATACTGTAGCGAGTGACCTGATTTAGAACTGTGAAGTCATGTGTCCCAAGTTTATCCTCTATCTGACGTGTCAGTAGCTTGAAAGTACAAGTACTTGATGTCCGTTTGCCAAAAAATGTAGATTCATTGCATTCATACCTGTTGCCAAGACTCCTGTCAGCAATGCTAATTCAGTGTAAACTTTGTGTGATACATTTATCACAAAGAAAAACTTTTTAAGCTAAGAGTTTTTAAAATGCCAGAACAAAACTGAAGGCCTTTTCTTAACAAAAAACCCAACAACAACAAAAAGTGAAAGAATTTTGTTTCGCATTCCACTCTGGGTATTCTGAGTTGTGGCATGCCATTAAATCAAAGTTTGTTTATTTTTAGCAGTTTTTATTTATTTATTTAAATGTAATAGCTGAGCAACAAGAGCCTGTAAAAATACTCTGAAGGAATGAGTAAAGTTGTAATACACTGAAGAGTATGTAAACTACACAACTCCAGGTGCTGTTTATACAAGACATCAGGTTTTGTCTACTGGTAGAAGAGTATGAAAGCTAGCCCACTGGGATTATTCAATTAATTTTCAAAAAGACATTTGCAAGCAGGAGGGGCCTAAATCCGTAATGTTGTGTCTGAGGGTCATTCTCTTTTATAGGATATAAATCCTTCTGTTAAGCTGAATTTAGACTATCAAATATGTCTTGTTATTGTGTCTGAGCAAGGGAATAAAGTTTATCAGTGAAATAAAAGCACTGAAAATACACAGTGATGGTGTTCTGTGCTAAGAAGGCAAATTCAGGCTTCTTGAATCTCTTCCAGAAACAGATGTAAATTCCACTGTAGCTTTTCAAATAGTGAATAATCATGGTCTGTTATGTTTGGTGATGAATCATGCAAGGGGTTGCAGATGGTGAGAAGAGTGCAGCTGTGCAGATACTAGAGGGGTGGAGACAGAAGACTAGAGGACCCGAGGGGATGAAGGAGGTGATTCGAGGATGGGTTGACACAGTTTATGAAAGAGAGGGTGAGACAGCTGAAAGAGTATTGAAGCTGAGTGTGCCAGGATAAAGCCAAAACTGAAACCTGAGATTTGGGGATGGCAAGAGGGGTGGAGACTGAAAAAGAGGTATACTTGAGGCAGGAAGATATTTGTTGTTGATCTTTGAAGCAAATGTTGCAGCATCAGGTGCCAAAATAACTGGACTTTTGTCCCAAGCCAAAACAAAAAGGAGACTGAGCTTAGATGTGGAAGTTTAAGTTGTAAATAAAAAGAGAAAACTAAGAGGCTGTGTGTTGCTTTTAAAGGAATGCTGGTCATAAGCAAGTGAGCTATTGTAGTAACTGATCCAAATGCAAAGTTGTATTTTTCTTTTTTTTATTTCAATTGTTCTGAGCAGAACCCGTGTAATGAGATTGGGGTGGCAAAATTTGGGAGTTTGCCAGGAGGAGAAGTTGTGTCTGACTAGATGTTCTAAAAAAGGGGGATTGCAAGGCCTGGAATGTGGTTGAAGGGTTGGTAGGATTCAAGTGAAGCTTTTCACGATCTTAAATCGGTATTCTAAAAAGTCTGAACCATCTTTCAACTTTTTGCGTTAAGTAATTTAATTTAAGATATATTTTTCTTTTTTTTTCCCCTCTCTCTCCTTTTAGATAAAAAGTATTGTTCCAAAACAATAGCTCTTTATTAGGGAAGAATGTTGGCATTAAGATGTCTGTAAGAACTAGTATTTTTGCCCACAGGTCAGAAATCCTCAGCCAAAGTGAATATTTAACCACTACTTCAAGGACAGCCAATTATCATTTTCTTAATAAAGTATGTGATTAGGAGACAAAGTGAGGGACTCTGGAAGATTGTAGAATACTCCAAGGACTGACATAACCTCAGGTACCCATTGTACTGTTTGTGTGTTCTACAAACCTTAGGAAATATAAAACAAATAACTGAAAACGAGCTGAAAAAAAAAAAAACCAACAAAAAGGGGGCAAAAGTTCAGATCTATGCTGGAAAAGTTATGCTCCAAAACTGCTACACTGAAAACTGTTTTCAGGATTGTTTTCTCATCTCTCTTTTAGTCTAGTTACTGAAGAAAGTCAGATGTACGCACTATGGTCTGCTGTCGAATCACTCCACCCAATAACTTTGAACCTGCAGGTCTTGTCAAATTTGGCAGGGGACTAGTGGTTGCAAAGGCATTAAAGTTCTGTAATTTTTATGAAAGTTGGTAACTGGAAAGAAGAAAGGAAAACACATTATTGACCCCACTGAGGATATGATGCAATGTGAATTCAACAATTATCTGTTCTGTTTGGCTTGTCAATTGCCAATCAGCATAGGAGCATTAGCAAGCCAGTTGCAACACGTAGCTCTGAACCAGCTACAGCATGTTTGCTGTTTGCATAGTCAGTAGTTCAGGGACGCTGGGTGGGGAGGGGGAACTGTAGGTGTAGTGAGAAGGAAAAAGAGCAGGGAGACAGGATAGGACAATGCGAGGTACGAAAATTTTGTGTCGTTGGGAGCAAGCTACTAGACATTAAAGCTTTTTTATTTCTTCTCACCAAAGTTGCCCTTTTCCCAGTGTTTTAATACTGGTAATAGTAAATACCAATATGAATTCTACCTCTCAAATTTGTGTACTATCAGAAGTTAATGCTCTCAAGTTTTTATCTTGTTGCTTAAACTCACAAAATTCTATACAACCTCAAAAATTTCATTACCAGTCAACAAACTCAAAACTACTTGGTATCTGCAAAATATTAGATTATGTGTCATAATAATAATATATTATTATCATATATAATAAGTGGCCTTGAATTAGGTGGTATTCAGTTGAAGTATTTATGTCATAGGAACGTTCCTTTGCTCTTCTGTCAAAGAGCAAGCAAGGTTGAAATCATATAGGAATAATAAATATGCTCACAGAACAGAAGATTTATTAATTATTTATTGTCCTTCATATTATTATAAATTTAAGCTTAAGGCAGGTATTTTTATTTATAACACAGCAGGGATTTATTTATAACACATACTCTAAAGAGTATGTTACTACCAGTCCTGCCAATAAGGAATTATCAACAATATGTACCAATTGCTATCACACATAAAGGTCTGTTGATATAAATCAAAAGGGATTCTTATATCCTAGTTCATAAGAACACATCTTAAGGTATCCATATATATACATGAACCCTAAAGATTGTTGAAATATTAGCAAAGTTTTAGAAAGGGTGGCAAAGTCTTTCTTTGACTCTGTAAGTTAGTGGCAATTGATTTTTTTATTTATTTTTTTTTTTCCTTTTCATAAATCTAGTATGTCTAAAATTTCCCATTTGTTCAAGTTTCTGGACAGATTTGCTTGTAAAAGATATGATGCCTTTCTGGATAGAACAGTCATGTATGTTGTGGGGTTTTTTTGTTTTTTGTTGTTTGGGGTTTTTTTATCAAGCACATGAGCAAGTAAAACTTCTGAGTTACAGAGGTTATGTAATAGCACAGTTAATATGTTTAATGGAAAATGGCCAAAAATTTTGCCCAGCACTGCATCTGTGTGTATTAGATTATAATTTTAATTGACAATTTTAGTTGCACAGATGTCTTTAGTTTGTTACCCTCTGAAGTTTATTTTTACCATATGTAGTGAAAATGTACTCTGCAGGAGACTTAGAAAGGGGCTTACATTTTATTTACTTCAAAAATTGATTATATTGGAGATAATCATTTAGTTACCAGACTAAAATGCAATTTGTATTTGCCTTTTACCCTCAGATATCTTTATCCTTCAACAAATGAAGTCTCTGTAGAATATCACGGTATAGTAAGAAAATTGTTGAGAAGCCACTTTGCATAATCTGAGATGCCGTAATCACACGTGTCAGGAAACAATTGCAACATTCCAATTTAGTCTTAAGGATCTAGTTTCCAGTGAACAGCATGTTAGGACAGATGCGTAGGCTGCTTGTAAATGCTGTACGTGTTGGAATCAACTTTGACTTCACCACTGAAACTTATTTTTATATATTATTTTTAGAAGAAAATGGATAATGATTTAGGACATCTAAATATGTGCATGCAGTTCATAAAATACAGGGGTTTTGTGGGATTTTTGGTTTGTTCATTTTTTAAAAAAATCTCTTAATTCTGGGCTCAGATTTAGCCTCAATCTGAGCACCGATTTCTGAAGTCGAGGTATCCCTAACTGTTAATCAGTTCAAAATATTGGCTTATATAATTAGCTTGTCAGACATTTGCACAGTATCACAAAACTTAGGAAAAAAAACAGATGACTTCCACATAAATGGGTAAGGAGGTTTGGGACATGGGGGGGAAAGTAAGAGAGCTTTGAGTTCATTAATGCAGTAATAAAAATATAGCAAATACTCAGATGACACACTTGTGTGAACGTGACCTTGGATCAAATAGCAAATACATAAATGTCATGTTTGTCAGAATGTGACCTTGTATTGGTTCAAATATCAATCATAAATCAAATCCTTGCTTTTAATGTACATGTAAAGAAAACAGCCTCTTAAATGATGCATCAAATCTTTGTTTCTCAGTAGTTGTGGTCTTCATGTGTAAGTGTTCAGCAAACGCATGAAGCATCTGTGTGCTAAACACTGTATTTTTTTGGCTTCATCACCTACAACATGTTGTCATGAATGACTTAGAATCTGTAAAAGTTTAAAGCACAAATTGCTATGACTGCTATGATTAACATGTGTAACCATTTGAATCTTGCTCAAGTATGGGATAATTCGAGTAGAATATAACAGTGACTTGAGATACTGACATTGAAATGCATTGGATAAAGAGCAAAACTTGGAGACTCTTTGCAGAGTGGAAAAGAAAAAGGGAGAGTGTGTGGCAAGCATAAATATCTATGACAGTGAAATGAGGCTTCTATTAGAAACTGTGGTGAGCTGTAAGTAGTACTTATGGAACTGTATTTGAACTTGAAAGAGACCACATATCAGAGAACATGGAGTACCCTATAATATAGTGGCTACTAAGGTGTTGCCATGGCTTAGTTTCTTGCAGAAAAAAAGCATCCTATTGTTCTTTTGAATCTCTTGTTAATAAAATATACTTGCTTCATTGGTCATGCCTCAAAAATACTGGATACTATTAACTCCAATCTGAATACTTGCTTTACGTGTATTAATAAATAACATAAGAAATTTAATAAACCTCCCTCGTATTGTTGTCCAGGCTAATGTTTAAATTTTTTTTAACGTCATGTTAATAATAGTGGGCTTATTCTATAGATTAAGCTTGTAGTCGATTCTCAACCATGTGTTGGAGGTCATTGTTTATTATAAAAGTGGAAACAGAGACAGAATATATAGAGAAAGAAAAAAAAATTACAAATTCCCAGTTTTTCAGGATTTCTAGGCATCTTGACAATGAAAGTTGAAGCAAGGCTAAAGACTTTAACGCAAAGTTTTCCACTTATATCTTTGACTTGTGTCAGGAATCATCTTGACATCAGACTGTATTATAAAGTAGTTTAAAAAACCAAACAAAACCCAGAACATCAAAAAACCCAAGCCAACTAACCAAAAAAAAAAAACCAACAAAGAAAAGACTCCATCAAAACACTTCTTGAAGAAAATAGTAAAGTGAAGGAGAACATTGAGAACATTATAGGTTACCAGTAACTCTAAAATAATATTATATAGTTTGTTAACTAGTATTTCTATTGACCGATACTGAAGTCCTGACTAATGAACTCTTAGAAGAAATTAAAAGGATTCAGCAGACATAGATTTAAAAGGGATATTTGAACGCTTTACTTTGGCATATAGGTACTTCTGACTTTAGCTTCAGTTCGGCTTTCACTAGAATGAAATGCAGGTCTTCCTATTCCCAGTTACAGAAACCACCAAAGTATTCCCATTTTGGATATGAAAACTCGCATTTAGAGGAGAAAAAGGCAAACAAAAAATATCAATGTCATACTGGTATTCTATGCAGACTTGAATCTATTTGAGCTTGACGTCATTTCAAGCAACACTCCAGTCTCCACTCTTCACAGAAATGAGATAGGAAAACCAGATTTTTCTTTGATCAGCAGGACCTTGCTGCAAATTTCAGTGTCACGTTTGATGCATCTGATGTCCATTTATGTGGAAGAAAACAAGTATGACTTCAGATAGATGTAAACTTGAGGTGATAGACTTGTAAGTCTTGTCTCTGGAGCCTGAAAGCAAATGTTACAAAACTTTTATGTCCCATTGTTGATGAAGTCAAATCTAACTCCTGTTGTTAAAGGGGTTAGCAATGGCTAATTTCAAGGTGGGCTTCAGATCTTGTTGTGCTGATAACCAGGAACTGTGACATTTACATCTTAAGTTGAGCTCTGTCTGCTAGAGGTTGACTAGTCTGATGTTGTGGGTCAAATATAGTGAAATATATTTTCTGGTCTAATATAAAGTCAATGTAAAAGTCATGTATGTAAACGTAAAGTGTTATCAACCGAGTTCCTAGTTACCAAGTTCTTGAGGGGCTTATTGAATTTAAAATTTGCCATTAGAAAACAACATGCTAGGGTGTTGTTTTGTTCTTTACAAGCAGCTGAAGTCTTTCTTTGAGCTAGATTCTACTCTCAGCTTGAGTGTCCAGCATTGGAATTGTTGTTTTATTTATTTATTGGAGCACATTGTTTCAACTTAGAGTAAATGCCTTTATCTTCAATTTACTGGATTTCCATGGGAGTTTTACTGCTGGAAGGATGATGAGTAACTGGGATGTACATGATCTCCCCAGCCTATATTCCAGTTGCGTGGCCCTGTCAAAAGATGCTGCTGCTTAATCTTATAGAGATGCTGTGTTGTCCGTAGAGCACTTTTCAGCTCTCATCAGAGACTTAAGAGGCACGGCTGCTTTACTTCAGGCAATGCAAGCGCCTGCTTTACAGGTCCAGCCTATCGATACAATCGTTGGATTCTTCAGAGGGGATTCTGGCTGCACATACGCATATATTTGTTGGCCATGCAGCAGCACATGCATCCCTCTCCCCAACCACTTACTTCTGCTCCCTCCATTGAGCCAGCACAATATTTGTAAGGCTTTGTAGTGAACTGAATCAGGGAAACGATCTGATCGAAAAAATACCGCTTTTTAATTTGTAATCATGACCTCAAAGATCTGTCACGGCTCTGGAAAGTCCATTGAGTTCCGCTCAACCCAAACATGTGAGTGAGGTGCTTGACATTAGGTGAGATGAATACCCCTCTTATGTCTGTTTGCTAAAAATTGATTTCTACTTTATAATTTTTTTCACTTGTTAGTAATTGCATGTGTTGTGTGAAAGTGAGAGGGTATGATATTTGGGATAAATAGTTTAATTACCTCCTGAATAGTTTTGTTATTAGTTACTTCTTAAACAGTAATCTTGGCAAAACCCACAATTTTTAGAACTATTTAGAGTATAATGAGTGTGTTACATAACTGAAAGAAAATATTGGAGGAAATAGTGAATATATAATGACGAAGGTATAGAAAGCAGCTGAATAGTTTTAAAGCAGAAATGTTGCATTTAAAAGGGGGATGAGTGGCCCTGTTCAGAGACATTTATCTTTTTTTAATATATTCCAGATAATGAGACTCCACTTGAGAGAGTCAGGACCCATGAAGTAGCTTCTGCCCTGTGCCACTAAATCTTGGAAAGAAGCTACAGGGAGATGCCAACAGGCATTGAAGCTGGCTCAGTAACTGCAAAGTAGTTGAATAGTGACTGTTAGTGATTATGTCATTGTTCTCTGTATTTTTTCAGTCTGTGCTTTCCCCCTCTTCCTTGGCTGATTAGTTGATTTTTTTGCTGTCTTTGTCTGTTTCTCTGTAGGGTCTGCCCAAATTTTCATAGCTGAGCAGTGTTAAGCAATCATTTCAATAAGTATTTTGGGCTTTTTGGTCATTGTAGGTTGTGATATTGGTGCAAATGCTCAATTTTTAACTGTGTCTTTTTATATACTGAAATTATAAGCAATTCAAAGTTCTCTTTCATAAGGAGATATGGTAGCATTTTCTCTAGCGATCCAAGATGAGTTTGTATTTCTTGCCGTTCACTGAGTGTTTTTATAATTATACAGATTGAAGATTTAGATTTTTGCTTGGGAGGGACACAAACGTTAAACAGATTTTCCTAGAGCTTTAAATGTCAATTAATACATATTCTATGTTATGGATGCTTTGCAGTTGAGTATTATGTAAGGAATCTTTCATATTTAGTATCGCTACGTCCTCTTTGATAGCCCTTGTGTGTTTTCGATACAGAATTTGTATCCTGATATTATGTTTTATTGTTGGTAATACTCTTCTTGCCACGTGACAGATAGTGCTTATGTTAGTATCACCTTACATATGTTCTTACTTTTAAAAGTGGTTTGCCCCCAGCAAAAGTGTGTATTTGTACCACTGACTTGTAAATTTCAGTTTATACTTTTATTAAGTAATTTCCTTATTATTTAAAAGTAAAAATAACTGTTTGTTAGAACAACTAACAAAACAGTGGCATCCTAAGAACTGAGATTTTTTGCTAAACTAGTGGCAAACCTGTATGCCAAATATCACATCTATTGCATGATACAAGAGTTTCTGGCAACATCATTATACCTTTCTATATAGCCGGAAAACATCTGTTCTGCATATGCCGCAAAATAACCTTAATTTAAAGATCTCAACACCTTGCCTAAATAAGCCATGTTGGCCTTATTTGTGTTGGGCTAATAGGAGCTGGTGCTGCAACGTAGAAGAATCATATATGCTCCTGACAGTCTGATGGAGTACACCTAATTGAAGAATACTTTTGCTTAGTGTAACATACATAGTCAGTTGCTTATGTGGTACTGTTCACCCTGACCTGTCGTTAGTCAGCATTGCTCTTGTGTGCATCTTCTTATTGCTCGCTGGCTTGTACAAAATGTTAATTCATCTGTTTTAGTCCCATCTTTAAAAGTACTTGCTTATGGTGTTGGCTAATTACTTGTATGGAAAAGTTGATAAAATTGTTAATTTTCAATAAGAAAATGTTGCCTTTCCTCTCTCTTTTTGGATCATGTCTTTTAAAATCCAAGGGGACAGAAAATCCTGGGACCAAAGAAATGCTGCTGCCAGGCTCAGTAATTTCTGCTTGGGTTTGACTGAGTAATATAAAAAGCAAAAAAATATTCTCATCTTGTTCTTACCACTTTTAATATCAATCAGCAAAATATTTGCAGTGTTTCAAAGCTTTATCAACTCTTCCCATGTGAGATTAGAAGTGTGTTGTCTCTGCATCTTCTGATGCAATTAGAGAAATGTGTTCAGAGTAAAACTCGTCATGGTCCCCACTTTCTGAAGCCAGTAGACTCGCCCCTGTGGCCTGTATTCTTCCTTTCGGAAATTCTCTAGTGGTCCTCCAGTTCTGCAAGTACTCATGGATCAGAGCAAGAGGATTGTCTTTTTCTCCCTTTTTTGCTTAGGGAAAGTATGTTCTTCCTTTTTGATCAACCAATAAATTAACAGCTTTTTTCCTGCTGCAGACTAATATAGATCAGGCTGCCTTACAAGCTATGTAACTCCACTTCTGTTTAATGCACTACCCAATTATAAGGGGAGTGATGTGGGGAAAGATGAACATTGTGCAGTATATATGTACATTCTATCGTAACGCATAAAAAAAAAAATAAGGTAGCATAATCAAGGTTACATGGAATTTTTCATTACGTCACTTTTAAGAGCTTAACTTTGCAATTTTAGTATCATTTTTCAAATTTAGGGTATTTTGATTTGTTTTAAAGGCAAGGATGCTTATAAGTTTCATATGATATCTTAGAGTATAACTGTAGAGGGAGAAAATACAAAGTTTTTGTTTGGTTTTTTTTGGGGGGGGTGCAACTGACAGTCTTGATGAAGACCACATGCATAGTAAATTCTCTTTGTCTTGGGTTCTTAGCACTTTGTAAATTATAAAATGTTACTAGTATGTAAGGTTACAAAGTATGAGAGCTGAATCGTATAGCACGGGATAGAGGAGAAAACATGCATCTTCTCCCAGATAGGGAACTGGATTTCATATTTTAGGTGCCAAATTTTATTTTCAGTTACCTTTATTTTCAGTTGGGTTTAGATGTTGAATTTGGATATTGGAAATATCCTGTAGCTTGCATATTTCAGGCTCTTCCTATGCACCTAAATTTTCTAAAAGTATCCACTGCAGTCACTAGTTTTAAGGGTGCTGTGTTCAGCCCCAACGTTCTCAAAATGACCTAGAGGTAATGATTGTTTCAACTTTAACCTTGGTATTTGCAAGCAAGCCCTTTACACGATCAATTTGTTTATGCAGTAAATCCAGACTTTGTTACTGCTTCTCAGAGACCTTTGCATCTGAGAGACCTGTTTCCTACAGTGATTATCCCTAGCGTGGCAAATATTAAATGTGGAAGGGACAGGGGTTTTAGTCTCACACGGTCCCTTTGAACAATGAAGCAAACAACCTATCACTACATGATTAGGTATTTTTCTTTGATAATCTGACTGTGATTTCTTTAAGACCTGTTTCAAGCTTATAGGTAACTTACTTATTGGGTGTTTGCAGTGTGGTGGTGGGAAAGGAGGACTTCTGAAAATAGACGTATTTCAGAGACAACAGGGTGTGAGAGAGCACCAGTAAAACCTGTTTATCCTTAAAACCATAATTTCATGAAATTGTGTTCTTACATTTCTATTTCATACTCTCTTGTTTTGGTTTACTTTGTGTGTGTTTGTTTGTATGTGGGTGTAGGAAAGGGGGTATGCAGACTAAAATATTATATGAGAAACTGAGAAAATCCTCTGCCAGTGTCTTTGTGGCACAGAATTTTTCTAAAGTCAAGAATAAGAAGAAATGTTGATTTACACAGATGCTTGAGTGGAATTATCATGCTGCAGCTACCACACCTACTGTTGTAACATGTATGGCATCTTTTGTAAAGCCAAGTACTGTCTGTGAATATTACTTAAATGAACTTTATAATCATTACCCTTTTTATTTTAGAAGCTTTATTTTCAAAAAGGCAAGGATCAATATGCATATTAAGTGAAACTTACCAATTAAAGCATACGCATGTATAAACATGCACAAAATACAGAGACAGAAGGCAAACAGTTTATCGCATGAATACTAGAAATTTTACTTAAGTTTTCTGTGCTTATGAAAAAAGTATTCATTATATCTTTTTCAGTAATGAAAATACTGGTATATTTTGACAGTCTTCAGAAATGGTTATATAATGGCTATGATTGCTAAGGTAGCTAGTTAATCATTGACGAGCTGTAATGATTAAGCAGCTGTAGTTTACTAGTAGTGTTTGAAAGTACAAAAGGGTATGCAATTTAATAGTTAAAACAATAAGCAATTTGTTTATATTTCACAATCTGTTAGGTTGTTATTAGATACATTCAGCTAAAAAGACTACTGAATTTTAAAGATTTACTGTAAACGTGGAAAAGTATGGTGCAATTTGGGCAATACCAGACGCGCTGCTCAAAGAGCTGTTGCCATGTTCAGAGTTCAGCTGTCAAGCCTTTCCTTTGTTTTCCTGTCAAATAATACCTATTTTGTTTCAAGATAGACTTCAGTGTTCACTTAATCTTTTAAAAATAGTTGTGCTGGATGAAGAAGTCCTACTTGGAGAGATGTACGTGAGTCAGTAGGGAACTTGAAGTAGTGTTGGGTACAAGGAGCCTGGTGCCTCTTGGAACCTCCCCAGCTATCCTGAGGCCAGGATACATATCTACAGAGGAATATAATGTTTCTGGACTGGGAACAACTGTTTTAGCCTGGGAGAACTTCATGAAGAGCACACTGGAGGAGCAGTGCTTGTACGCTCTGCCATTCCTTTCTTCCTTTTTTGTTGGTGGCTCCCTAGGGAGACAAATTTGGTAGTCTCCTTCGGATTGCCAGAGGACAGTTGTTGTTGTTCTCACCTATCATTAGAAAAACAATTTACGTCAAGGTTTGTTTACTCTTTTCCCTCACTACAAAATAGACGTGTCACAGGAATAGCAATTTAACTTTGTTTTCACAAATAAAATACATAAAAGTGATTTCTCATTTCTCAACTGGAGTACATTATCTTCCAGTTACATCAGGGATATCAGGTGCACAATGTCATGTCTTGGACTCTGTTAGATAACTAACAGCAAACAGCAGTTAATTCCAGGTGTTACTGAGCTGCCTCATGCTGCCTCATGTTCAAGCTGCCTCAACAGAGCAATTGTACAAAGATGTTCAAGATTGAAAGTACTGGCAGAGAATAACAGATGATGATAACTAGAAATGCTTGCGGTTGATTCTTTTTCTTCCTTTGTGAATGTAATGTTTTGTAAATGCATGCTGCATCTGCAAAATTACTCTCCATCTTGAGTCTTCATGAGATTGGAAGCATTGCTCTGAATAAATGCAGATGGTTTAGCAATAAAGTCTTTGTCAGATAATCCACTATAATCTGTGCTGTTTTCCTTTGTTGTGTGACCATACATTCCTAAAGCATTAGGCTGATTTTTTATTTTTAAGTAGTTTTTTATTTAGAGTTCTCATCCATAGAATTTCTGATATTTTTTTTCTTCAGTAACTATGGTCATGTATGTTACAGTATGAAATGCAGATATTTCTTACTGTTTTTTCAGGTTACCAGCTGGTCGGATTTATAAGAGAAACGAAGGTTGTTCTACGAGACAGGACAACCGTTGAGCTTTAAAAGTGACAATTGGAATTTATTTTACAAAATACTTTCAGATTATGGAAATTTTGTAGGGGCTATAACTGATAGCAATTACACTTCAGTCTTCTATGTGAAAGAAGTTATTTTGTTTCAGTTTTCCAATATAATGACATTGTAAAATAATTAGGCATTACAGTCAGTGTTGCTTGGATGGTCTTAAAATAAAAAGCTGCATCGACATCTCAACTGATCCCTTCAGAAAGAAGTTGAGATGTGCATGACAACTCTTGTATTGCTTATAAATATTCTATTACAGTACTGGCAATCTGGCATAATGTCCTAATGAGTATTTAATGTATCAAACTGGAAAACTTAATTTGACTGTTATTTTTAAATACAGCCAAGCTGTGAATAGTGATAGAGTAGCAATGTCATACATCCAAGAAAAATCAACAGTAACATATCTGTCTGTAACTGGTGTTAGAAATTGTGGATAAATTCCCATTCTTAGTCTCCTAGATAGTCTTATTTGCTACATCATACCTTGTCTAGTTAATACTATCCTGTTACAAAGAAATTGGTCAAATAGATCTTTACTAAGGGTCCTTGTAGTATGAGGTGATGTATTAGCAATAGTGACAGCATCTGGTTTTTTTCCTGCTCAAGGGAGAGTGGATTTTATCTAGTTTGGCTTGATATTTAAAGATCTGATTCTTATAATTTGTGATTCCTTTCAGTCTTCAGCCTTCAGAACTGTATATTGTATTTGGCTTAGTTTTAATAGTCAAAGTACAGTGAACCTTCTGAAAACTTTGTCATCTCAGTTATGCTGGACAGATCCTGAAATCTTCAGTGTTTACTTTCATAAAGAGCTCCGTTTCAGTGTGTGAACTGAGTAAAATGAATAGAAGCTCTGGATTTTACTGTGTGTTTGTGTCTGCTACTCCTTTAGTTCTGTCCTTCCAGGTACATGGTAAGCTATTACACTGGGGAAATAAATCTGTATCGTTGCTCTACAATGCTATTTGGGTTGAAAAAAAAAAATGTGCCACAAACTAAATACTATAATAGCATTGTTTTCGTGAATTGCCGGAAGGATAATCTAACTAGACGCTGTTTCAGTAAACTCTTCTTTTTAGCCTTGACATATTCTCTTACAAAAAAACCCAGGTACAACGGTGCACAGAGCTGTAATAAATTGCCCAAGGATATATAAAACATACTACTTTGTTCTAATCATCAGAGTTTATGATTACACTACAATTTCAATCTCCTCTTGTACCTGAGCGGTTAGCATTTTTATGCCTATTCACTTTGATAAAAATGAATAATGGGTGCATAAAATGTGCAAATACAGCCATTTGGTATCGCAGTTAAAAAATTTGGGTACTCTGAAAATCAAAGGAAAGTTTTGACAAGTCTAATGTGTGTACTTTAAATAACATTGATTAGCTGGAAGGATGCAAATTGTAGAATAGAAAGCCATATGTAATACAGATTATTTTTTTTAAATTGTTTTTTTTTGCCTTATAGTCGTGTAATGAACACATTGGAAAACACGACAGGAGGGATATATGTGCACCATTGGTTTTCCTGAAATAGCAGAAAGAAACAGCAGCGTGCACTGATAAGTGCACCTGAAAAATAAATAATTTAAAAACTATGTGCATATTGCAGGTTGTTACAAACATAACTTTTAATCTTCTTTAGAGTAGGTCATTCTGCCCTCAGTTACATCTGTATAATACCATGTAAAGCAAGTATAATTGAAGACAGCCCTTTGCCAGCAGCCTGGGGATAAAAGGCTTGACTGTAGATATCTTGCCTCAAAACATTTTGAAGGGTTTTTAATATCTTTTGTCTTTAGTGTGTAAAGCAGTAGTCATCACTTTGTATTACTTTTTACTGTACCCTTTTTGTCAGTTACATAGCCAAAAAAATATGCTTTTTCTCTAGAATAAATGCCTGATATTCATAGAATGAATCTGTCACAGATTATCAAAGAAAAGGATTGATTCCTTAATATAAAATGTTTAGTGTCATAGAAATGAAACTAGCTGGTATTTGAAACTTCAGATAACATCAAGGAAGATCTTTTTTGTTATCATAACATAGCGCTTTTATTGTAAAACCAGCATTTGTATATCCCCGTGTAACCAGTTAATGGCAGTTTCAAGCTTCACAATAAACTGCAGCGAACACGTGTTCTTTGGAAAGGCCAGCGTTGAGCGGTAACCACAGTAACAGTCAGAGCTTCTCTAAATGTCCATGCATATTCATTGCATGGACAAGACTGCAGCAGGATGTGTTTGTGCGTGTACTGAGTATAACGCAAGTGTTAGTTACTTGTTGTAAAAGATGAGTTTCTTTTAGCAGAATTATATATATGCAGCAGTAGTAACATTCTGCAGTACATTTATTAATTCCTTACCTGACAAGTCAATAGGAGAAGAATTAAAATTTGTGACATTTTCTTAGGAATCTGTGCTGTTACTCAAAGTTGATGACACTGGTGGCCAGTTTTGAAGGCAACTTTACCATCTTATTTCACTGTAGGAAATAAAACTAACTCTAGGAATTACAGATACATTGGATTGTATATGCTGGAGCGCTCTTGCTGAAGATGTTCTTTGAGCAAAGTAGGTTAAAAAGTATTAGTTTGGTCCACTTCTACAAAGATTTTAGTATAAGACAGTATTTTGTTCTCTGCAGTGTCATAAGACCTATCAAACAAATCTGAAAGAGATGAGAACAGAGGACCAAATCAACATATCTAAAGCTGTTAGATAAGGTGAGCAAAGACTGCTCAAACATAATATGTATGCATATTGATTTTTGTTATTTTTCTATAAATTTTGATGGGAAGTGCATAATGCCTGCTATAGGAACACAATACGTAACTTTTATCAGCAAAGGAGAGAAAACAACAGTCTACTGATTGATCTTGTCATAACTTTAATACATATTGAAGTATTTTGGGTTTGTTTTTTTTTTCTCTGTCCTGTTGATGATTCATGTTGTATAAAGCTTATGGAGCAACAGAATGTTGTACAATATTTCAGTTTTGGATTTGAATTCGTGTATTCAGTGTGCTGCAACTGATTCAAATATTAAAAAAAAATTCTGGTATTTTAAATACAGGATTTTAATCTTTTTTTAATTGTTCTTTCACTAGCGTAAAGAAGTTTGAGTGACTGCTCTATTTGATCAAAATGGTGGACACTGAAAACCAGCTCTATCCCCTTACTCCCTTGGAGGAGGATGATATAGGCAGCCCTTTATCTGGAGAGTTCCTACAAGGTATGGAGAACATTCAAGACCTCTCTCAGTCTCTAGGTGATGACAGCTCTGGAGCTTTAAGTTTAACAGAGTTCCAGTCACTTGGAAATGGTCCAGGATCTGATGGATCAGTTATTACAGGTAAGAGAGTTTTGATTTACCATAAAACTTTCTTTTATAAATACATAGTGATAGAAATGAAAAAATTCTTAATGCAATGATTTTTATTTATGACTGACACTAGAAATATATAAGCTGATTATAGCATAGTCTTAAAATAGTCAATGCTGTAGTTAACTTATTAGACAAATGTCACTGAAAAATTACTGTACCATAAAGTCGCTGTTTGAAATTATCACTAGTGTCAGCACATTTTTCAAAATAACTTTTTAAAATGACTATTACTAGCAAAGAAGTTACTATGTATTGTAGTCATTTAGGAAGTCCCAATATTGCACTAAAGGATTTCCCCATCTTTTAAAGTTTCTTGAGATCACGTAAATTTGAAAAGTATTGTGAAATGTTTGCCAGAATCTAACCCTTAAAAGGTCACCTAGAATTCCAGTATCTTTTAGCATACTGATGTTTTGAACATGCTGGTTTCTCCCCCTTCTCAAGGGTAGCTTTGTTCAGCTAATGACTCTACCCTGGTTAAAGTAATGGTCTCCGGGTGCTAATACATTACATAGTCTTTAGTCAAAAGAGCTTTGTGAGAGGCTTGCTTTGAGAGATCAAAATGTAAATAATTGAAGTGGTATGGGACACTGCAATAATGTCGGTAAGGTATTCCTTTTGAAACTGTGGTTTTACAAATCTTTTAGCAGTAGAGCCATTTTAAGCAGTTTGTGATTAACTTTCTGGTTGTTTTACATTATGTTGTGGTTTGGGGGTTTCTTACTTTAAATTGATTCCCAGGCTGTGATCACGATTTTATCTTACAAAAACTGCACTAATACTACTGAGGTGTGCCTCTGTGCTAAACTGGTTGAAAGGAATAATGTGAATTTCGAATGGAAAAGGGAGACCTGCCTCTTGTCACTATTGCTCAGAGGAATGTTTGTAGAAATATGATTTGGGTCACTTTCGGTTGCAGATCTCGCCTTGTACAGGAAGAGTTATTACGTGATGGGTTTATAACGTAATCCTTCTGAGACATGAGGTTTTTTTAATTATTTGTGCGTATATGCGTACAAGTCCTCCAATAATTTAGATCAGCTTCTACTCTCACCTTCTAATTTGATTATTCAGTGCTCATTGCAAAATGTTCTGGTTTTACTGGTAGAGAGGATGGAAAATGTAAATGTTTAAGTCTCAAATTCCATAAGGCAAGTAAAAAGAAATGGGAGTCGTACTATTAAAAAAAAAAAAACTGGGCTTTAGGCTGTTCTTGGTGACTGATGCCTGTGGGCATGGCAGTGCTGGCAATGCAGACTCTGAGTTCTACGCCAAGGTTTTTTCCAACATAATACTTGCTGACCTACATTCATGAGTGTTTCTTAATCTTTCTGTTAAAATGACACACCCATTAATTTGCTAAAGTCTTGTGGTGCAAGTTGCGAGATGAAAGATAAAAGAAATTCTGGCCTCAGAAAATATTTTCCTCAAATAAGGTGGAAATATTAATTGAAACGATTAAGGTTGGAATGTGTTAGTTCTGTAACATGTTCATCTAGTAGTAAAATGTATAGAGTTTATTTCATTGTACAACGATTCAGAAATGCTTTTCCCATTATAATCAAAAGGTAAACTATCTGAGAAATTGCTGGATTAGCTTAGAAGCAGACATTTGTGTTACCTTCCTTTTAATATCTGTTCAGCCTTTCTACTGATGTACGGGATCATGCTTTCACTTTGAGAAAATTGTTTAGAAAGAGAAGTTGTCTAACTGCTTTTTAGGCCTCAGTTTAGACCAGCATTTAAAACTATGAGTAGCTCTTCAAAAGTCAAGGGGACGTTAAGTGTATCTTAAGGGTGAGCTAGAAATGTGTCTCTTGTCATACCATAGCAATAGATCTGATGCTCAATGTTGTTGTGGCACAAGAGATGGAAGATGTAACAGCAAGATGAGCTATTAGTAATCTTTCTGGAAAGAGCAAGTGACAGGTTGAATGGATATTGTGATACACACTTAAAGTCATGGGGGGGTTCTATTTCATTGTGTGTTTTTGGGGTTGGGGTTTTTTTTGGTTTTCCTGTTTTATATTTTGTACCATTTGTCTTGAGCAATAGATACATGTTGAATTTTTCAATTTCAAATTTATGTTATTTGCGAAGACAGTATATAGGCATTTTTAAGGTTAAGAAAATTTCCTGAATTTAAAAGAAATATTAATTCAGTACTTTTTAGTTACTTGTATTAAGTTATGGGATAAAAAAAAGAAAAAAATCACGTTTGTATCAAATTGAGAAACATTTGAAAAAATCAAAGTCAAAAATGGAATACGGGAAAATCCAAAAGAGCTTGTTTTTTTCCTGTTTTGTGTGGTGCATATTTATTGAATGCTCAAGAATCATTATCACCCTTCTAGTTCTTGTTATCAGGGTTACTTTGGTAAGGCTTTTTGTTTGTTGACATTGTATGTCTCATCATGATTAGCAGGGTACACCCTGTATGTTGTGTGTGTTTGCATTGTTAATATAAATATTATTTTTCAAACATTTATGTCCAAATTATTAGTTCACTTAATGACTATTAACTCATGATTATTTTGTAGGATAAGCTCATTTTAATGTGGATTTAGTATAGAAATGGTATCAACCTTGATAGTATAGTATTTATGAAGTGTTCCTTTTTCTTTTAGACACCCTTTCACCAGCATCCAGTCCTTCATCCATTAATTTTGCCACAGCTCCAGGTAGCATAGATGAATCACCCAGTGGAGCATTAAACATTGAATGTAGAATTTGTGGGGATAAAGCCTCAGGCTACCATTACGGAGTACATGCTTGTGAAGGTTGTAAGGTACAGTCGTAATTTTCTTTTTAAGAACCTAAATCATGTTGCTTTATTTACAGGGTTATATGAAGATAAACATTTGTTACATAATTGTAATGGCTAGAATTATATTAATTAAGCATTTATTTAAATAATAAACCGATCTGTGATCTTTTTTCTGAAATAAATTGTTCAGGTACCATAACTGGATACCATAACTCAATACCAGACCTTCATCAAGCAGGGGCAATTAGCAATGATAATTTTAATGCTGCTTTTCTGGATATAGTTAGTTAAACACTAAAACAACTTAAAACACTGAACTGTGACTAAAAGTCAAAGCCTACTTGCTCCACTAGTGTTTTATTTGTGTTGGGAGTATGGCTGTGAGAAGCACGTGAGTTTGCTACGTTTCCATTGTACCAGTAACAAATCCTGAATTTCTCATCTCCACCACATTCTGCCTGAATCACTTAGTATTGCACCTCTTGTAGTTTTGGGGCCAGTGCACGTCTCTGGGGCAAATTAATGTTATCATTCATGTATAATTTTTGGGATGCTATGGCCCAGGAATTAGGAGATTCTTTTCTTTTTCCTCCTAATGTTTTAGTTTTCCTTTTTTTATTTTTTTTTTCCTAAATGATAATGTAAGGTGAGAGAAATAATTGTGTATGTGTACATTTTTCTCTCATACTCAGTGTCAGAAGATGATAATTCAAATATAAATCTTACAGAGTAATGCTAGAATGTCTATTAGAGATGGGGAGCCAGTTCATAGTCCAATGTGTCCCACAGTCTAAATGACATGTTATTATGTCGCATGAAGGAAAATGTTGCAATGTCTCTAAAAAATGTTGCTAACCCTATGATTTCGTAGTATGATACAGCATTACATTGCAGTATCAAGACATCACGGTAAGATCTGTTGTTACAGGCTTTTCTGTAATGCTAATTTTTGTGTCTTTGGCTTTTTCTATACACTGTGCTGTGTTTTCATACCCCTCACATCTGCTGCATGAAGAAAAGATGTGTTAAATCTGTGTGTTTGTGTGACTTACGCATATGAAAGATGAAGGTTGTTTCTGAGGAAGGACGCTGAGAGAACGCATACAAAAGCAGTGTGTGACTGTTTTACTTAATCCTTAAGAGCAAATCTACTCAGGTACTCTGGACTCTTGGTCTTCTCCCAAGAAAGAGGACTGAGAGCTACTCCCTCCTTTCATGTTTCCTATTCTGTATGTGCCTTCATGCACACGACTTCACTGGGTAGTGCAGGAGATTCTTACCTTTGGACAGGTTATACTTTGCATAGTGTTTTGGTAGTGACATCAATAAACAACAAAAGAAAAAAAACCCCAATATGATTGAAGTTTAGTAATCAACATTCTTTAAGGTTACATATTGTTTTCTCAACCTTTTTATAGGGTTTTTTTAGAAGAACAATTCGATTAAAACTCATCTATGATAAATGTGATCGCAACTGCAAAATTCAGAAAAAAAATCGTAATAAGTGCCAATACTGTCGTTTCCAAAAGTGCCTTTCGGTTGGAATGTCACATAATGGTAGGTAAGAGTGCCCTTAATAATTTGCTTGTTCCTGCCCAGGGTCTGCTTCTAGAAGCAGGCATTTGGATAGCTTTTTAACTTGCACATAGGAGTTAAACCTCAGATTCTTACAGTATAGATTGTGGCGGGGGGACACCAGTTTATCTAACGAGTAGTTAATGTAATTGATACGCAGCTGCCAAATGTACTTTTATGAGCTTTACACAACTGTGCTGGATGGCTGTTTGCCCATATGAATGTTCATTTAGTTGCTTTCTTCACCCAGAACTTTGGCACCATTAGTCCCATTGAAACAAGTTTCAATACTGGAAGAATTCTGATGAAGGGCATTGTAAAGGAGTAGGAGGAGAACAACTAGCTTATTGTGGGGAAAGTGACGTAGGACAGAAATCTGTAGGAAACCAGACTTCATTATTTTTCAGGTTACAGTGCAACAGCTCTTGTGCAGATGGTTCAGGGAGTGTGGGGGGAGGGCAAACATCTGTGCTGACTGTGGAACAGGAATCTAGTAGGTTGCTTGTTAAACGGAATGGTAAAAATTCAGAGCGTTTAGATATCCACTTTAAAAATTATGTTATTGTTTATATTAATGATTTAAGATAAGGCTGGTACACCTGTGGCTTACAGGCCAATTTCAACCCACAGGGCAGTTTTATGCATAGTATGTAGCTTGCTAAGAAACTTTGGTAAAGAGGGAGAAGCCAAGCCATGAGAAAGCACATTTTGGTTGGCCAGATGACAGCAGTTTGCTTTCCCTGTGTAGGTCTGATAGTGTCAAGGCTGAACTCGGGAGCAGGTGCAATTTGGGAGTCGGTGAAAAGTAGGTGAAAATGCTGGGCTAGGTGAAAAGCTGTGGGTTAGGAGAAGAATTTCCTAAGGAAACTATGCAGACAAGATAGCTTGGGTGGGGACGTGGTTGGGGAAACTGCCTATGGCATTGTAGTCTAGAGTTCTAGCAAGAGATGTTTGAAGGGTTGACTTTCTGGTTCTGGGGAAGTCTGGCTCCCTTGTGGCGAGCCTTGGCTGAGATTAAGGTCCATTGCGAGACAGTTGATAGTCTCTGCAAGAATGGTGATAAACTTCATGAAGCAGCAGACTTAGGAAGAGTGTGCCAGCCAACAAAGTAACATCTCAGGAGCGGGAGTTGAGCAGGAAGCTATGCTGGTTGGCAGGAATTAACATTCAGTTGAAGCTGTTTCTTCTTACTAAAACACTGTGGTCACCTGTGCTCAAGCTGAAGGGAGTAGCAGTTTTACTGCAGCAAACACATGGGAGGCAGTGGGGGAAGGAGATGGCTGCTAACTTGCAGGCAATAACTTCTCAGGAAAAGAGCTGGAACTAGATTTACAGCCATGACCTTAAAACTGTAAGTTTTGGTTTAGAGCAAATATTCTTCCACTTTTCCAATAGACCCATGGCCAGATTCTGAACAGGCGTTCCATCTTGGACTTCCGCTGAAGTCCAAAAGTGTATTTCATGTCATGTCTAGAGTGACCTCCTTATGTCATGAGACACCTCCTTATGTCATAAGAAAATTCCTTCCGCGTGTTGAAGGGCTAATTCTGCACATGCTCTGAATTGCTCAGTCTAAGCAGTGAGATTCTATCCTCTCACTGGAGGTGAGAGGACATCGCTGAAATGTGGTAAGAGTAACCAGCTGTATTAGCAACCTTAAAAGCTTGCACAGCATCAGAGCGTAAAGGCCCTTTTAAAATGGGACTGGTTTCGTTTTAAACTGAAGCTAAGAAGCATGTGGACATGCCTATTTTATTGCTAAATGGCAGGACAACTTGCCCAAGAACTGGGAGACCTCCATACCTAGTGGTGTTTCAAACTCGTGTCTCCTGCCTCTCCAAAGAATATCCTAATGACTAGACTGGATACTCAAACTCTGTTCTCATCCTCTCCAGTCTCGAAGGTCTAATTTATTGAAAAAAAGACACATAAAATGCTGGGTCTAGGAGGAGGTTTTGTTGACTTTGAGCATAAATCCAGGTCTCTGTGCTGTTTTGTTCTCCCTAGACAGTACAGATATGTTGAACTGAACATTCAGTGCTTAGAGAACTAAATGCCCCAGCAGGTTCAGAATCAGCAATGGGATTTGGGCCCAACTCTGTTGCAGTGTTTCCTGCAGAGTAACTCCCCAGGCAGCTCTCCAGCCAGCGTGTGTGTTCTCTGCCAAGCTCCTGACATGAGTTTACTCATTTTTTTTAGAATTCCCAAGGTGGACTTTGAGTTTCATGTTGGGAGTTGTAGAACATAATAAGACAAGAACAGAATACAGCTACTTAGGTAACGTAGAAGGAAAAAGGCATGCATTCTAGCTCACTGCAGATACCAGTTTGTGTTCTGAAACATCTGATTACCTTCAGTTTAGCATATTGGCTTATAATTAGTCACTGATTATGTTGGAAAGGATGAGATTTTTTCACTCTTGAATTTATCATAATAAAGATACTACCTCTACCTCAGTTTTTCTAGTCGGAAAGTCTTACTTATCTAATTGGCAACAGTAAAAGGCATAGGTTTTTATTTAACTTACATTTGTTTTACAATTATATCTTCCCATCAGCAATACGTTTTGGACGAATGCCAAGGTCTGAGAAAGCCAAGTTGAAAGCAGAAATTCTAACAGGTGAAAATTATGTCGAAGATTCAGAAATGGCAGATCTTAAATCACTTGCCAAAAGAATTCATGATGCTTACCTGAAAAACTTCAATATGAACAAGGTTAAAGCCAGAATCATCCTTGCAGGGAAAACTAATAACAATCCAGTAAGTACTTTTGCTATAACTTTAAAGTAAATCTGACACGTACATAAGGTGATTATAATAATTTGTTAAACTCTTAAGCAAATCTGTTAGAAAATAAATATCATGCTAATATAGGCATGAAATATGCAAAAAGAATACCTGTAGTAAATATGGTTTCTTCTAGTCGCTATCAGAATAATAGGAAGCTTTAGGAAAATCATGTGATTAACTTGTAAATGGAAGCTTATAACCTTATATTATAGTACACACAAGGGAAAGAAAATTAGTTCTTAAGGAAAAAAAAAAAGTGATATCTGAATGTAAATACTTCTTGGTAGGAGTGGGGAAAATGGTTCAAAATTAATTTCCTATTATGAAAGTGAAAAAAAAAAAAAGTTACAATGGGGTTTTTTGCCACAAGCTCCAGGATAAATACTGTTCTTTTCTATGGTGTACAGGAGCTCTGTATGACTTTTGTTTTAATCACAACAATATTCATGGCAGAAGGGGAAAGAACAATTGAGTTTGTAATTCTTTGTTTACAGTTCTGGCCATTTCCTCACCCAGCCTTTGTGGTCTTTACTGTATGGCTACTTTGAAAGGGAGAAGCAAGCAAGGTTGTGAGGACACATATGCTGTAGAGGTCACTTTTCTTTCAGGATAACTTAGTGAAGGTCTTACACCAAATAGTGAATGTTCTCTAAGAATTTTTACTTACGGTACTTAGGTCATACTAGTTAATATGTATTGTGTAATATTTCCTAGTTGCACAACATCTTTGAGATTTAACTCTGAGCCATACTGTTTTGAGAATTGGGAACAATTTTCCTAAAAATGATTGAGTATGGTAAGAAAAACATCATTAGACAATGAAAAGCTGGGCTGTCTAATGCTGTCAGCTGCTTTTTGCTTTGTAGTGCATGAGATAGTATAACCATTATAAGGACTGACTTATTTCACTTTATGCATATTTTTTTAAATTCTGTTGTGACTTATGTTAATTATATGTAGAAGATAAAACTGTTGGTAAAATAAGATACTTAATATCAGTAAAAATTTGCAGGGAAGAGGTTTTATATATGCCATAATAAAAACCATGTAACGATGGGGATAAGTGTTATAAAAATTGTAAAGCAAGCTGTCTTCTGAATTTTGGAATTTGGGCTATTATAGTCTAGTCTAGCCAAGCATACAGGCTTCTACATTAAAAGAGAAGCATATGAATAATCCCAGTCTCTTTCACTGGATTAAAGAGATGCTTCAAATTAAGCACAGGCTTAAGCATTTTTAGGGGTACAAGCTGACATAAGCCTACAGTAAATACCATGTTTTAACACCTTACCAAGTACGTATCTGCATAAAGTCCTTTCAAGCTTGTTACCGCATGTCAAAATCATAAGTTAAAATATATATTGGACATGTGAGGATTCTAGATCACTTCATCCTAATTTTTGTGTTCACACTTATGTGATCAAGGCTCTCAGATTACAGTCATCCAATTGACAGAGCAGTAGTGGCTTGCACATCTCTCAGTGAATTTACAAGTAAAAATTAAGGAGGAATTAGACCTAGTATATTATAAACAGGCTGCTTCCTCATTCTTCAAAATGCAGGAAAGAAAAGAGGGTTTTTAATCTATTTCCTCATCTCTTGGGAAAACAGACATTTTAATTTTCTTTTGACTTTTTAACAGAAAAAAAATGAGGTAATGTTGTTGGTAATCCACCTGTTCCTGAACAATGCATTAACAGCTGATTTCAGTGAATCCTAATTCTTGGCACCACTCTAACTCATTTCTACATGAACTAGCATTTTTCGTGGTGACAAGGTATCATTTTTAAATTTAAATGGTCCTTGGCCATGCTTGTTTTCTGCATAGTGAAATGACGATAAATTCCAGAAAGATTACAAGACAGCCTACTTCTTTTAAGGGGTTTAGAAATGTGGTGGGTCTATTGTTTTGCCATTTTCCGCTCATATCCACGTGCACGTAGGAAGTTCTGTTCGGTATAACTCTACGTACTGAAGTGAGATGGGATGTGTAGTTGCCGTAAACATTTAAAAAGTGGAAAACTGTGGGGAAACGAGCATGTCCGACAGTTTTCTAAGTGAAATGAGAGAACTGTATGAGTTTCTAACAGAACACCAAGTGTTCCTCATCATATATAATCTGAGATGAGCAAAACAGCACAGGCAAGCTGCTTTGCTTAGCATTTATGGAACTAGATTTATACAGCAGGGTCAATTGCTATGACTTTGATAGGCTGGGAAGCATTGGGCTTTGTTGTTTTCCTTTAGTGAATTTTCCTCTGATTACTGCTCTTCAGATATGTATCAAATTATTTTTAAGTTCTGACTGTTCTTAAGAAAGTCTGAGTGCTTTTTTTATATGATGTTTTAAGACACTGTCTTGTCACGCTGTAATGCATGTACCTTTTTAAATTAAGCGGGTTATGGAAAAGACCATGATCAAGACTGAATTTTATGTTGTCTGAGGTTCTAGTGGGATTCTGGGTTTAGAGATGACTTAACACTAACTGTAGCTAGAAAGATCAGCTGAATTTCTCAGGTAGATCAGCTGGGACACAGTCTATGAAAATCTGATAGTAAAACACAAGAGTAGTACAGGGTTCACATTCTTGTGCAAATCTGCTGTCCTATATTTAAATGACTGTCTGTATTCCCCCTAGGATACTTCAGGAAAGCTTCAGGATGTGCATCAAGTGTAGTTAGTTTAGGAATCGATAGGAGTGTAGGCAGAATAACCCGGACTTCTGGAGAAGGTAATACAAGTCTTTTGTGAACCTTCTGGGACTTGCTTGGAGATGGATATATGCATACTGAGCACAGTGCTTCTGGATCTTCGCTATAACTACTACATAAAACTGGATTAAAGATATGTCATACATATTTAGATTTTACTACTGTTGTTTGTAAAGCAGGCTTGTTCTTAGAAATTGCTGTTTGTAGTTCTGTAATACGTGGTTTCTCTTTATGCAGACATATGAGAGAACTCAAGGTGTATTGATAGTTGAAGACTGATTAGCGTGAAAGTTAAAGTTTATCAAAATTCCTGTTGTTTAGGAAACCAATGATTAATATCCATTATTTTGTAACTGAATTAGTATTTTTTCTCTGTAGCCATTTGTTATACATGATATGGATACCTTGTGTATGGCAGAGAAGACCCTCGTGGCAAAATTGGTAGCCAATGGAATTCAGAACAAGGAAGCGGAAGTTCGAATCTTCCACTGCTGCCAGTGTACGTCTGTAGAGACTGTCACAGAACTTACTGAATTTGCCAAATCTATCCCTGGCTTCTCCAGTCTTGACTTGAATGATCAAGTGACGCTGTTAAAATATGGAGTTCATGAAGCCATATTTGCCATGTTAGCATCTGTGATGAACAAGGATGGGATGCTGGTAGCCTATGGAAATGGTTTTATAACCCGGGAGTTCCTGAAAAGCCTGAGAAAGCCATTCTGTGATATAATGGAGCCAAAATTTGATTTTGCAATGAAATTTAATGCACTAGAATTGGATGACAGTGATATATCCCTTTTTGTTGCTGCCATCATTTGCTGTGGAGGTAAGCATTATATATTTGTTCTTTAAAGTAATAAATTTTAAAATTTTCTTCATGTGAATAAATAATTTTAATGAAAAAAGCTTATATACTTCTTGAAGATTCAATTCTACCACCAACAATGTCATATTCCCTTTTAGTATGTTTCATGGAAGATACTGTGTATCTGTTAACTGCCTTGATCCTGTGTTTTCCTTTGCAGAATTGTGGACCTGCTTGGAATTACTGTTTACCCTCGCTTAGAGAGGGTTCTGGTTACTCTCTGTTTTTAAAAGAAGAGTGTCGGTGGTTGTTTTGTTTGGGGTTTGGAGGATTATTTCTTTTTATGTGTAAGGCTGGGTTGGAGGCAGTATTTGTATCTGTGTGATGAGACTGGAGGCAGGTGCAGATTATAGCTTTGCTCGTCGTTGGCACTTGCTGATTGCATCATGTAATGAGTTCTGCACAAGTGCAAAGCTCTGTTGATGCACTTCCTGTGTTCTGATTTCAATATCACAGGCTGTTTTAAACAAACAGCTTACTTAGCTAATTAAAAAAAAAAATTAGCTGATGGTCTTTTTTTAAAATTATTTCATGGTGTCTAAGGATATGGTTTGGAATTGTGTGGGTTTTTTAAAATGCCTTTGTTTGAACTCTTTGTAAGTGAAGGAACACAAATGTAGTAATAATTTATAATCCTCCAGAAAGTAAGGACATTCATATTTAAGGTTAAATTCAAAACTATCCATAAGCATTTTGAGAAAGGGAAATAAAAGATCAAGAAAGTTCCAACAACTGCTCCCTCCTGCTTTTTTTTGCTTTCTGCCAAACTCTGAGGATGTTTCACTTCTTGTAACTCCTGAGGATGGAACATGGGAAGAGAGACACAATCTGTAGCCTTTCAAAAGCTTCAGGTACTAGTTTAGACAGCAAGTTCCCATCAAATCTTGAATTACTTTTGCACAATACATTGGTTTTTTGACATTTTCAAATGTCACAAGAGTTCTTTGCAGGCAAAATGTTTTGGGGTTGGGTTGGGTTTTTTTTCCCCCTCTATTCTTCTCCTTGGAACTAGCTTAAAGTTTCAAGAAGCGTGTTTAGTCTGTTGTCCCAGACTTCTTACAGAGAAAGTTTGATTTGGAAAGTGAAGGTATTACAGGACTGTAAGTAGTTGAAAATGAGATCATATACTAGAAAGAGTAAAACGTCCCTAATAGGTGTTTCTCTACATCCTGTCAATAACTTGTGCTATGGCAATATACATATGGGAACCTAGAGTGAAAGCCTGTTGTTTATGTCTTGCTGTATTGCTACGAAACTTCAGGAGCTCTCTAGAAATAGCCACATGCTTTTTTCCCAATCCTTACTGTTTGGATTCTGTTATCAGGACATACAGAATATAGAACTGGATTCCTAGGCTGGATGCTTATGCTAGTTTTGGGGGTGGGGTTTTTTTACTTTTGTAGCGTGGATTGCATGCTACAAAGTAGTAGTATGAAATGTCTCCTCAAATAACAGCGGGCATTGACAAAACTTTGGCTAGAGGGATAAGGAAGGCTACTATTTTTTTCTTCTTCTTTTCTTTTTTTTTAAAGATTCATTTTGAGCCTCAACATATAACATAAATATACACTGGAGCCTACAACACAGAATCTATAGTAGCCTACTTCAAAGAATAATTATAAAATTATGATGTTTATTCTTTTGTTTGTTTTGAGAACAGATCGTCCTGGTCTTGTAAACGTAGGATACATTGAAAAAATGCAGGAGAGCATTGTGCATGTACTGAAACTTCACTTGCAAACCAACCATCCTGATGATATCTTCCTCTTCCCGAAACTTCTCCAAAAAATGGCTGACCTCCGACAACTTGTCACAGAGCACGCCCAACTGGTTCAGATAATTAAGAAGACTGAATCTGATGCACATTTACACCCTTTACTACAGGAAATCTACAGGGATATGTATTAAGGATTTTTAGTATTTTTTTCCACAATATTTAAAGACAAGAGCAATACCAATAACAGATGGGAGCAAAACTACTTGCACAGTTATCTGCTGTTCACTCAGCCAGGAGCATGAAAAATCTAAAAACTGGGTAACTGGAGTGTTACACTTCTTTTGGTTTGGGATCTTTTGTCGTCTTTTGAAAGAGTTCTGCAGAAAAATGCTGATCGTAGTGCTCATGAAGTGTCTTACAATGGTTCTTTTATTGGGGAATTTGCAGATTGGTAAGGAGTACATATTTGTGTAATAAATCAGAATGTTAAGTAACAGAAATGAACAAAATTGTATTTCCTCTTGGCATAGTCAGTTTAGAATTAATATAACAGATTCAGCAGATTCTCTCCAGGTATATGCACGATCATAAAGATTATGCACTTTTGGCTAACGGTAATTTCTGAGAACCAACTAACACTTTTTCTTAAAGCAGTCAGTTTAGGTGTATCAAATGGTTGGATATTACTGTACATACACTTCTAAAAAATTTGAAAGACCTTTGATCCGCTGCTGCTTTAATTCCATGAATTGCAGTACAGCTTCGTAGAGTATTACATTGGTGTACCTGAGGATTAGCGTGTTTAAAAGATGGTTCTTTTATGAAATGAAATAAAATCTGAAGAGTTATCTAAAATACAGCAGAGATGCTCCATTCAGGTGTTTCTTGAAGAGTAAATGTGCTATAACGATGGAACCCTTTTTTCAAAAGTGCTTTGAGGAAATATGACAATGAGGAAAAAATGTATCATACCATGTGTTTTTTGGAGAAGTTGTAATAGCTCAAGATGCAGTTTTGCCTTAAAAGTACTATTTTGAATTAGCAAGAGCTTTGGAGAGACTGAAAAATCTGATCCTAGCCCAGAAAAAAGAATTTCAACTGCACAGCATTCTAGTGCAGTGAGAGCTTATTCTGAGGAAATGATAGTATAGGAAAGGCACCTTCTTCCTTGACAAGTATCTTGGCGGTATAGAGTTGTTTGGACCTGTTTACTTTTCTGACGAATACACTGTTTCATTTTTTCCAGTTACCCATTGGGATATATTTCTTTCTATTCCTTTTTAGGCCTTCTCCACAGAAATATTAGCTAGATTATTTCACCAAATTTTGTCGTTGTCCACACAGCCATAGTGGATAAGGTGACAGTATTACCAAGAACAGCATTTGTAGGTGTCCGTTGTGTAATATTATGAAAGAGAGCACAGTTGAAAGTTTATCGTGTTCCTGAGAGCAAGCTCTGATTTTACAGTAGTACTTACTACTGATGCAAAATAAGCCATAACAAAACTGGTTGACTTTGCCATTTTACAGGATCTTTTATCAGAGTACTACACAGAAGTGTTAGTTGCATGCAAACTTTGTGCTGTTTCTTTCTTTTTGATTGTTTTTTTTTTTTTTTTTTAATAGGGTAAATTCACGTTATTATTTCCTCATTTTACTATTTGTTTCATAACGCACAGATCTCAGGAGCCAATCTTAGCATTTTCACAATAGTTAAGCTTTCGGTGGCACAGGAGGACACTTTGTACTTGTTTTGTTGCAGCACGTTTGAAGACTTCAGAATCTTAAACCTTCACTGCAAGAATTCAGTAAGATCGATAAAGTGAGAACATCACACTGTGATTCTTATTTTAGTCACAACGTTTGTTTCTTTACTGGCCCGCTGGCGTGGCTAGACAGCAGAGAAATTACAGGTTTAAAAGCAATTTGGTATTTATCCAGGCAAGGGTCATTAGCAGAGGTTTTAGTGTCGGATATATTTAGTGTAAGATATTGAAGCACGGGCCTCAAATTTGGTGACCAGCTGAGGCAGGATAGAAACAATAAATGCATGTGCACAAAGCTCGCTCCCCTTCCCTGTCACCAGTCGGCAACAGGAAGAATAGGCCACACATTGCAGCCACTTCTAACACTTCATTAAGAGATTATTGGCCTCACCAGGAAACAGCAGATGAGAAATAGGTTGTCTTTCGTGTCTTACAGCACTACCTAGTATGCCCCCAGACACAACATGAGGATTTTTAGCAAGGACGCTGCTTTCTTCTTCAAGTCAGCCATGTTTCACGAAGGAACTGCATAAGACATTTAGCGTTGAAATAATTGATAGGCTCACTCCAAAAAATTTGTCAAAATATCAGCCATTCTGTGATGGCATACTGAAACGCTAATAGCCAACTGTTTGATCTTATAAAAGTTGTTTTCTCATTTGGTTCCCCCCCCCTCCCCCCCCCCCCCCCGCCCCAATCTCAGATTTATGCAAAGGGCAAATTTCAGAGTTGTGTTCCATAGTTTGGATGTACTGAAGTTTCTCAGGACAATCAGGCACAGTCAGTGTGGACAAAAAAGTATTTTTCCTGTTCTTGTTCTCAAAAGTGGTTAAAACACTTTACTGAAACTTTAAAAAAAGACCATGGAAAATCTAATGATAAATACTTAAATTCTCGGCAAAACTGTAAAGAAATGAAAACAGCATTAATCAGTGGAAGGCATAATGTTTAGCTATATTAGCAGCTGCTTTTAACAGATTCCTATTATCAACTTTAGGAAAGTGTGGAATTTGCATTTTTCCTGCTCCCGATCCGTTTTGTTTCGTTATTTGAAAACCCGCATTTTTTTTTACTAGTTCCTTAGACATGAAGGTTTTGATTTCTGTTTTAAATTAAATTGCAGACCTTTAATGAGGAAAAAAAAAAATAAATGGAAAGAACGCATCTCTGAATTACAGAAATAGGAACAAGATGTTAACATAGCCTAAAATTCTGGATCGATTCCACTGCTGCACCGTGCACGTGCCCACAGTCTCGTCAAAGAACGACACAGGGCAGAGAACTCACTTCCGGAGTGCTAATGGGCAAAAGACGTTTTTAATTTCTACAGTACGCTTTTAGCGAAGTACTTCAACTACTTCAGTAGATGACTACAGCAGGCTTTTGCCGATTAGATTTCAAAATGACTCAGTTTGTGTTAGGGGTTTGGTCTTTTTTAAGTTTGCAATCTGAACTAGTTTGAGAAATATTACTGAGGAGCCTTCAGCATCTCCACCTTGTACAGATCATCTAATATTTTAAAATACCCCTTCCATGGAGGGAAATAAAGTGATCAGATTTTAGGATTAAAAAAATCATTAAATATGTACTGGCTTGTCAGGTATAGTTTTGAACTGATTCTTGTCAACATAACTTATTTTACTATCATAGTGCTGAATAACTTTGGTTGGCAACCAGGTACCCACAAACAGCTTAAGACAAGAGACAACAGAGGGATAGAGAAAACTCCTAGGAAACACCGGTATGACTTAAATTTTCAACAAACCTGCAGCTTACTTATTTTTGAGGGTTGTTTGGGGCTTTTTAATTTATTTATTGGGGTGCCCTAGGTACTTTGATAAAGGAGAAGAATGGAGGGAAAAAAAAAAAAAAGGAAGGTTTTGTGTCAAACATTAGGGAAAACTGATGTTCACTTTTATCTCCTTCTTAAATATATTCTTTAAAGGTGTACTGTCTTCAGTGTAACCGCACACAATTGCCATTTTAAAAAAATCAGTTACTTTTTAACCTTTTTAAATTTCAGAGTCCCACTTTTATTCGAAACACAAACTGACAGACAATACATAGGAATGTCTTTCACTTACAGAAATTGAATCTTTCTTTGCGTTTAAAGAAATCTTTTTTTAATTTAACTGCCATTTCCATGTGCCCTTGTGCATTGGTTCTAGCCAGCTGCTAGAAAGCCGAAGTGTTGCCAAAGAGCGTATTTTTGCATTATTTCTGGCCCGCACAGATTTAGGAAATACCAGCAGTTGCACTAAGTCTGTTCTCATGAGAGAGCTAGCACAAGTTTGCAAATCAAAGAGCTTATAATAAGCATCTAAACATTTGTTTGTTTATTCAAACTGCTAAAACTTGGGGAGATTTATTCATCACGAGAGCTGGGTCACATACTGTTAAATTTGAATTTCCTCCCGATGTCTAACGGAAAGCCTGGACGACTCCTGCACCATCTCAGACAAAGCAGTGGGAGAAGATTACCCTGTAGCTGCCTGTACTGTGTCTGAAGAGAAACAATTTCAGCTCTGTCTCTCCGTAAAAGCATCCCCGTTAACTTAGTTGAAAATCTGCAACTGCATTTAACAAATGCATTTGCAGCTCTTGGGATATTGCTCGAGCATAAGGTCTTACAAATGACGGTCCTTCCCTGAAAACCTTAATCTTTTAGGAAATGTTGAAATGTAAGGTGTAGCGTGGTATCTGGTGCTCACTTCTCTCTCAAGTGCTTTCTTGATAATCAGTTGCATATAATTTTTTTTATCTGGGTGTAATCAGCTTTATTATCCTTCTTTTACTAGAGATTTAAATTATATGGGGGTTTGATCTAAGATTATGGATATTGTTATGTATTGTGGGATTTTTATTTTTTTTTAATTTAATGTAATACCATTTCTTCATGTTTCAATTTGTAAAATACAAGAATATAATTGCAAGGTATACGCTTTCACTAAATTATATTACAGAGGTGCTTTAAGAAAAATATGTAAATTATTTAATTTAAATATTTGTTTCGTACTTTATCTTGTGAACCCTTTTGTACAGTGTGGAAAGATTTACTTTTATGGGGTAAGGATGATGGGCCTGAAGTCAAAGACAAACTGCTATTTATTCCTGTCTGGCCTTTATTATTGTATCATTTGTGAAGAAGTATCACAAATTCTGCAACTTGTCAGTGTTTGGTATTGACAATTGTAACACAATTTTAAAATATATTTTCACAGAGAACATAGACTTCCTTTTATTTCATTTTAATAAAAGTAAGTCTAGGTGAGGAAGAGCTGTAATCCCAAAATCAAGTTAATATTTCTAACGTTTTAACTCAAATTCTCCCAACATGAAAGATGGTTTATAGAACTAAGTAAGTTCTTCTTTGCTTTACAGCATGGTAGTTAGGTTTTCCTTAAAAGTCTGAACAGAGAGCTAAAAAGAGATACATTCTCGTGGTACTCTGATATTTCCTGAGGAACTGACTTGTGGCTTCCTAGGAATAACAATGTGTATTCAGGATTATTTCCCGCTGCCTGCACTGAGGTTAATCTGCAGTTTTTAAAGACTTATTTTAAAATATATAATTTGGCAGTGCAAAACAAAATGTTGAAATGCCATTACTGCCTTTTCTGTAGGAGTGTTCCCTTTATGATTTTAAGTAGAGATGAATTCGGAATCTGTTCATAGGGATTCTGTGTCCTTTGATTCAGGTGTGACAATCTGTGCCTACAGCATTCCTGCTAACGAATCTTGATATAGGAACTAAGGTGAATTGCCTTTTTAAAAGTGTACCTTTTATTTTGCTGCAGTCAAAACATAGCATCTAGTACAAGTGTGGTACATTACAAATGTTCCAGCAGTGATTTATACTTGCCTCACTTTATTTGTGATAAAATTTTAGTTCCCCAAATTGCTGCAAATTGAAATTTTCACTTGATCGGTGTCACCATACAGGTATACTGTCTACTAAGATGTTTGTGTCATATTTGTAAAACCTCTGGTAACCTACAGCTACTTTTTTTCTCAATTTCATAGGCAGCAATGAAAGATCCCTGTGAGAGGTACTAGCAGATACGCCACTTTACACTGTAAACATGTGATACAAATTCATTGTTAACTAAACCCAACCTAGGGCAAGGGTATTTCCTCTTTTGTGTTATGTGCTTACAGATTTTTTTTAAAGTATTTTTCAGCTTCTGAAGCTGTTTCGGGTGTTGGTTTGGGTTGTTTGTTTGTTTTTTTTCTTGAACGCCTTTATTGCGTTAGTCAATCTTGTCCGATTCCATTGCAAGGATGTTTCAAAACAGAATTCCTATTGCAAGGACCTCAAATTTCAGATGAGTTGCCTCTGCCCAGGGGATAGGCTGCGTGCACAAAAGAGATTAAGCTGATTACAGGCTGGGCCTTAAATAAGGACTGCAAGATGGGGCATAAGGTACTTAAGGTTGGTTTTGAGTATTTTGGTATGTTTTCTCAGGTTGGATACGCAGGTACAGTAATCTCTACTGGGGAGAAGACACCAGCCTTATGATCAATGCAAGAAGTTTCATGGCATTCTTTACACTTGAAAGAAAAAAATAATGGTGGTATGGGAAAAATCCTGACCAACCGAAATGTTGGCAACGTGCAAGTACTGCATTCTGCTCCTACTGCGTAGGAGTGCAGTATAATCATTCGGAATCTGTTTGTGACGTGCACCAGGCACTCAGAAGGTTAGCAAATCTTCTGGTGGATGATTTGCGTGCAAGTGACCACGTAGAGTGCTGTTCGAATCCACCCTTGGTTACCTCTGGTACATTCGGATCCTCCAGGTACATCCTCCAGGCCTTCACGGAGACACGGAGACACAACGCCTTTTGCCCTCCTGTTAGTAACGGGGCTGTTGGCGGTGCCCTGTGCGTGTGGAGGCAGGTACCCGGGGCGCTCACCAGCAGCGCCCAGTTCAGCAGAGGGTGACTGAGCGGACTCCTGGGGTTGTCCTGCTGGTGGCAATTGGGCAGGTAGCGGGAGGGAGCTGCTCCTGAGCAAAGCGTTCATCCCTCTCCCCTGGGAAATGGATCCCGTGGCATAGGTGGATATAATAAATTCTTTACTGTGAGGGTGGTGAGGCACTGGCACAGGTTGCCCAGAGGAGCTGTGGATGCCCCATCCCTGGAAGTGTTCAAGGCCAGGCTGGATGGGGCTTTGAGCAGCCTGGTCTAGTGGGAGGTGTCCCTGCCCATGGCAGGGGTGTGGAACTAGATGGTCTTTAAGGTCCCTTCCCACCTGAACCATTCTGTGATTTGATGTGAAGCCACGGCTCCATCTCCATAGCCAAAAATACTTTCCTCTGGTTTCAGGAGTGGAAGAACATTTATGGCTTTAGTTATTTCTTTAGTAATAACAAATCTAATCCAGGTTTTAATATGACGGATTTTAACAGGAACACCCCTCTTAACTGTTTGACAAAGTCTCTTTTATCAGCTTTTTGGACAGGCTGCGTTTCATATTGCTCCTGCTATTTCACAGCTTTTACAAACAATCGCTCTGGATTTTCTTTAGGAATGTAACACAACAGTTTTAATTACATCATGATGTTAAAACCCTTTATCACATCTTAAATTGTCTGTTATCTGATATGACACAAAAAAGCACATTTTTGCTAATGTTGCCAAACCCTAACCACTAGAGCTAACAAGTGTTTAATTAAATCAAGATATCAATATTAAAGAGGAAAAACCCACACACAGATCGTTGTTTTCAGTCACCTGTGTTTTTAGGAGTTTTTGGGTACGTTTTACTACAGTAAATACAGAACTTAGAGCAGAGATTTCTTGCAGGGAATAGTCAAACCTAATTCTCATGGAATGCTTGTTTCCTAGTAAAATACCACTAGTTCAAGCCAAGTTTCTTTCTGTCAGAACAATGCAAATGTCATTTCCAAGAAAGAATGGAAGCCCCGCTCTCACAGGGGTTTATAAGAAAGACAGTGTCTCTTGCACTTGTGAATGTATAAATTACGTATAGCTAAATATGATGATGCATTCTCAAATGTTACCAGCCTACTGATCTAGGATGAAAAAACTTGAACTAAACATTTTTCTTCTTTTTTTACGTTCTGATTTTTTTTTTTCCGTCTCCTTTAAAAACAAGAGGTTGAATTCATACTGTTTGTATAGAGACTGGTAGGAACCGATGTGCTTTAAAAAGAAAAAAAAAAAAGTCATCCTTTAAGATAGAATGTAAACACAGTTAATTTGAAATACAGTTTTGCCTTAATGGTTTTAAAAAAAAAAAAAAAAAATAAAGTATTTTTAAAAGTGAATTTAATGGCTCGTGCTGATCTTCTGTTTCCCGGAAAGTAATTCACTGTAATGTCGTGGTTTTGAGACAAACGTACTTGTTACCCCTCGGCGCTGGCGGCCTCTCGTAGGTTATGCAGAGCAGCTGCCAAGCCTTAGCCGAGTCCCTCACCCAGTGACCGTGCACGCACGAGTAACTTCGATGTCCCCGAGAGCAGTTCTGTTCTGCGCTCTTGTACAACCACTTACCACCCCAGCCTGGGGCTTGGGCAAACCTTGGCAGCATCGGGACCTGGGAATGCTCCTTCCGCGACCGTACCAGGGGCATGAACGTGTGTTTTGTGCTGCTCTACTGTAGTTAAGAACTTAGCCTGATTTGCCTTAATTTGGTATACAGACCCCTGCTTCAGAAAACGCTTAGCTGCTTAACTTTATACCGGGGAGTAATCACGCTGATTTTAGTGGTGAACAAGAGTGGATAAGCAACCTTGGCGGGACTGGTGCCCAGATTTTTTTGGGCTGGCATCAAATAGCTGTTAACAAATTATATTAAGTATGTTTACTACATAATAAGATGTGTGTATTGCAAGGATCTTTTAAAGGCGAAATGGTATTTGAAGCATCTTTAAAGTGCTGATTAACTGTTAGACACACCTTTTAGATTAGGAATGTGTAACATATGTACATATATATATATATATGTGCAATGTATGTATTTCATCAGTTTGTCTGCCGACCCGCTGTCCTGCTGTGTCTACCCATTCTCATTGACATTATGACCAGCTCGAGACATTTATTGAATTCAACAAGCATTGAATGCACTTCGATGTGAAGTGTAGCATACTATACTTTGATGAGCACGGCTTCAGTTAAATCAGTTGGGAGGACGCGTCACAGAGAAATGGTTTCCCTCAAGAACCTGGGGATTTATTAAGCTGGTAAGAGAGTGCTGAAGAAAAATTACAGCAAAGGGTAAAGAGTCAGATTTCTCCCTCAGCTGTGCTCAGAAGCATTGAGGGCCTGATTTTGAGCCACAGACGGCACTCGGGGAACCCGATGAAACCAAACTAGAGGTTCTGTGTGTCTTGAAGAGTAGGCTTCACGGCTGGTAAGTTTGGGGGTGATGGCGTTTGGTGTGTGAAATCACACGTACACCAAAAAATTATGATTCAAAGACCGTAATGCCCACGTTCAAGGGGAATATGAGAATGTAGAATACCTAAGTTTTAACAGCTGGGCACAGCTAATAACCCTTTGTCATTCCAGGAAATACCAAACTGCACGTAGGTCAGACTTCTTGCCCTAAAGCGCGGACCAGAGATGACAGACCACATCGGACGACCCTGGGCTACTGAACCACTTTGTGGTACTTGCTGAAAGTATGCTTTTCTTCACCTAGGCATATGCGTATCCAGGTGACTGTGAAGCACAGGTATCCTTCACTTGGCTTTTTCTGTTGTACTCCAGCTAAATAAATGAGCTGTACTGCGCCAGATTGAAAATCCCGTAGTTACAGATTCTGCTCTCTCAAAATACTGCGTTTGCTCCCCCTCTGGTTCAACTTAACGAGTACTTAAAGGTAGGGTCATTTCTGAGGGTTTTAAGTGATTCTTCCATCACCTCATGATGGCAAAGATAACAATTTATGAATAAACGAGTTAGTTAACTTCCTTTTTCTTAAAGGGCACAGAGGAGGTTGAACAGGAGGGAAAACAGCTCAGGGCCATTAGATCCTTCCCAGCGCGTTGGGTGGGTGCATCTCCCAGCCCCAAGACAGGCCTGCGTATCATGCAGCCCAACGGCACCTTCTCGTTCCGACAGGAACTGTGCGAACCAGGCTTTAAAAACTTAGTTTCAAGCTAAGACACAATCTGTTGCAAACAGCGTGAGATAACATGTTTTAGAAAGACATTTGCTGGTATAAACACAGAATGTGATCTCGCATGGCGATGCTGCTTTTTGTCAGCTTGTTTATGACGACTACAATTTAAAGGTGGAAAAGCGCTGTGATTCTCTTTCTAGCATCTCTCACTCTTCTTACAGTTCTGGGTTTTAGGACAGGATCTGCCTGTTATTTGTACAGAGGAGACGCGTTACAACTTTTAAACTGTGTGGGTGTCTAACATGAAACTGAAATTTAATACCACCCATTCTAAATAAGTTTAATATCAATTTCTTTGAAAGCTTAGTCTCTTGTTACTACAGAAAGGAATGTGAAATGTTGACTTCCAACGTGCATCTTTCTTTTTTTTCTTTTTTTGGTAATTAAAGATGTATATGTATTTTATGTCTTAAAGGATCTAGAGCTTTAAAAGGGTAGTAATAGGTCTATTATTGCTCCTCTAGTAACTGCAAGAAATTCCAGTCCCCAATAGAGGACAGCAATATACTAAGTTCAGGAAAAATAAAAGAAAGATTTTTAGGGCACTCAAATGTCCTAAAGAACTAAAAGTAAATCACTGAAATCGTGTTGATTTCTTTTAACAGACACATGGTTCATTCTACTAAAATGATCAAGTTTCAATGTTGACATACGACAAATTATATGGATGGAAGAGTTGAGCAAAGAGATGTTAACCAAGGCATTAACAGGTTCCGAACCAATGACCAACGAAAGCTCGAGTCAGTAATGTGATCGGGTGATTAGGGCGCAATTCTAGACATATCCTTAAGGTGTGTGACTAAGTAGTTTTATATAAATGCCACCTAAATCTTCCTTGTAATTAAGACAAAGGCAACACTGATAACTGAGAAGCTAATTTTTGAGCTAAAAAACATGCTGTTTCCCTAATAATTTTTTACCCTTTTATGACTGAAACAATGTTTCTGAAATCCCTATTCTAGCTGCAGTTTAACTGCCCAGTTCAGGAAAGAATTGAGCTTTTTAACGGAACTTTTCTATTTCCAGATTAACTGATGGGAAAGTGAAAAGAAAGTCATCTTTACTTATAAAGCATAAACTAGACATATTAAGGGTCCTTAACCTCTCCTATTGCTGTATTGAAACGGACAGGAAGACTGAGTGGAACATGACTGCAAGCGCAAGTGACTTGTAAGTGTAATTTTAATTTTTTTTATTATACTGGTATTTTACTAGAAGAGCACCTACCTTCAGAAGTCTTAATACTGTGATGGTATTGGGATTACAATCTTGAAGAATCTAGATATTTCCACGGGTATCTGTGACATGTTCTCATAGCAGTTTTATTTTAGACTTAAACATAAAGCTTTGAATTCCTCGCCTACTATAATCTTATCAGGACAGCACCTGTCAGGTTAGCAACTGGGGTATACCAACTTCCTTCGATGTATACTGAATTAAGCCAGATAAATCTGTCTCAGATTTTCGTAACACTGTAGGAGTGTTAAGAACAACACAAAACATGAAAAGAACAAATGTGAAAATTTGGACATGGTTCCCATGCTTTACACTGTTTAGTTTTTTACTGCATGCGTCTGACGTGGTGACAGCAGGCTCGTCTGCCCGCCTTTCTGGCTCTTCAACACCTTAAGGCCGTACTGCTGGCACGGCGATCGCTGCGTGATGACGTTTGAAGCCAAGCTAATTGTAAGGAAATGTGTTACTGTGTCCTGTAGTAGTGAGCTGATGAAGGTCACCTCTTCAAAAGGAGCAACATGATACTCTCCAAAAGGAGAGAGGAGAAACCCCAGCCAAAGAACTGTCTCTCTCGGTCCTTCGGTATTTATGTTCTTGTATCGCCTTTTTTACAGGAGGATTTTTGTTGGGGCTTCCTTTTATCCATATCTTCTTGTATTTCCAAAGGAAAGGCCTTTAGGTTTTCATTCACGCAAGGGAGGCAAAATCTTTTGGAGTAGAACAGACTGCACTCCTGTAAAGAAAATAACATTATTAGCAGGATACACAAAATGGAACTGCTGAAGTTCCACTCTCACTAAACCACATTTATATTTAGAACTCTTCTAAATTAATTTTTTCTTCTAGGTTGAAATATTCCAGCAATTTTGCTTCTTCCTATTCATTAATTCTAACATCTGGTTAGAGCTAACCGTGTGAAAAATAAAAACCGGGTCTGCAACAATCGCGAACCAAATCGACTGTCATGTTGCTCCTTTTAAAGAAGCGACCCTCATCAGCTCCCTGTTACAGGGGACAGGAACACATTTCCTTGCAATTGCCTTGTCCCTCAAGCATCATTCATGGTTCTCCTGGCGTGATCACTAAATTCCAAACAGGATTTAATGGGTAAGCTGGAGCTGGTGTTGCTGACAGATTATTCTTGGGGAGTTAAACATGAATAAAGGCATCAGCACGGATGGATCAGGACATCTTTCTGGGTGTAATGGATTCCATGGGTTTTACCTAAATAGCAAAGTTTTCCTCTAAGAGATTTCATCCATTTAATCACCTTCACCTTGAATAAATGTACTTGCTGATTAAAAACTAAAAGCATACATGGCACTAAAGGTTGAGCTCATGTCTCTTATCTGAATTCTTGATGGCAAAGTATAAAAGCCATTGTGCACAAAGAAGGTATTTACCCTGCCCTTGAAATGCAATGACGCTATGATCTGACGTTTTGTTCACAGTTGATTTGGTTAGCAAGCGTTACAGACCAAATATTTATTTTTCACCCACTTAGCTCTAAGCAGATATTAGTTATTGACTAGGAAGAAGCGAAACTGATGGAATATTTTGATCTATTTGCAGTACAGAGTTTGGACAACTGGAAGCAAAGCTTACTAATGTATTATTCCTTTGCCCTGCGGCGAGACTGAAACCCACGGTTCTCCTGGTGTGCTGACCACTAAATTCCAAATAGGATTTAACGAGTAAGCTGGAGCTGGTGTTGCTGATGGATTATTCTTGGGGATTTAAGCATGAATAAAGACATCAATTCAGATGGATGGGGACATCTTTTTGGGAGTAATGGATTCCAGGCGTTTTACCTAAATGGCAAAGTTTTCCTCTTGCCATGGTCATTTGTGGCTGGCCTATCTCTGGAGGCCTTGGCTTGGCTATTTCTGTGTTTCTGTTCTTGCTTTTGTTTCCCGTGTCACTATCTGGACTTCAGCAGCAGATGATTATATCAAAATCACAATCAGCCTGCCTCTGTGTGACTTTCAAGCCCGAGGAACAACTTCTCTTCATCATCTATTGTCCTTTTCTGCACTGACTGTCAGGCCCCTTCATATTCAGAGCTAGTGTGAAGCCTTGGTCTCTGAAAAGCCCTGAAACTGGATTTCAGTTGCACAACCTCCAGAGCCTATTGTTTTTTGTCTTTTAGCATCCTTAATACTTTAAGCTGCCAATTAAAAAGGGAAGATTAGAGTTTAAGTTCTTCTTGTTTGTATTGCAAAATGGCACACAGGTCCCCCAGGCCGCCCGCCCCAGACTCCAGGTTAAGTTCGTGGCTCCACAGCGATGGATGCTGACCCACAGGCTGCTCCTGGGCAACGACAAAGGAGGGCAGAGGCTTTTCCCCCCATTCTGCAGCCGGGGAAGGCTGATGTTAAGATGTAGCTCCTGATGGATATACAAGTGCTCAACTTGCATTCTTTTAGCTGAAGCGCGTTGCCAACTTTTTCTGATTTTGGAGAATAGGACTCACGCAAATCATGAATATGAACCATTGCACACCTGGGCACTGGTTCCACATACCCTTAGTCCTCCTCTCTCAGTCGTGGGATTATTCAGCCTAGCTGTTGTTTTAGTGAATTACACTTATTATGTATAGTCAAGCCGTTATTTGGGCCTTTGACCATCATCCCGAGAGAGTTCTGGGTTTAATCAGATAATTCTTTAATATGTTTTACCCCTGCCATGACCACAGCAGGAGGGACCATTTCAATTTCAAACTTAACAGTAAAATTCAGGCAAAACTGAGCTGCAAAAGCACACTGCCAGAGTTTATTTCGGTTTTCACACAGATCACGTCTGAAAGCAATACATACAGGGATATTATCTTTACCACACTTGTAAAGGAAACTCTATGTAAAGGAAAAGTTCTGACTAACCATGTCCAGGATTGACCTCGCATGACTGGAAGTTGAGTGGAAAGCAGCTGTAGTATTACGTTTATCACTTAATACCTACAATCACATCCAAGGTTAGTGTTTAGTCACCTTCTGCTGAGGTGAGCAATAAGGGATGAAAACTTGGCTCCCTTTCCTCCTTTCTTCTCCAAAAGCCATGTCTTTTCTTTTCCTATGTTTAGCAAGTGTTGCAATAAAAAAAGAAATAACTGTTTCAAATGACTAATATGGTCAGATTATATAATTTCCTCCCCCCTTTTCTGAAAGGGAAACAGGAAGAAAGGCACTCGACCTTCCTAAGGAGTTTTTGAAAGCATTTTTATTATCTTCCTTTTTGTGGAGTTTTGACATGTCTTAAGACATTACCGATAATCGTTAGAATTATTTCCACTTGGGCTGGAAATAATGGCACTTACCAATACGCTGTGCTAAAGATTGGTTCAGTAGGGTGACTGGAGTAAATTAATTGAATGACACTTAAGAGAAAATCTGAAGTGAGTTTATGAGCATTATCAGAACAGTTGCTAAGTCTTGACTTTCATTGGCACAGCACAGCCAAGGAAAGACACTTCAGCTAGCATGGGTTGTCTCATGAAAAGCTTAAAAGCTGGCAAATTAAATCCAAGCCCTTTGCCACATCTAAAGTCAGAAGTGTCTTAATTTTGCCACAGGTTAGTCTAGTGCTATTTTGACTTCACATAAAAATGAAAGCAACCTGTCGCAGGAAAGTTTCCATCAAATTGGTCCAACTGCTTTGCCAAAGAGGCCCAAGAAAGCCTAATTTTCTTCAGCTTCAATTCTTATGTTATAACATTATGGAAACATTCAGCATAGGGCTGAGTTGATCTGCTTGGGTCAAGTACAAGCAGGAACCAAAACCAATCCACAGAGATATTATCCTAACTTTGGCTCTCTCTACTGCCTTGGGTAAGTTTTTACTTCTCTGGACTTTTAATTTTCCCTACATGAAAGAGGAATAGTATGTGTTTACCTATGTTGTGGTGTGGGTGTTTAAAGCACTAATTATCATTTCTGCAGATCTCTTTCAATGTTACCTAAGCTGTATTGCTAAATACATTTTGAAACCATAGTCATATGTGTGATTCACTATCTGGCCTGGCCAGTTTGGTAAGAAATTTATTCTCAATTATTTACAATCAAGGTTTTGCTTTGAGTGATACCGTTGGGGGATCTTGAAGACTCAGATAACAAGTAAATGATTGACATATTTCCACGAGAGGCAAAATAGGCAGGAATGTCAAAAAGATTAGAAGAGGCTTCTATTAGCTCACTGCTAATCTAGGGCATAACAATGTAAGAAGATATTAACTGAAACAATTATTAAATCTTTTTTTTTTTTTTAAAAGCAAGCCCCATCTTCATTCAGAAACACACACTGCGTGGAAAGATACTGAGAGGCTGAAACTCTGTTTCTGACAGATTTAACTGCCAAGCTTGGGACCATCCATTGAATCCTTCATAAATTCAAGACACTTAATTTGGAATGAAAATAGCTAACTGTGCTCAAGTTTGCCCAAAATGTATCTGAGTTGCTAATCCTCTGCTGTTAAAAAGGAGGGATAAACCTGACGTGTCAGGGCAGGAATCAAGCTCATAAGCCCAAACTATCTGACTTGCTGCACTTGCCTCTTCCTCTGGCTGTGCGTGGGAGTGAGTCAACTACCAGCCAAGATGAGGACATTGTCACTAGGAAGATCTTGCTCACATGTGAGTTTTGCCTCCACACAACTGCCTTGAGCTACTTGGCTCTGGAAACTTGAGCCGAACTACCAAAGACATAACCAGAGAGCATTGGCATTTCATCTGACTCCCATGTAGTCCTCAGGTAGTTCCAGAAAAGAAAAAAAAAAAAAAAAAAAAAAATCTCAGTTGCAATCTCTAGTCTGAGCTTTTGGTGATTTTCATTTATTTAAGTGACAGAAAAGACTTCAGTAATAGGAAACAAACCTGATCAGGAGAAAGGTGTAATTGCATGCTCCTCTTAGGACAGTAGACCAAATCCATCCTTGGTGCTAACTCCCTGCAAGTCAGAATAGCAGCTAAACTTGTCCAAGCGTGCCAATTTCCTTTTGGATGTGTCTGCCTAAGCCTGTAAGTTTTCTCAGTGTAATTTGACCCTTTGTTTTGCTCAGGAGAATTTCCTCAAGTCCCCACACAGAAAACTGTCTGGCATTGGCATATGAGCTGTGTCAGTTGCCCAGATTATATCACCTCATGCTCTGAGCAGGCCAGAAGTGTTACTTTGTCCCACCAGCAATATAACTGGCCACCAAACATCATGAAAAAAAAATTCTACATCTTCACAGAGTCTTTAACAGGTCTGTCTGTTTGTTTTAAAACTCCTGCTACTAGCTACTTTCATTAAGGATCACGTCACGGGAACTGGCCCCTAACCACTGTAATTAGAGAATGGGCTGAAAAGGTTGAATTTGAAAATGGATAAAGATGACACTTAAGACCAAGGTGTGCTCTCACACATGCTATTAGCTGCACTCTAGATTTAAGCACATCACTTTAGGATAGCAAACAACAACTTTGAAAGAGAAGGCTGGGATCTGGCTGCTGTAAGGGCAACGGTATCTGGTGATACAAATACATACTGTTGTCTGTGTAAACAATCAGGTGACGTCTCCTCACGGGTTGAGTCATGCTTGAGTCCTGACTACTGCATTAGTCCCAAATCTCTTTCAACCACAGAATTGGCTTGCCAAGGGAAAGGAGCGGAACCTAAGTTTTCTTGGTTCATTGTACTGCCTCAAAGAAGCACAGTACAGCCTCCAGACACTGATAATTGTGTAATAACTTGTCTTCATTTTTGCTTTGAACTCACAGCAAACAAAGGGACTAGTTCTGCACTGAGGAGGAATTAAGACAACTGTAATTTTACAGCACCTTTCTGAACCACACTCAGATTTCATAGCTTAAGGTTGCCTACCAGCTGCTACTCAAATTCATTCTTCATAGAGTTATCACAGCATCGCACAACTCCCCTCCCTGCTCACTTTCTCTCTCACTTAGCTTTTGCAAATAGGATGCACAGCCCTGTGCTGTGCATGCAAACCTAACAATCCACGGATCTTTAGATCCCCTTTACAAGAAAAAAAAAAAAAAATCTACTGTTGGTATATCATGATCTACCCAACGTTAAAGGTCTTGAAGTAATATGTGATATCCCTTGCATTTTCATGTGCTGAGAAAGTGGGAAAGAGCACTCGTTATGTTTGTGAGGCTAGACCATGCTCATCTCCAAATAGAACGCTTAAAGTTGCTGATCATTTTAATTGAATACAAAGAACTTTATATGGGGGAATCGTACAATTAGCTTGTCTTAAAAATCGGCTGGTTAGGTTTTTGCTGTTTGTTTTTTCTCTAACAGGTCACCAGGACTGAAACAAAATGAAATGATTGGAGAAGCTTGTTTCACTTGTTACTTACTGCACCAACGCACACTGATCTGCTACACAAACTGCAATGAGACCCAAGGATGAGGAACTTGTCCTTGTAAGGGGTGAAAGGATCCTTCATGACATAGCTTTCTTCCAAAAGCCTGCAAGAGAATAATTTCAGGCTATTGAGGGTAGATTTCACAGCAGGGGAGAGTTGAAATGGGGAACCTGTGGAGGCTGAAAAGGTATCATCTCTTTCTACTTGATTTGCTTGGTCTGGTGTTGTACAGGAGGCAATGTAGCAGCTATGCAGCTCCCTTCCTCTTCAAAACCAACATTGTGGCTGCCTTCAGTCCTATACTGCACTATCTATCTTCCAGAATTAGGGCAACTGGTGATCCTCTCAACGGTCTCTTAGTAGGTTTTTCTCAGTGCTCTACCTTAAAGTATTTTTTTTTTATCTTCCATTTTTATGACAGGCACTCCTTACCACAGCTAACTTGAGTACCTTGTCAAGTTATCATTTCAATTGCACAGCTTTAAATTAGAAGTTCTCTTCTGAAGCTGCATACGTGTGAGTATAAAATAAAAAGATTATACTGCTCTTAGTTATGTCACTGCTGTAAAGCTAAGGATCCCATCTCTTGCAAGCAGGTGCTACTTGCACACAGGCATTACAATGACCTGAAATATGCTTACTTTATGTCTGAGACGGTACTGTTTGCTTCAGGGTATTAAGGGAGTGCATTTATTAATAATTTGGCAACCTGCTTGGAAAAGACTAAGGCCTTATTCTTCCTGGGAGCTCCAGGCAAAATATTACAGAAGTCAGTTGGGTGTCTGTCTGCACAGGGCACCCTGCAAGGCTTGCTTATTCTTGGACTTAAGTCAAACTTGGATTCTGTAGTAATATCGAGTACAATATATATTTAAAAGGTATTCTGCTAACTCATACTGCCTTCTCCTTGTCTACATACATACATACACAAACACATATGTGTGCATCCGGGAGTTTATTCCTTTTTCTCTCTACTCAAAAAAAAAAAAGCCTCAAGCCTTCCATTGTTAGGAATGATCAGGCCTCTTAACATGGCAGATCACCTTGTCAACAAGTCTCCTAGTGTACGAAGACTGCATTACCTTTGCAAAGCTCCCCTGGCAAGATTCACAGTCCTAATGTAGTCATCATCAGTGCAGAGAACTGGCCATTGTACAAGCCTTCACGTCTGGCGTATGTTTCCTGCAGCACTGCATTTAGGACATGTGAGTAGACCAGAGAGCCAGCTAATAAAGACAGCGTGTAAAGCTCTTATATGCACGTACAGAAGAGTTATGCTTCAGCATTATTCTTTCGCTTTTTGAATCGCAGTAATCCAAACAGAGCTGAGATGTAAACACTGAGCTTGGATAACCTAAAGTTAAGAAAGTTCAGCTTTGATTCAGACTCCTTACAAATGGACCTGATCAAAGCTGGGCCATTGCTCTGCTGAGTAGAAGTGGGGGAAAACAGTGGGATTTGGAATGATAAAAATACAGCTGCCCAAGGAAAACAGCCCAAGCAGGTGGTGATCAACAGCTATTTCCATTTTATAAGAAACTGAGCAGTCTTAATGGGGAGTCTTAATGCTGAGTACACGCTTAACTTCCAGTTCCAGTGAGCTCCTGACTGTGGTTGTCTGATGGGTTTGTTGACCAGAATGGCCTCAACAGAGCTAAGTAAACTCATACGTTTAAAGCTAAGTGCTTTGTTTTATGGGGAGTTTAATGTCTGCAGACAAAGTCTTAACTGCAAAGTTTCTATTCAAATTATCCCTGCTTAGCAGAGATGGAAAAAGCTTTGGTCTCCTCAAATGTAAATATGTACTAAATTTCCACACACTTTAATGCCATACAATCTGCCAAAGAATTGTCTAATTCATTCAAAAAAAGCACTGCCGTTCAAAACTCCACATCATGTCAAACAGCTCTTAAAAAGTGTTTTTACCATATATATTTAGTTCATGCTGTGTTTACATGTTGCCCAGCTGACACAGCTGTAAGGAAAGGGCTATTCCCAGAAATGTTAGGCTGACAGTCAACAGTATTCTAGTAAGAAAATAATGGTATAGGTAAATAGTAGGGTGGTCAGTGGGGATAGGAAATAGGTTAACTACAAATCTTTGCACGGTATTGAAACAGGACAGGAAAGTTGATTTTTTTGTCTTTGCTATCAATGCTGACAATTTTTAACATTTTTTCCCTTTGGAAAAAGAACGTCACTTTAAGTAGCAAGCCTCATATTCAGGGGCAATATGGCATATTATTGGGTTTATGCAGTGCACTTCATTCCATAGTACAAGGCTTCTAGTGCTCACAGCATAAATGAAGTCTGTAACATGAAAGTCTGTACTTACACAATAGAGCGTGTGTTTGGTGGCTTCTGCCCATAGTACGTGTATGGAGCTGTTAAGCCACATAGCTGACACGTGAACTCTCCTGTAGGCCGAACTTCTTTGGGAGCACCCATCTTTAAGCTACCTACAAGAAACACAAAAATCCTTTAGCTCAAAAATGCAATACTGGAAACATACCTGCAAGAAGATTAAACTGATGTGGGACATCTGGCTATGCAAATGAAAATCCAATGGAAAATAGACTATTGCAAACCTTGATTAACATGTGTTTTCTCCCGAATCAAGTTGGTTTCCCAGATCTCAGTTAAATTTTCAAATTCCTTGGACAGGTTTAGAAATTGCAGCCTGGGAGCCTAACTATAAACTTCACCTATTAATTTTGAACTTGATCCATAAAAAGAATTTCGGTAACAAAGTATAGGTCTGTGATCTGGAAAACCCTTTGCTCAACCAAGGCCTATGCTCCCTAAGCGCTTCCCATGAAACAACTCCTTATCTGTTGTGCAGAATCCTAATCCAGTTCTGCAATGCCTGTCTCCTCCCACAGACTGCAAATGGAGCTGTGAAAGGGTTTGGGACCCCACTCAGGAGGCAGGTGTCGCAATGATTTGCTATGTCTCTTTCTTTGCTTCTGGACCACCTTTGAATAGAGTTTTGGGAGCTTAACCCTGGCTCCCTGTTCTTATCTGGCTTTCTTTGGAAATGAGGCTGATGTAATCAACCTCTGCCTAGATAGAGTGTTGGCCCATTTAAGCCACAAAGGACAGAGGAGGAGGTACCCTTAAAACAGTTTAGGTCCTATAACTTTTATTAAAATAGGCAGAAGACGGAGACTCTGCTTTATCCTCATGGAGGATACCCATCAGAGAATCTGCGCATGCAAAAGCTGTTGTCCATCTGTCTGAAAGATTTCAGACACCCATTACAAAGCCATAGCTATCAGTCACGAGATACAAAATGTAGGAAACCATGCTTCACCAGCTTTGGTGCTTACAAGAGGACTTGCTTAAAATCTTGGCCATTGATTTACATTTGGGAGCTTATTCTTCACTGACAGCACTTTAGTTCAAAGTCACACCCCGAGTTTTTCAAAAAGCATGGTGTGGCAAGTATGCTCTTAGGACGGAGTTTGGTATGTACGTATGATCAGATCAAACACAGCTAACCATGTGCCTGCCAAAAACCTGCACCAATCCATGCATAAAATGCAATCGCTTGTTTCCAAATTGGGTATCTTCAACCACCTGCACCATTTTCTTGAACAGACACATTCGCCTTGCAGTTAGCAAAAAACCTCACGCTTTTAGCTAAAAGCCCTAACACTTTTCATGGTATGCAGTCTTCTGCTGCAAGCCTGTCAGCTTTTTTCAGTGAAGCAGAGCTGACATCAAGCTGTTAGGAAGGTGAGCACTAGGATTTGGGCAGTATCTCAGCATTTAGGTTGTGTGTGCTCACAGCTGAGCAGACATACAGCCCGCCAAAGGACAGCAGGTCATTCCCACTCTTCTAGCTTTGGAGCCATACCCTTCCTTCCCCTGCAGAGCTGATTCAGTTCACTAAGGCCATGTCTCATTTATGCTTTAGCTCAGCTCAGGGGTTTTCTTTGGGAACAAACTGCCTGACTGTCCTCCCTTACCCCACTTGGTTTGCATTGTGGAGCAATCTTAAAGCACACAAACCGGACAGTTTCAGATGAAACTAAACTGAAAGATGTGCTCCAGAAGCACACCTAACACACTCCAACTTGAATGCCCAACTAATGGCCATTCAGTCTACACGACAGGACCAGAGGTAGTCTGAGACATTCCGAAACATCAAAGAGAGGGAAGCTGCTAGCCAACGCCAAACACCTCAGTCTATGGTTTCACTCTAACTGCATCACAGTAGTTACTAATGTGGTAACAAATAAAAAGAACCCTTTTTTTTCTTCCAACATCTTTTTTTTTTTTTTCACCTCTTGTTTTAGGGAATCAAACTGGCTTGCAGAGGAATCCATCTGCTAACAGTAGTACAAGGTAAGAGGCAAAACTGCACAGCCAGGAGAAAGCGGGGACTGAGCTGAGGGACCTGTATTTCCTTCTTTCAATGACAGTAAGCTGCTATTTCTGCTCACCCTATGTGATGAAACTGAATCCTTAGAGACATATGCTGCTAAGGTGAATTAGGGGCAAGGTGAAGCAGAACTGTGACTACTTGTCATCTAATGTTCCAGAAGAACAGGGAGCCCCAAGATCCTCAGAGGTTACAGAGGCTTTGTAACCTTCGTAAACTTCAGAAAGTCCTAGCCTCTTAAATCCTGAAACTTAATTTTGGGAATAGTCTCCCTCACCCCATCATTCGTTCACCACTAGCCTTTCCGCTGCCATTCCTGGCATTTCAGTAGAACAGGGAGTTCTTCAAATGTAACACAAATAGGGCTGGGTACTCGTTTAAATTAATCCAACTTGTGAATACTTTAGGCAACTACATTTTTTCAAAAGTGATGTAACCCTTGGATATCATGTATTTTCCCTACCTCACAGGGATGCTTGAGAGAATTTAATTAACTAAAGTGCTTTCAGATTTTTCAGTTAGATATAAGGCACATACATGCAACCTATTTCCCGCTGTGTATTAAAACTGGGATTCTTCAAACTATACACAAACTCAACTAAGAAGTCTGCTTTGAACTCTGCACTTTAGGTTTACCAGATAAAGCCCCCAAACATACCTAAATGTACCTTTTGTGTAGGTAGTCGGTGGCAATACCAAGACACCCACCTGTGTGAATGAGATTCAGTCCCAAATATTGTATGCAATTTTTTGTAATCAGTCTTTTTTAAAAAAGAGAAAATAACTGACTCCACAAAGGTGGAGTACAGAAAGTCACTTAAATCAAATACAGAAGACCATTGTGGTGATTTTTTTCTTTAAAATAAAGCAGAACACTAAGAACAACAACAAAAAAAGTGAGTATTTATGGCAGCGAGGATCATCGACTTTGGAATGAATGTGTCCTGATTCCAAGTCAAAATAACAGCCCTGGGTTCAGAGCCGAAGTACGTTAGATATAGAAACACCTGCTCTCTTACAGACCATTGGCATGTAGAACAGAATCTGTTCAGTGACTACCACTGGGAAGGAATGATATCTATGTACAAACAGATTTTTGGCTATGCCAGTTGAAAAGCATATGATCCTGCCTGCGAGGCACAGATGAATTTATGATGCTTTCCATTTTACCCCCAGCTTACAAGTCATTGGTATCAGCTGTACCAACTTTTATTTCACTGGGAACATCATTTGTCCTGAGAGCTTGTCTACACAGCAACACTTGGGAAAGCTGAGGTCACTAACTCAAGGTGTGACATTAACGAATGTGAACGTACACATTTCAGAGTGAACGCTCCCATTCAGAAGTAAAGTTTGCTATATAACAAAGTAAAGCCATTTTCCTTCTGAAGAAAGAAATTTAATGGCAGATGTAATAACATTTTGGTTTATGTATGTGCTTCACACCTTTAGTCTAAATCCCCAAGCAGGCAAGTCCTAAGACGCACTCTCTCACAAAGCTTCTAGTGCTTCCAAAACCCTTATCTGCAATTAAAGGAACTGCATCTTTATGTCAGACAGCAAACGCACAGAAGCAATTCTGGGACAAAACCACAGTCAAGACAGACACTGGTTTATCACAAAGTAAGCTCATTGGTTTGGCCCTATACACCATCTTAGCAAGATGCCTGATATGACAACTATGACAAGGTATCTGCCTCCCCTCTCCAAGCAGACATATGAAACATGAGTGAGAACTCGTTTCTCTTTAGCATACCAACAACAGGATGAAGGATCTCTTGGGGAGATAAAAGTCTAGGGCACTAATCCCTTCATAATCATTACAAGCAAATTTGTGACCTCAAGTGACTCAAATCATCATCAGTGCTAACACTGGCTTTTTCTCTTCTCTTTGAGCAGCACCACGTCCCAGTAACATGTCAAATATCTGGCTGGCATGTACTGCAGAAGTCTTTTAGAACAGCTCGTTTAGAACTCAGTTCTGCCCGAGCATTTGCCGTTTTGGCTGTAAGCCGCAAGGTACTTTAAACACATGCTTTAAGCACACGCATAGCTCTTCTGAAAAGAACACAGCTACCCACACACGCATGATTACGAAGCAATCACTGAACTAGCACGCTCAGCAGAAACCTGCCAAGTCAAGCCCTGAATGCTGCAGAACGTGTGTGAGGTTGGCCCACGTGTCATGGTGAAAGGTAAAGCACACAGATTAGAATGCCATACTAAGGAAATAATTGCAGTAGAAGAAAGGCACAGGTTAGATAGCAGCACTATAAGAGTGTTTCTCCACACTGTGACTGATCCATGATACGGATGTGGGGAAATGGCTCTCATTGCAGTTCTCTAGGGACTCCTAAAAAACTTCAGGGCAGTTCTGCTCGAAGCATTCTGCTAACAGGCCTGGAAGGCATGCCAGAAATAATAAATCACCATTAAGTTCTCAGGGTCAGTGGCAAAGTAGTGGCACAGATACGTAATCTGATTTTCTTTGCTTCAAACCTCATTAGCACAAGTCTTTACAATGCATAGGTTAAGCCCCTCTTAATACTCCACAGGAGAATCATGTATTTCTGAGTCACTGATAAACGAGAAACTATACAAGAAGCAAACTGCCTACAAACAGACGTAGACTTTGGTTTAAAGGGGTGTCAGATAAAACCAACACTGACACACCTTTAATCCTCTCCAATTAAACCCTTGTTTCTTTTTCCTGCCAAGATTTTCCTGCAGTATCCACTGTTGATGACGATGACCTATTAAAATATTCACAGCTTGATTCTCTACGAGAAGGCGTACTCCCTAATAGAAGGGTAGGAGCCACTGAGTTCATAGCCTGGTAAACGCCAAGTTATTTTGCAGTGTTTGGTGTGATATAAATTTAAATATACTTCAGCACTAGGAATGCACTCACCTCCTTCAGAAAAATCATCTGTTGCCTAACTGCTCAGGTAACAGACGAAAGAGCAGAACGTTCTTACTTGCTAGTTAATCCCCAGGTGAACAACTCTCTCCCTCCAGCTCCTTCATGTTATTGCCCTGAAGGTATGTTTAGGTCACCTGTTGGCTGCCTCCTTGCTCTTCTTTTGAGGTGACTTACCTTGGGTTCAGCGTAACAAATTAGCCCAGGAATGCAATTTCACCAAGTGTGGCCATTTGGAACTTTTACCCTTATTACCTGCCACAAAGATCACTTGACTGAGTTAAACCTTGACTTGTTACAGCAACTTCTCCCTTCAGGCCGGGGGGATTGTGCTGAGGTCACTGCAGCACACAGGCTTCCCTCGAGGTATGGGTCATATAGCAGACCCCGAGCCCTGCTTTTTAACAACAGCTTGTGTAGACTCCCTGTGGCTGTACGATAAACAGCCTAGGTGGTCACAGATGTGAAAGCATGAATGTTTTCTGAACAGCTGTAGGGAATGTTTGAACACGGTGTGTCAGCAGAAAGAGAGCAGACAAGCAAATCAAACCCCTTCCTTAGGTAAAAAGGCTTTCCGAACAGAAGATGAACCTCAAAAAGGCATCAATTGATGCATGATTTAAAGCTGAGAAACCAACACTCAAAAAAATCTAGCCCAAGTACTCCTTACTTTAATATGGCAGGCAGCCAGCTCCGAATTAGACAGCATTTAATAAAGAAGAATCTCAAATTAGGTAAGAATTTAACAGCTTCAGACAGGAATGCTGCAACGAGGCACCGATTAACCGGTGTGTACGACCGTCCTCTAGTGGACGCATCGGAGCTGTACAGCCCCGGCGACTGGCAGTATCACTGTTAGTGGCTGCGGGGAATCCTGGTGCCAGCACCTCAGCTGTTAAGAACTACACAGTTGTTAAAAGCCCAGCTAAGTGGATCACACAGTAAGAGTAAATGATAGGATAAAATAAAAGCAAGTTGCCCAAAAAGTTACGGTAGAGGCATCTCCATATCTGGTTGCAGAAGCAGGTTGCAAATGGTGGATATCTTTGCTGTTTAACAGAACAAACAATCCTGACAGAGGAGGGAGAACTACAGCGTCAGTAGCCCTTCCTTTCCTTACCCCCAGAATTAATCTATGGTCATATCTGGTTTCCTGCTCTCATTCCTGTTTCTTCTCCTCCTCCTACAACAAGCTTTCCTAAGCAGAGTATAATCACATCATCATCCATGATGCCATTCTAACATTCTATTGGTAAAACGCCCTAGAAATTAAAGGAAGGCAAAGCAAGCTTGTTGCTCTTCTCACAGCAGTTACAGCTACTTACTGCAAAGGAGGTAACACAGGAGATCCAAACATTGAAGCGTTCACTGAAGTGAACATCAGTTCCAGATTACAGTTATTCCTTGCCAAAACAGGGAAACCAGACCCGAGGTCTGATTTCATTAAATCTCCTTTCTGGTATAGACACACCAAATAAGCATGCTATGGCCATAGGTTACACCCTGCCCTAAACTGATTTTGCCTGCCTTTCAAACTGTAGCTCCCTATATAGCTTGTTAGATTAATATCCATAATGGGTAAGGATAAGGCAGTATGGCTCTATTAATATATGTGATGATGATTCCTTCTAAGTTGTCCTTAAAGAAAAGTTATGTAGGGCCGCATATGTACGACTGAAAGTATCAGCTTGGTTAAGCACAATCTAAACTTAGTGCAACACTTTCCAAGACTCTAAAAATAAGAGCACCAAGATTTTGTGGAAATACACGAGGAGAGGCTAACACTGTGTTTTGGGAAATAAAACACTGCAAGTTGACGTAATCCTGAAAGAAATAAATATAGCTTCAGTGATTTATCTCCCTACAGAGAGGAAAACTGGTACTGTAAGGAAATACTCAGTCCCCACTACGTGGGGTTGCATGTTACAATGTCCTTGCTGTGACTGCCAGTGCCCACTTTCCCCTGTTCAGCATTAATATACCCAAGGAAGAGAATTCTTTCCAGTAAAATGGGACTGGAGCTCTCGGTTTGTTAAGACTGAGCTCTAGTTGAGAGCTGCTTAATGAAGTAAAGCAAAACTTCCAAAAGGAAAAGAAAACACAAAACTACTGGGGCCGGAGGGGGGGCGGGGGGGGGCATTGGGTAAAGACTGTCACCCTCAGAAAAGCCAAGAATAAAGACTCGTACCTACTATACATATACTTTCTCATGCACACAGCTGCACATATCTTCTTACAGGCATGCCCATTTCCTCTGAAAGATATGTTTCTCAAGTTTTATTATCCCAGCTATTGCGAACAGCGAGCATGAGAAAACACCAACAAACAGGTCAGCGAGCAAGTCTGGATTAAATGTGAAGGAAAGGCATGTGATTAACCTCTCTCCTTAGGCAGAGAGAGCATATCTAGCATCACTGAGATATGCAGATATTTGCTGAAGTTCTCAGAGCAGATTCCGAAAGAAACTGTGGTACCCCATCTCTCATACATTTTGTGGGCTTCCTAACTCCCCCTCATTTTTCAAGGGGAGTTGAGTACCTGATTGTTACCATGGCTCTACGATCCTCTAAGTTCAAAGCTGTGACCCCAACACCACCTTGCTCAAGTGCAACCTCATACTGGAAATGCCTACAGATGACAGGAAACAAAGGTTTCCCCTAAGTTCCCTAGGTCCCTTAAAGTTCCTTTGTGCACATCCAAAAGCTTAAGTGCTCAAGGCCAGGCTGGATGGGGCTTTGAGCAGCCTGGTCTAGTGGGAGGTGACCCTGCCCAGGGCAGGGGGGTTGGAACTAGATGATCTTTAAGGTCCCTTCCAACCCGAACCATTCTGTGAAAAGCAGTGCCCTTGCACAGCTCTGAACTTCCCTGGCATCCTCTCCCCAGTCCCCTTCAAGGCTGCATCCTGTAGCTTTGACCTCAGCTCACAAAGCTCCGCATTAAAAGTGATCTGTGGCCGCTACATTCAATTAAACAAAGAACAGACGTTATATTAAAGCCCTTGTGTAGAAAAAAAAAAAATCAGAATCAAGCTTTGCCTCTAAATCCAAAAGCAGTGAGTGCCTCCTGTTAAGCAGTCACCCCGTTCAGCATGCTTCTCTCAGGAGACTCATGCTCTCTCTCACCTAGACTCTTCTCACATTTGCTTCTGGGGTGTGAAGGGCAGGGTCCCTCTGCTCAGTGTAACTTATTCTCCAGGAAGCCTGGCACTCTGGAGGTGTGAAGTGCGCATTTGAAACCTTTCCCGCTCCAAGCAAAGCAGGGGGGGTTGGACACTGCTCTCCCACCTCTGCAGCGAGGCTTCCTCTACTCGCCGTGTTCCTCCGCGATGGAGAAGCCCCGCGCTCTGCCTCTGCAGCAACAGCCGAGCCCGTCTGGGTCCTGCCCTAAGGAGGGCTCCCGCCACCCGTCTTCCAGGGAGGGATCACGGCTGGCAAGGAGAACAGAAACACCCTTCTCAGATCGCAGACACGCTGCTGAAGAGCGGTTAAAAGCTTCATTCACACCCATGCCCCTTCATTAGCAACAATATTATCTACCGGCGGGAACTGCTCCTGGGGAGCTCGGGTCCCCCGCGCCGCCCCTACACCGTGGCCTGGCTGACAGAAGGGCCTGACCCTCCGCCCCGCTCGCCATGTTTTCGGGGGAGGAGGCGGGAAGGCCGCAGCCCGGCTCAGCCACAGCCGCCCGATTTCCGCCCACCCGAGCTGCGCGGCACCCACCCGCGCCGCGGCGGCCACCACCCACGCGTGGCGACAGGCGGGTGGCTACCAAGGCAGCTTTCCCAGTTGCCCGCCCGGAACGCTGCGGTCTGAGGGCCCTGCGCCGCTCCGCCCTTAAAGGGACAGCGCCGTCGGGGACCGCGCCGCGCCGCCGGCAGGGGGCGCCGTGCGCATGCGCGGAGTCCCGTCGGCCGGCAGGTGGCGCCGTGCGCATGCGCGAGGACCCGCCCGCCGCCTCCCTCAGCGCCTTTCCGGGGCGGCGCGGGGTGGGTCGGTCTTGGCCGCCGCTGGCCCTGGGCCCGCACCGCGGTGAGGGACGAGCGGAGCCGAGCCGAGCCGAGCCGAGCCGAGCCGAGCCGAGCCGAGCCGAGCCGAGCCGAGCCCGCAAGGCCCTGGAGTTCAAGGCGGGAAGCGGGAGGGAGGAAGGAGGCGTTTTGCCTTCGGAAACAGCAGGTTATGGCTGGCCGCGTCCAGCGCAGGCAGGAGCGAGGGGCTTTAATTTTTTTGGAAATTTAATTTATTTAAATTTATTTATTTATTCCAATTATTTAGTAGAAATGGCTACTGTACAGAGAAGTAGCATTCCCACGCTGGAATTCCAGTTATTCATTACCTTATTTCTTTCTGGAAAATTGCAAATTTATTCTTGATAGAGCTCAGGCATAAAAGCTGTGTGTTGCACTAATGTGGAAGATGTTTTCCTATTACGCTCTCTCCATGCAAATAACAAATTAATGCAGCTTGTAGAGGAATCTAATCACTCTAATTCAACATTCAGGGCAGCAAAAAATGATCATGCTCATCTTCACTCTTCCAAGAATGACAGCAGATTTTAGTTTTTTAATGCATGGCCTATTTAGCTCATTAGTTTTAATATAGAGGTTTAAAAGTCTTGAGCAATATCTTCAAAACAAGATGTTAAGCTCTGCAAGTCCATAGCCTCATATAAAGATGTGGTTATGGCCTTGCAGTTACCCTGCTATTTTATGCCCTATTTTATGGCCGGTGGGTGAAGCTGCCCATCAGCCGTAACGCGCCCTTGTAAACTCATCACAGTGTGAAGAGCACGCGAGATTTAATAATAATAATAATAGTGTGGTCTGTTTGTATTCGAAGGGAACTGCCTGGAGGATGCCCCCAGCTTTATGAATAGGAAGTAGGGGGTTTGACCATGTTGACCAGTCTTCCCAGTTGACTTGGATGGTCTTCCCTTACAGGAGGTGACATAGGACCAGTCTGCAGGCACAGCTTGACCATGCAGAAGTCTGCACGTCCCCTGAGGCTGTATAACAGGATTTTATAGTCCAGGGTTAATGGCTTCCAAAGGGACACCGTCACAATGCTGCCTACGTGCAAATGCAGTGCAGTGTTGTGAAGGCTTATTTTTAATTGCCAAGTCGTACCCTGCTAACCCGCTCTGTCTCTTTTATTATTATTTCTTAACGCTCTGAGTAGGAAGGATTAATCAGCGTTTTCGGATCTCGGGCCGTTTTTGCTCTTACATGAGCATGTGCTCATCCAGAGACGAGAGTCCCGCTCAGAACCCCCAGCTACCTCCCAGTGCATCACCTCTGTGGAACGGGCACCAGTTTCCCTGTGTGCCGGCTCTGGCTGGCATTGAGTTAGTAATGCCATGAGATACAAGGTCATCCTTAGCAAGAAACTGCAGCGAGGGAAGTTATTTGAAAGTAACTTTTACTCAGAGACTGGCTGGGCATCCGTCTGCAGGTGGTGAATGGCTGCTTTTGCATCCCTTGTGGTTTGGGACTTTATTCCTCCTTCACTTCTTAAACTGTCCCTATCTCGACCCACAAGTTTTTTTCTTGCTTTTGCTCTTGGATTCTCTCCCCATGCTGCTGGCAGTGAGCGAGCAGCTGGGTGGGGGCTTACCTGCCAGCTGGGGTCACACACCCAGCCTCCCCACCCCCCATGACAGCCAAGTACCACTGAAATTGATGCAAAATAGTCTGGAGAAAATCTGAGCACAATCACTAGTAAGGGGTTGAATGTTAAAAAAATTCTTAAAAGTAAATTATTTATGAGCATTTATTTGAAATGCAAGTATTACAGAGTAAAGGTGGTCTTGGATACAAAATCCTTCCTTTCTCATATGACAAAATAAACCATTTTTTTCCATTCATTTTTCTGCTCTTGAGCCCTGAATGTCACTGATGTCTTCTCTCAGGCTGCCCATAGGGTACACTGTGAAAAAGATCAGGCTCGCTGGTTTTGGGTGTTTTACAGATCAGAAGATAAAATAACTTTCTGAGCCTTTGCAATACAAAAGTAACCACTTGTGCTTCATCGGATGGTTCTTCATATATGGGTTTTTTCATTTCTGCATAGGCAGACATAATAACAGCTTGGACAAGATTAATCAGGACACAGATCATCACCATCACGAAAGAGGCCAGGAAAAGACCACCCAGAAACCTGTTGGATGAAAATGCCGTATCTCTGAAAGCTGAGACACAGTAAGAGAATACAGTCTGAGCTGAGTGAATCATGCTGTTGTAATTCCATTCATGCTGCCCAAATACAAGGTAGCCAAAAGACATAAATACAAAGAAGTACACCACCACCACGAGGGACATTGAAGACAGTCCAGGAAGGGCTGCCAAGATCGATCTTTGTGCCAAGCGCATGCCATAAATGAATTGAAAATATTTTAGAGTTTTCAAAACTACAAGAAATAGTAAAAAGCCCATAGTAATCCTTAAAATCTGATCTAAATGAGAAACTGCATGAAAATAAATGAAATCATTTGGATGAAGTAAGTAAAACTTCACTATATCTGCACCCATCTTAAACTTTATGACCTTCAAAAAAACAAAAAGGAGGAATGCTGATTTTAAGCCAAAGTTGATTATATTGGAAATGTTTTTAATATAATCTTTTCTTTCTTGGCCTATGGTATGAAGCTCATCTGCAATGTAAATTAACAGAAAGGCGAGAACAATTACAAACAGAAACATTTGAGCTTTAGTTTGCTGATGAAAAATGGGGAGTGCAAAAGAGTGTACTGACAAACTTGGTTTTATGATCCCTAAATGAGACATTTCAAATATGACTGAAATGGTGCAAAAGAGATTTGCATCTGAGTTAAATGTAGTTAGTTCAATGATCACAACCCATGTCTTTTCGTCGAGCCAGTTGCTCTGTTGAAGAGCATCCAGCCTTGTCGTTGAATTAGATTTTCCTTCTTCAGGGAAAAAGTAAAACGTGTATCCTGCTGGTCCATATGTGTGCAAATCTCCATATGAATAATACATCCACGGAGTCCTGTTTCGCTGGTAAATGAACCCGCTGTAACTGCTGGCATCCTTGGCATCCCTGGAAACAGACTGGTTTGCAACATTTGTCCAAGTGCCAGCGTAGTCACCTTTCTCTGGGATGTCACTGCCATATTTGTGAAGACAGTGGCTTTTACTGATCACAAAGTTATTTACAAAGCTGTGAGGATGGAAACATTTTTTCTCAGTAGCTTTAGCCCGCACTTGCCTCATTCTAGGCAAGCCAATGATTTTGGACCAGCTCTCGGGAAGAAAGGTCGGCTGAATGTCATTGTGCATCAAAGGCAAGAACAAGTCTTTCACCCACACGTAGATATGTTCTAGCTTATTTACACTGGAGAGTCGTGGAGAGAATTGGTCACGGATGAATTGGTTGTAGTGGAAACTGTTGTCGTTCTCAGTGGAATAGGCAAAATTTAATAGCAGTGTCAAAAAGACAAGGTGACTGATTAAACCTTTTATGAAAATAAATGCCTTGGCTTGAATTTTTGCCCTTTTCAGCATGTTTGCAATTTCATCAGCTTCTAAAGGCTGATACTGCTTGGTGCTTCTGACTTCAGCAAGTTTCAAGTGCATCTCTCTCGTATCAGCACTCATTGTTTCTTTAGCCAACTTAATCTCAGAATACTTTTCCTGAGCTGACCATGTGATATTTTCACAGTATTTTGGACGAATTGTGCTCATAGCTGAGAAAAAAATTATTTTTAGAATTGAAAGGAAAAACACGTTCTCAATAAAGGAGGTTGCAGATGCTAAAAGCCACTCCAGTGAAGTCTGATAACCATAAGACAAACCATATACCACAATGAAAAATGATGATAGCCCAGTGACAGCTATAACTAGTGCCCATGAGAGATAGACGCACCACCAACAAAAAACTACGTGCGGTCTCTTGCGAAAGGGCATGGAGGTAATGTTTAGTGGTTTCCTTTCCTTCTGAAAGTTGCCCCCTTCTTCTGCGTAATCATTACTAAAATTGGAATTTGACGTTGGCCCTCTCTGGCAGACCTTAGCCATTGGAGGGGAATTTGCGGTTATTGTGCGCTCCTCTGTTACAATTACGTTTGCATCTCTTTCAGAAACTGTGCAATTACTCCAGTTTTGGGAAGCTGCCCTGCTTCTTGTCTCTCTGGAATGTGCCGGGCTCTGTAAGTTGCTGGGACAAGGAACGTTCTCCAAGGGAATAGTATTACTCAGTTGTGCTGAAGCTTTTGAAAGGTAAAATTTTTGCAAACGTTTCTTCCAGTTCTTAAGATTTCCAGAGAGGAGGGGTGAATTTACCTTTGGGTCTGTCTGAGCCACACCACGAGGAGAAGTTTCCTTCTGGGAATACTTGAATAAGGCAATTATAATCATTTCCACAGGTATGGTAAGCAAAGCACATTCAATTCCTACTGTTATTGATCTTAGATACCTCAAGTGTATTGGAGATTCTTCGTTCTTGTCAGCATTAAAGAATATAATGTTAACAAGCAAGTTTAATAATAATATTGCTAAACATGAAGACAACCTTTGGAGCCTGCTGAAAGTGCCAGTGAGAAAGTGAGCAAAAATTGAGAACCATAGATGGCCCTCTGCCAGGCTGTTGGAAAGATTAATCAAAAAATAGTCAATTCTGGGCAGAGGGGTCTTGAGGTTTGTGACGGAAAATGTCCTTTCTAGTAAGTGATCATCTGTGTCAAGAGAAAGCCATTTCCTGCATATAAAGAACCAGGTCCTCCTGGTGCACATATTCTCAACTTTGGCTCTGCTTAAGAACCAGCCTGGAGATGAGCCCTTGTTATTGTGCCAGACCCTGAGGGAACAAATGTCTCCCAAGTCTTTCTTAGTAGTTAACAGAAAGCAGTCAGTACTTCCTTGTTGGAAAGACAGAAAATCCGGGTGGCATAAACAGTGGACGTCACTTGTGCCATTCTGGCCAATGAGCTGAAGAAAGACATCTGCTTTGGTTCCAGATCCCCAGCGACTGCCTGTATATAAAGTGACCAAATAGCTCATTTTATCAAAGGGGTCATTGTCTGGCAGAAATAGAATCTTGTTTTTGCTGCCCCTGTCAGCCCTGTCTTTTCTCATAGCCCAGAGGGACAAAAGAAAATAGACACCAAAAATAAAGAGCACTGTTAAGAGGGTCACTGGGTTTTTAGGTATGTCTGCTATCAGGGTTTGTCCCAGATCTACTGTATTAGGGGTAACTATTACTTTGGCTGCCAGGAACCTGATGTCAAACGTGGATGCATTTGATGCAGTGTAAGCTGCCAGACTTCTGCGACCCCGCTTCATATTGCAGATACAGTGTACCTTCTGCCAGTCAGTCAAGAAGCCAAGCCTGCATGTGTCTTCTCTCCACAGACTTTGAACCCCATCTAGAAATAAGCACTGATCACTAAAAATGTGCATGCTCACCAGTCTACGGGTTTGATACCTTACAATATAGGATGTCATCAAGACAATGGAGATGTTCTGAGTGCCTGTACGGCTTCCTTGAGCTGTGGCTGTCAGCAATGACTCTGGGAGACAGATAATATAGGGACCCTTAATGTTACAGTCAGCACTAGCTGTCTCATTTTTGCTTGCAACTGTTGGCATGTTGTGAAAAGCAGCGAATGAGGCTATAGGATGAGCATGAGTGACATTGGCACCTGTAAATACTAGTACCTTGAATGTAACTTTTAATTTTGTCAGGATCTGGATGTATATGCTCTTAGTATTTCTGTTGACTTCAAAACTAAATCCTCCAGTTGTGTAAGCTTGTGTTTTATCAGGTCCTATTGCTAACTGAAAAGTTGAAAATTCCTTATCTTTCCTAGGAATAGTAATTTCTGCTTTTGCAGGCATGATCCCTAGTAGATCCCCATTAGTCTTGGTCTCTGCCATTTTGAACCCCAAGACTGTTGTGATTTCTGATGTGTAACCTAACCAAGGGAAGGGGTTCTCATCAAACTCAAAAAGGGCAGTGGAAATCACAGCATCCTGGTCCAATCCTGAATGATTTCCCTTTTCTAGTGATGGATAAAAGCAGTTCCTGCAGGTATTTCTAGTAGAGAAAGCATTTGTAATGTTCCAGGTTTCATCTTTCCTCAGTGTGATATTCCAAAGTTTTGTTTCCATTAGAGTTTCTATTTCCCCAGGGACTTTGCCCTTGAAAACGATCTCCGTTAAATATTCCATGATGGAGAAGACTTGTTTAACTCCACTTACATTGACATTCCTGCGACGCAGAAGAGCAGCTCTCAGGATGTTGAACAAGCATCTCAGTATTCCACTGGTCTGAATTTCTGCTTCCTCAGACCAATGGCTCTCATTCCTCTGCATCTTCAGCATTGCAGTTACTTCTGTCAGTTTCTTAATGGCAAGGTCTTGTGATCTAATGTCCACTTCATCAGCTTCCTCTGTGACTTGAGAAAGACAAGCCACTACTTGGTTGATTTCCATTGCATTGTCAACTGAAATATTCAGGGCTGTTTTAATCAGCCTTTGCCGAAACTGAGCCTTAGGGAGCTGGAGAGTTGATGCAGCTTTAATATAGTTTAAGACTGAGGCTGCCAGGTAAATCAAATAACCTGCGCTAAAATAATCTCCAGTCTGGAGATAAGATGTCATCGGTGCACTTAAACCGGTCACTGACATCAGCAGTTGGTGAAACACAAGAGCTAGTGGTCGACTGTTAGCTGGGTTCTGCACGTGGACATTTAAAGTCACTTGGGTAAATGCCCCAAGGGAATTGTGGACTTGAACGTAAAGTTTCAAGGTGTACTTCTGAGAGGGCACTCCAACTGGGAGAAAAGATGGAGGAGTTTTAGGCTGATAACCAAAGTACAGAATTGGGCCAAATGTATTTTCCTCCACAGAAGTTATTTTGGTAGTTTGGGGTACATTGGAAGCTACTATCACTTTATATGTCAGAGGTAGATTGCTGTCATAAAATCCACTGCACTGAACAACAAATTTTGTCAGAAAGGCTGTACCCCAGTGTGGGTTGATGGTACACTTGCCAGTCCTAGGAGGAGAATTTACCTTAAATGCATGTCTGTAGATTGAGGACCTACCATCCCAGGTAGTCACTTTTAACAGAAGTATGTAGGATCGATGTGCAGTCTTTGTAAAAGTCAGAGCATTTATGGACAGGTAAGCCCCAGACCTCCCCGTTGAGGTTCTGGAAGACCAGTCAAAGCTAATTTCTGTGGAGTTTCCTAAAAAAAGGGACCAGTAGTAGACTGTCTGGCTGTTTGATCTACAGTTTAGGCATTTTCCAGATAAGGTAAATCTCTCAGTTGGAATTAGAGTGCTACCACAGTTTTCAAGGCATGTCACATCTAGAAGGGGTGCGTAGCCAGGCTGCACATCTATAGTTTGGTCAGCATAACTCCTCCTTGTATCCTTTTGAATCACTAGACGAAAGTAGTATACAGCGTTTCCTGGGAGGGATTCTGGTGGCATTACTTGAACTGGACCTGAGGATGTTAACCATTTCAAATCTCTCTGTCCTGGATGGCATTTCTTTCCTGGGCTGACTGTCATGTTTTTATAGTCTGACTTCTCTTTAGTGCAGTACCAAGTAAACGTGATTCCCTTTTGTCCTTCCTGTGAATCAGGATCATAGGATGCAGAGCCATCTAGAATCCATCTATCAGAAAAACCCACTGTGCGGAACGAGCCTCCTGCGATATTTGCCACTAGATCAGTGCGCTCAATCAGAATATAAATTTTATCTGAGCCCCTGAGGACCTTTTTGGTATCAATTGGGATTACCTCAACAGTGAAATTAAACAGATACAACCCATAATCTAAAGTAAAACTGGGAACAGTTAAGAGGATCATATCTGTACCATACATTGAAGAAGAGTTTATTGGTTTTTCCCAGTCCGGAAGAGTTGTTGTGTCCTGAACACGATAGATTTGCCACAAAGGCTTGGTAAATACGCCAACGTTGCAGTCTAATAGCAATCTGACAAAGAGGAAAAATGTTGTCCCCCTTTTCTGGCGCAGGACAGAGGAGTGAAGAACAGGTCTCTGAATGTGCACTTTGTATATGTAACAGGGTTCTTTCTGGCAAGACACTGGTACTTCTATGGTTTTTGCAGCATAGTTGTTGACTCTGACTCCTAAAAGAGCCGATCTAAGCGGACTTCTGTTACAGTTCACTTTTGCCACAAACCCCGTGTATTTCTCTGGATCAAAGGGTAAAGCAGAGCGACGGACAAAACGTGTGGCATTTCTTACATGATCACTGTATGTGTATGTGCTATTCTGGAGAAGGTGGTCTTTTTCTGTTGCAAAAAGCTGCAGATGGAAGGTCCACTCACACTGTAGCATTGGATGTTGTGCAGGGATAAACCACACTAAATAAGTAAGGCTCTGCAGAAGAGGACGGCCGCTGCTGAAAACATGGACTTCAAGGTCTCTTTCTGCCAGAGACCTAAACAAAGCCCTCTTCTGATTCATATAAAAGTACATATTGAACTTGTACCACTGGAAGTCCACAAACTCTATGGAGAGTAAGTAGGAGAGCTCCTTGTGTTGGTAGAACACAGTGCGTGTGTTAGGGCCATCTGTGGAAATAGGGCTGTTGTTTTCTTTGGTTGTGTAAAACGTTCCATTGTTGGACATGAAAATGTAAGTGCTCCTGTCAGTCTTTCCCGGGCGAAGGTTGACATGTGTGTGAGTTTCTCTGCCTGCTGTTAGGCTCAGGGTACCATTGAGTAGATGTAGTTCTCCCGTCAATTCCTCGAACCTCTTTTCATCAACATGAAAATAAATGCTGGCCACCACGACTTCACTGGGGCTCGGAGGTGTGGGAACGGCACAGAAGTTGCTCTGCAGAGTAAAGGAACTGTAGGAATGGAGCCAACCTCCTATACCCTGTGTGTCCACCAGTCTGTAGGCCAGTGTCCTTGGCATAAGGGGCTGAAGCCTCCAGGAGAGGCCGAGGGGCTGTTGAGGAATGCTAAGGAGCTTGGAGCTGACACTGAGAACACGCAGCACGTCCGGCTCTACCTTGAGAGAGAGGCTGAGGCTTATCTGAGGCATCTGCTCAATGCCGACTGAAGCAACGTGGAGCCCGTGGTGCCTGTAGCGCACAGTCAAGCGGTAGCTGTAGTAGGTGGCACAGGTTTGTTGCAACTCGACTGTTGGGTAGACAGCAGGTGGTGGCGTCTCTTGGTGTTCACTGCTGGGAAGGAGAAGGGTAGAGGGGCTGCCTCCCTGGCTGCTGAAGCGGTACTGCCAGCTGGCACTCTTGAAGCGTGCACACCAGCCCAGATGTACCGGCTGCCACACGTGGATCAGGTGTGTCTGCGGCCAAAGCACGAACAGCCGCATATCCTGCCCAGACATCTCGACGCTCACGTTCTGGTGGAAGCACTTGGGTGCAGCACATGAAGCAGATGAGCATTGCACTGTAAGGAGGCTGGAGGCCACGGGTGGAGGAGTGCTTCCCAGTAGGAGGCGTGTCTGCAGCATGATTTGGCCTGACCAGCGCGATGTCTTCTTCATCCAGGCCGAGTTCAGGTACCAGAAGCAGCGTGGTGGGGGTGGTGGCTGCCCCTCTTTCCTCTCCGCCTCTGGTCTTGCTCCTGGGGCCGGCTGGTAACGCAGGGTCACGGTGCTGTTCCACAGGCATGAGACCCAGCTCTCGTTGTCCAGCCGTTGACAGACTTGCCCGTGAGGGCCCCAGCAGGTGACCAGGAGGGGCGGTGGCTGGAGGCGCGGAGAGGAGGCCCCCCAGCCTCGGGGGCAGCAGCTGAGCAGCTGAAGGAGGAGGAGACGGAGTGCCTTCATTGCGGCGTCAGGTGAGGGAGAGGAGGCAGCACAGCCGCTGGAGCGCAGCCTGATGGAGAGTGACGGTTGGGGAGTCCCAACTGCCGGAGAAGGGCTCCGGGGACACACGCGCCTGCCCCCACCCCCCCTCCCCGGGCACAGCTGGTGGGGGGAGGTATTTCACAACAGCAGATCGTGCATGGATGTACCCGATGCCGCAAGAAACAAGCGTTTCGGGACCAATTATTTACACGAAACACCTCCGACGCCAGCACCGCTGCCCCCCATCCCCCGGTAACACGGGAGGTAGCCAACGGGCCGGGCGGCGCACGGCCCCGCCCACTGCTGGCCCGGCCCCGGCTCCTCCTCCTGCCGGGGCGGGAGGCGCGGAGCCGCTGGATGACGGCAGCGGATCCGCCGCTGTGGGGGACGATGGCGCCGCTGAGGGACTGTAAGGTGAGGGCAAGGTCTGAGGCGGAGCGGGACGGCGAGGCCGGGCGTCCTGCCGTGCGGGTGGGCCCCGGGGAGGCCCCGAGAGCCTGGCTGGGTCTGTGGCGGGAGGGGAGCTGAGCCGGGCCGAGCCTGCTGAGGCTGACGGGAGGGCGCGGAGAGCCGGCCCCGGTGTGGTGAGACCTCTGTTGGAGCTGGTCTCCCTGAACGCCCCCGGTAGCCCTTACACTGGGGGCGGGTTTCAGGAGGGGTGAGGCTGCTGGGGGGGGTGTCTGCAAACGGGGACGAGTGGCTGCAGCCTTCCCTCCGGCGGGGGAAGCAAACTCGGCTCTGAACACCTCTGGGTCTTGTCCATAGTGCAGGCCGGTCCCGAGGGTGCTCGCCTGCCTTTTTTGTGGTCCTCAGAAGCGGGTCAGGCCTTCTTTTAACTCTAAACCAGCTTTAGGTCCAAGGGTTCAAAATCTGGCTGCAGGAGCTAGTTACTGATTAGTTGTTTGCGTGCTTTCTTCCCGCTGAAGTTCACTCTCCTCTTGTTTCTTGGTTAATTAGGCAGGGGGAGGTAAAAAAAAGAAGTCTTCAAGATCTTCTGAGAATGTTGTAGGTTCATGAGTGCCGGAGCTGTGGAGAGCTGCCACTCAAGTAATGGAAGATGTGCTAACAGCAACCCACAAAGAGCAGAGATTCCTCAGAGCCAGCTGGGATTCTAGCAGGAGCAAAAATACAAATAAACAGTCACCAGATCCTGTGACTAAACTCTCATCTTAAAGCAGGAGAAAGGGCAAGGCTTTGGTCTTGCCAAGAAGCAGCAAGAAGAGCCAAGGCCGTGGCGCTGTCCTCCAAGAAGCGTCATAGAGAAGAATCTCTTCTGGAGTTAGAGAGGAAGGCTGTGGGAAATTAGCGTAACAGAACTTAAAGGCAGCCTGTGCGGAAAGGGGAGGTGATAATTGTGTTACAAACTCTCCAGGCTGATTTTTGCCTGCTTGCACTCCCTCTCTTGTGGATTTCTTTACTCACAGTATGATACCTGTGTACAGACAAGCCCGAAGGCATGAATGTCCCAAGTAGTCTGGGCAGGACCAGTTGCGTACAACGCAGAGGACAAGGGGTGCTAGCTCTTCTGTGCTCCCTGTAGCTCCTTGGTTCTTGTCTGGCAACAACAGATTAGTTTTAGGGCAGATCTTTTATGTCTTTTAGGAGTCAGCAGCTGTTATGGGGTGGTTCTTCCATGCAGTCTCTTGTCCTGGCATGCTAACAGGAAGAGTAGTGGCATACATGACATGATGCAGCCTTGCTGCCATCCTCCTCCTGTTGCCAAAGTGGGAGTCTTCCAGTGAAGGGTGAGTTACCTGGGCTGTAGCCTTGGCAGAGCAGAGGCTTTCTAGAGTGGATGGAAACAGCACGTACCTCAACTAGATCAGCAGCATCCTTTGTGATGGATGCAGGCCTTTTTTTACTAACCCTAGTTCTGCTGGTTTTTCTCATACTTTTGCACAGGTGTTTTCATGCCAGTGAATCTTAGTATTAACAAAACTCCTCAAAATGGAATGATGCTTTCTACCTGGAAAGTACCTCAAGCTGTTGTGCAAAACAGTCAGTGTCATAGAGAGCTGCTTCAAACGGAGCTTGTTTTTGACAACTGGTGATGAAAGTGGTTTGTGGCCTATTTTGCAGGGCACCTTGAAAGGTAGCCTGTAAGTAGCAGGCCTAATTTTGCAACCCTCTTGACTTTTCTTTTTACGCTGTTTCTGGATATAGCATGGATTGTAAAGAAAATTTGTAATTTTACATTCCAGTCTAGTCTTTCTGGCATGTAATTGAACACACAAGTGCTTGAGCTGCTGGAATGTGAGCCTTTAATCCAATCACAGTGGCAAAGCTTTGGGATAGTATTAGCAAAGATTTCTTTGCCTGGTTACTTAAAATTTTTGACAGTTGGGTCATTAGAACCAGGAAATACCCTAAAGTGTAAAATGAGATGAACTGAATTCTTGCAGCATCTGCAAGAACTAATCCCCTATTAGGAGGAGTCTGAATTGGCTGCCTTAGGTCTTTTTTATGTCTGTCCTGTGTGTTCTGTGTACTGGAATAAAAGTGATACTGAAGTGATTGGGGCAGCTCCTAAAAGGTGCGTATACTTAAGCAGAATGTAAGTCTGTGCTTGAGAAGCCTACGGTTATTGCGGTACTGATGGGTGCAGTAAAGGAATGCTGAATGGAGAGTGTTTAGTAGAAATAAACCCAAATGTTATTAAACATATATGAGGAGGTTGCCAAGAGAAGCACCTCAGCTTGTGATATGACAGGCTTTGTGGTTGGGTGGCTGTCCTGAGGCGGAGGGAAAGGCCTGCAAGCGACTAGAGATTACATGCCTGTTTGCTGTAGGCACCCACATTGTAGGCATTTAGAAATAGGCATTTTGTTGGCTGAGTTACTTAAGAGAGCAGTCATGGAGACAGCCATGAACCAGGGTGCTATAGCTGCTGCAGCTTAATTCACCATTGAGTAAACTGCATGTCTGCCTAATGAACTCTTTTCATTCTCCGGTGGCTAGCCAAGAGATGGAGCACCTCAGTCAGTGTTACATAGCTTGTTAAGCAACTATGGCATCCTGATTCTGTTTTGCATTTTAGCTTTATCAAAAGCTCATGTTCTCCCTTTTTCTAAGGCTTGTGTACAAGCCTGTGGTCCAAGTTCTTTGTTGGCTGAACTCCAGTGACTTGGTGGATGTGCTCTGTCAGGCTGTTTGGCTTACAAGTTACTTAAGGTATTGATTTGAGTTATAAAAAACCAGGGGTTTATTTTACCATGTCTCTACTTCGCACAAGGTGTGTTGGGAGCAGGGGACTAGCCAAAAGTTGAGTTGTAATGAATTAAGAATGGGTCCCTCATTATGAGATGCGTAATCAAGGTCTTCTATACACTTTATAATTTTTTGCTTCTTTATTCCCACTGCTAACCCCAACTTACTGAGTCTTCAGATGTAACTACAAGAGCACAAAAGATTTGTGTATCTGCTTACATTGTTCTTCCAGCTTTCCTCTTTTTTTAAAAAGAAGCATAGTTGACGAAAATATCAGAGCACCATCAATTTGAAAATCTGTTGGCTTAGTCTAGAAAATGAGTGTGTAAAATGAGCAGGTTTTTATTTGTTTGTCATGCAGGCCTGGCAGGATGCTGGACTTGTCCTGTCCACTACTAGCAACGAAGCCTGTAAACTATTTGATGCTACGCTGACCCAGGTATGACCAAAAAGTGTAAGAAAATGTGATTTGAAGGGGTTTGAAAGAGTCTTTGCGGTAGTTGATGTTTAAATTTCTTAACAACTGGGATAGCCTCACAATCAGGCTGCTACAGGAGCTCAGCCATTAGCAAGCTGCAGCAAACTCTCGTATCAGAGGGCTGTGCTGGATGCTGCATCTGTGGGGGATGCACCTCAGCCAGTGTGTTCATCCTGCTTGACATGGGAGAATCAACCAGTAGACATAAGCCGCATGGAAATCCACAGTTATTAGTTCTGCTAGTGGCCAAACTGCCTTAGAGAAAACAGTTTTTCTGTTTTCCTACTACATTAACCCTATGTGAATCCAAAGTTTGTCTTTTTGTCTTGCTTACTTTTGGATTTTACACGTGTGGGAGAATGAAAAGAAGCCCAATATTATCGGGGATTCCTTGATCCTCTCTCTGTCTCTCTTACAGTACGCAACCTGGACAAATAATGAGAGCCTTGGAGGTATTGAGGGGTGTCTCTCGAAGTTAAAAGCAGCAGATCCAAATTTTAGTAAGTATAACATTTAGTTCTTAGCATAGAAAGTGCTGGATAATACCTTGTGTCTTGCTGGGCAAGTGGGAAGTGTTAGGTTATAGAATTCTGTAAAACTTCTTCAGAGTCTAGAGCAGGCTGGGATGGTTTTGTGTGGGTTGTTTTTTTTTTTTTTTCATTTCACATCTTTTTAAATGGTTAGCATGAAAAACTTGTAAAAACTTTAGGCTTTTGAGACTTCCCAGACCCCTGTGAGTATGAGTCTTCTTTCAGACAAAGAAGGAACCCCCCATCGTGTTTATGTAGAGGTGAATTACTGGCAATGCTGTACAGCTCAAGTTGTAATGTGCTATTTTCTGTAGCAATGGGACATGTCCTTGCTAATGGTTTGGAGTTGATTGGCACTGGAAGTTCAGTGCGGCTCAACAAAGAGCTGGACAGTGCAATGAGAACGATGATGACGCTTTCAAAATCACAGCCACTGACTGAGCGGGAGAGGCTTCATGTATCAGCACTGGACATGTTTGCCAGTGGGTAAGTTCACTGTCATCCCATTTAAAGGACTGTGAGGAGTTTAGCCACCACAGGTGGAAGACATAGTTGGTATTAGTGTTGCCTGACATTAGCCGACATCTAGCAAAGGATCGGGGTGAGATGTCAGTGGTTGTTCTTGAATTTCCCTCTCCAAACTGTAAGCACCGTGACTAGTTAGTGAGCAGCACCATAGGAGGGGAAGTGCTCTATTGCCACCACTTCATGTCATTAAGCACTCCATGTTTTAAACCTGTCATAGAGCCATCAGTGGAGTATATGGTTTAGAACGAGGAAACTAAATATTTAACTACAGTAAGGTCCAATATAATGTAACACAGACTTGGATCCAGGGAAGCAAAGCTACGAACAGACTTTTCTTCTCTCTGTTGTCTCCCTGTGTCAAAAACTATTTCCTCTGTAAAATAGGGAGATAGCAGACAGTCAGAAGTGGTGTAGAGGCTCACTGTTCCGTTCAATATGATGAATTTATGTGCACTGCAGAAGGTATGGGCTAATGATTCACTTTCATCATTTGTTTGTTAAACAAACAGGTGAGCATGGATTTGCCTTGTGTACTTCTTAGCAAAGGTAAAGAGGAAGCTACTGAGGCCCTGTTACTATGGGTTTGATCCTCACTAGAGGAGAGGGAAAGTGTCTTTGTGCATGTGAAATTATATTAATTATGGTAGGTCTCTGTAAAAACTGTTCAACTCTGTAGGAAAATCTTTAGATTTATGCTTTAAGCTCATTTCGCTTTCTTTGTGTGTTACAGTGACTTGTTCTAACCCAAGGACGTTTCTGTCAAAAGATTTCCCAGAAGGTGTTCAGTGAAGATAATGCCATTACTGCCTTAAAAAAGACTAAGAAATTCCTTCAAGGAAAAAACCAAAGTTATTTGATGTTGAGTTTTCTATTTTTCAGAACAGCATGAGGTTAGAACTAACAGTAGAGGCAGGTATGTGTGCCATCTCTCAGCAATCAAATTAATTTTTTATTTCTAGCCAGCTTCCAAAAGCTTGTGATCTATGGGAACAGATTCTGCAGAGCCACCCAACTGACCTCCTAGCCCTCAAATTTTCCCAGGACACTTATTTCTACCTGGGATATCAGATACAGATGCGAGATTCGGTTGCCCGGGTTTATCCTTTCTGGACACCTGATATTCCACTAAGCAGGTGGGTCATGCTTCATTTTGAAAATGGCTCTTTATCTAGTGTGCATGTACTTTGTGTTTTTTGAGTTCAGACACATCTAAATAGCAGGATCTGTTGGAAACAAACATGTCAAGGGCTTAGAAGTGAATAAAACCTGACGACAGCTAGAACATCTCTCCTGTATCCCTGTTGACTGTTGTTGAGGGTTTTTTCTTCAGTGAGCTGTGGCTTAATGAGTAGATTTTGCTGTCAAATATGGCACATGGCATGTAACAAACAGGATAAAATCATGTCCTCGCTGAGGGCAGTGGCAAAACTCCTTCAGGCTCACATTGTGGGTGATAGAGCATATGAGTGGAAGGAAGAAAGGAGCTATAACTTGGAAATGTAGTTCTGAAATAAATCTTTGCTGCACTAGCTGTTATGGTTTATCCCAAAGACTGACAGGAAGGCAGAATGAAGATTGTTGATTCCAACTGTTAACACTGCCAAGTCCACCACTAAACCATGTCCTTCGGCACCACGTCTACCTGCCTTTTAAATACCTCCAGGGATGGTGGCTCAGCCACTTCCCTGGGCAGCCTGTTCCAATGCTTGACAACCCTTTCAGTGAAGAATGTTTTCTTATATCCAATCTAAACCTCCCCTCGTGCAACTTGAGGCCATTTCCTCTTGTCCTATGGCTTGTTAAATATTCTTAAAATGACTGTATCAGGTATGTGTGTAAGAGCATATAACATCCCTAATTTTCCTTTACATTGGGTCCTTATGGCTTAATGGGGATGCTTCAGAACCAGTTGTAAAGGGCCACTTCACATGAAAGTGCTTGCCTATAGTTTTGTGGGCACTGGGGCAAGTGCAGAAGGCTACGCTTAGGTGTTGCTTTTGAGACGTGATGACTTTTGTGACAGCACTGTCTTCTAGCGTTCTAATTCTGCATCTTGCAACAGTGATCAGCAGATTGTTCTGGTCAACTTTTAATTCTACCTTACATAAAGATGTAAATCTCGGTTCTCAAAACACTGGTGATGTGCATCTTGTTACTGTTTCCCATGCTGGTGTCTCTGGGACTCATTTCCTATGAGAGCTAGCTAGTTTTTCTGTATTCTGCAAACTTGAACCTTCATTGTAACTTGAATAGTAAGGACTGTTTTGAGTTAAATGCTATTTCTAATAGGTTTTTCAGTCCTAGGTTAAATCTAGTTCTAAACAGATGATGTACTATTTTTGCCCTTTTGCTTAGCTACGTGAAGGGCTACTACTCTTTTGGACTCATGGAAACAAACCTTTTCGATCGTGCTGAGGAGCTTGCCCGTGAGGTAAACTGCCTGTTATTAGTGCTAAAAGGTTTTTAGAATTCTTAAACCTGGTCCCTATATCTGGGTAGTGGTTTGTGCAAGTGCCATGAACTGACTTGCTTCATCAACCCAGCCGTTAGTAGAAGTAGCAAAAAGTTCAACATGGAAATGCTCACAGAGTTTTATAAAACGCTACCAATAACTATTCCTTAGAGAGATTCCCACATCTATGCCATACCCTGGCAGTTTCATCTTGACTGTATTTCCTTCACTTGTTTATGACCATGCCTTGTCAGATGGTGTCAGAACACCTATATAAAACCCATATATTATCCCATCTGCTGTTTCCCCCATGTATAATTGTCTGTTTACTCCTATTAAAGAATGTTGGATTGGTTTAATGTAATTCGCTCTTCACAATCCATCCTGCTTGGCTTCCCTCTCCCTTTTGTCCCAGATGCTTGTTCCTTGATTATTGAACAATTAACTCTGCAATGTTCCTGGGGATCAATTTTAGCTGGCCTGTTTCCTTTTTATGAAGATAGTAATTATACTTGACTTTCTCCAGTCCTCAGGAGTCCTGTCCTCCAGGAGCCTCAGATACAATTAATTTCTAATGGGTGTTTTTGCCAGACTTGTGTTACATCAAATTCCTGAAAGTGTCAACAAAGACTGAACATTAATGTTTAATGTTTATGAAGTTAATGCCTAACTTCGCAAAATGCCTAAAACCTGTTGGGAGATATTGGAGCAAGAAAGAGGAATTTGATGAATAGTCAGAGCTGGACATGTTCTTGTAGAAGAAATGGTTACCTGCAAGGCACTATGTCATGGAATATATCGTGCCTATGCATGCAATTCTTTCATGGCTGATACTGATTTATGTCTGTGAAATAAAACATATAATAATTTTCATTAAAGCCTGCATTTTAAAGTGTTTTGCAGGTGTTTATCTCTGTGCAGTAGAAGCTGGGAAGTAAAGGCAGCCAATAAATATTTTCTTCCTTTTCTGTCCAAATCAATTCCTGGCTGTGGTTAGTTGGAACGGTACAGGGATATATTTAATATGCAGCAAGTAACAAGTAGTCTCTTGTTTCTATAGCATCAGTGATAAATATTGTTATTTGCAAGTTTGAAAGCTTCATCACATTTTCCCTTTTTTCATTCATAGGCTTTGGCTATAAACCAGACAGATGCATGGTCTGTACATACTATAGCTCACATAAACGAAATGAAAGCAGAGGTGAACAAAGGGTTAGAATTTATGAAGGAAACGGAAACCAACTGGAAGGTAAACATTCTTGTAGCATCTCTGAAAAAGCTCCTTCTAGGCCTTCTATATCTCCTCCAGCCAAATTCTTGATTTCTCTGCATGCAATTCCTTCCTATCTGTAGACATGTTACAAGCAATGAAAATCTTACATATTAGAAGAAACTGTCGCTTGAGGTACTGTTACTATCCATGCTGCTTTTGAACGAAGAGGCAGAATTATGAGGGGCGCATACTGTAGACCACGTTAAGCCATCGTTGCTATGACTGCTGAGATTACACAAACACCAAACATGTCAGTAGGTCGGGATTCACACAGTCTATCTCTCACACTGCCTTACTTTATCTAGGCATATTGTAATAAGGCTTTTCAAAAAGTGTGTGGTTTGTACCTCCATGTGTGTGCACACACCTCCCCCCCGCCGCGCAGTTTCTCTTTCCTGGTGGAGCTGATCAGGTATTTTACATCTCAAAGACGTGGCCATTGCAGATAGGTGAAACATCAGATGTGAAAATTGTGATTTATTGATGCATGATTTATATATGTGTGATTTATTGGATGGTTTATAAAACTAAAGTGACCAGTGATATTTTCACAAGCTTTTTGCTTAGACTGAGATGAGCACTGAGAGTCAGTTGAGGAACCTGGCTAGACCTGTTCATGGGAATCTAAGATGATGTGTGAAACGACGCAGTCAAATCAAAGGTTTTAGACGACTCATAAAATATTTGTTTGCTTCTGGATAGGGAAGGATTTTTAAAGGTCAACTGTAACGAAAAGCAAAATGATGGTTTTGTCTCTTCTCACGTACTGAATTTGCTTCATATATCCAGGAAATCTTAGTATCTCTCAGAGTATCGAACAGCTTAATTAGTCAGTAATACGGTCCTTTGCTGTAATTTTTATTTCTGTTGGACAGCATGTGTTTTCCTAGTGGTTAAATGTGTCATATTCAGAGCAGAAGGCTGAGAGGTTTGAATTTGTTAGAACCTGCAAGAGTCTATCTTAGAGGCATCTGAGCTGACCACTCCACCTCACCCAAAGAGCAGGGCTGGATAATGAGGCTAGAAGGACTGCTTATCTTGCGCTTGTTTTTTTAAGTTAAGGTACCAAGCTTGGAAGTGCAGGCAGAAAACCCTTGCTTGAGGTTCATATCTGTCATTTCTCAGAAAGCGTTTTGTCCTTTGATCTATTAATTTTAATGAAACAGTGATGCAGGGGGCGGACAGTTTGGATGATGCCTTAAAAAAAAACCCATCACTGACTTTTGGATTAATTTTTGAACTCTTTCTTAAAATAGTTGGGTGCCTCTGTTATTTATAGCCTTTATCCAACTAAAATAAAGTAACAAAGTACAAGATCAGTAAGTAGAATTGTCTGATGTACTTTTGTGCCTGATACAGTATAGTTAAGATTTATAAGAGCTGATGTCATACTGATATTTATAATCACTTGTGCAATATTTTTCATCTTAGCCATCATGAACACAGAGTGTTAAAATGTAAGTGCATTTAAAAAAGCAGGTCTCTCTAAGGGTTTACATAAAGTTGCTTGTATTTTGCCTGGTGATTTGGAATTTTTAATTTTTATTTAATGACCAGGATCATCTATCTGTACTGCCACAGTATTTGGCCTTCTTATGTTGTTTTTAATTCATCTTTCTCCTTCCCAATAAGAGTGGCAACGGTTTGGTACAGGTTTTCTTTACAGAGTACTTTATATTTTTGTTTCTCCACCACCCTCCCCAAAAATCAGATGCCATTTGTTTTATATGTAGATTTCAGCACAAAATCAAAAGGAGCAAATTGTTTTATCAGAGGAGACCTCTCTGCCAGTGCTGTTTAGTATTAAATAGGAATGTTGTTTCTTGTGAGCTGTTGGAATGAGTTCCCATAGCCTACTTTTATTTATTTATTTAGTAACCTGCAAGCCTAATTCTCCTTTAGCAATTTAATCTCAGTCAGAACTCAAAATCAGCAGCAGAAAAATGGTTTTGTTTTATTCAGTGAGGTGCTCCCATGTCCTTATTTTTATGACATTTGGAATCAGAGTATGGTAGCAAACTTGATATTATCAGCCAAGCACTTAACTACTTCAGTTGCTCAGGTTTGGTTTGTAGTTTAATATTAAGCAAGTAAAGATTACCAGAATGTTTATTTTAGCACCATAAAGTTCTCACATTCACTGGTAACCTTTGTGTTTCCTGGCAGCTGTCGCCATTTTCATGAAGATGCTTTTTCCACTTGTGAGAACATTAACTACAGCACTGGGAGAGAATGGGAGGAGAGGGACGAACCTTTTTGGTATTTTAATTTTCACCAAAGGATTATGGAATTATATTCCTGTTTGTCGACTGTCAGTGTGCTCGCAGAAGTGAACTGCAGTAGCATTGTCTTGAAGTGCTATGTAGGGAAGAGGATTGGAAGTTCTAGTGCCAACTGAAAAGGACAGTGCAAAGTTGGTATGGTCCAGCAAATACTCAGCTCATCTGGTGAACTGCCAATGTGTTTGGTATCTAGTACAACTTCTGTAGTCCATAGTAAAACATATGTTTAAGAAGTGATTCCTCTCTGTCTAAGCTGGGTGTCTAAATGGGTGGGATAAATGGCCCTCATAAAGGGGTATCTCTCTCCATTATATATCCAGGTTACTTTAGACAAAATGCCTAAATTTTAGATGAGACAAATCTTACTCTTGTTATAGAGATGGGTTTTTTTTTTCCTAAGGAAAAAAAGAAGTGCTGCAAAAGGTTGAATTCTGAGGCATCCAATCGAAATTCTTCTCTGGAAAATTATGTGGGGGAAGCCTTGTTTTTGAGGTGTCTCCCTGAATAGCTGCAAGAAGCAAATGTATCAATTGAGAAGGTGTCCTGGCCAGCTGATTTAAAGTTCTGGTCTCTTCTGTCTCATGAAGTACTTGGTTTTGCTGAAGAAGGAAGCAGAAATATGACTAGATATGTTTAAATGGGAAGTTATTTTGTAAATAATATTTTCTCTACTTCTTTTTTTTCCAGAACAGTGATATGCTTGCTTGCCATAATTACTGGCACTGGGCTTTATACTTTATTGAAAAGGTATGAGTTATTTTCGTATAGGTGTTTTATGGTCCAGATCGGTCATTCATCTAATGCTATTTAAAAGGCAGACCTAACATTTATAGGGTTTTTTTCAGCTATTTAAAGAGATGTTTTTATAAAACAGTATAATGCCATTTTTACAAGCTAGTCCTTTATTACAATTATTTTGAGAAGTTTTAATTACGTTGGTCAAAGTTACAGGACCTTTGTTAGAATGTTGAAAAATTGCTGTGAGGCTATTGCGCATTTGAAGATCAGAGAGTCTCACTAATTATGCTTGGCACAGTTATTTGGTAGAAAGATGAACTTGGATCTCTAATTTTCAGACAAAAATTAGGCAAAATTCTTTTAAAATTCAATACTAATTTGCTGCCCAAAAATTTGCTGACTACAGAGAAGAGGCAATGAGCTCTAAATTTGGTCAGCAATGTTATTAATTACTAATGTTACAAGTTCTTATTACTGAAATACTTCAGAAATGGTTGCAATTTTACCCAACCTGTCCAGTTGCAATGCTGAATTTCCTTGTATTTAATACTGCTTAGCACTTGTGGGGTTCAATTCAGCAGGGAGACAAATGTGACATCATTGAGGAGGCAGTGTACTTGAGAACAGAGCAACTTGCTTGTGTTCAGTATTATTAACATAGAAGGAGCATAATTCTCAATAGTAGCCTAATAGCTTGTTTATTTTGCCACCTTCTATCTGTACAACTTTTTTGTAGCCTGCTTAAAATTATTTTTCTTCCTGCCTCTTTGCATACACCGTGGGATGCACTAATTTTTGCAAAAATCCCTGAAAGGAACATTAGAATGAGAGGTAATACCTTGTCTTTCTCCTTCATGTGTAACTTACACTCGTATTGGTACCTATTATTAAATGAAACCTAACCATACTGATTATTTTGCCTAGTAAATCCTGGTTTATCTTAGGCTTCATTCTTTCTTTTAATACCTCCGGGTTTCTTTGACTGACTTGGTTTGTTTTAATGAAGTCATAAGGCAGTCGTGAAGTAATATTATGACAGCTATTAATTGTATATATGTCTTTGGTTACTACAGTCACTTTCGGTTACTGTTATCTCAATGTTAATCATGCAGTCCTCGTTTGCTTTTACAGGGTGAATATGAAGCTGCTTTGACAATTTATGACAATCATGTGAGTAGGGGCCTTTTTTTCTTTACTGAGAGTGTGCTTAAGACCATGATATGTTCTTTCTTCCTTCTGTATGAGATCGAAACTTACCACAGTGTGCCATATATGTATATATATTATTTACATCTCTTGTTACGGTTTTTTAGGGAAACTGTTTCTCAACTGGTAAAATGCCCAAAAGACTCGTGTGTTACATAGTTCAAGTGTTTCTTACACTTGTGTTTAAAGGAGCTCAGTGGCACTGTTGATAACTGTTTTCCATTCTGTCCATGTTTCTTATTCATGTTTTGTAGGTTGAAGTGCTCCTGCTGAAAAAAGCTTTTTAAAAAGATGTAAAATAATTTTCCTATAAAGCCAAGTTACCTTTACAAAGAACTGATTTTGCATGTTAGCTACTAAGTCAACAAAAGCATGTCTTTTCATTCCTAGTTAAATTATTATAGTTCTTTACTGTCTGGATTTCAAAACAATCTTTCTAAATAAGCAATATCAAATTAGATAGGATAACATATCTTTGTAAGGATTATACAAATAATGCAAGCATTAAGAAAGCTACAAGGCAGATTCCTACCTACTAACCTTGGAAAAGTGAAGTAATGTTTATGGCACTATTTTGGAAAAAAATAAAATACCCTGGTGACTACATACTTATGGAGTTTAACTTCATAACAGGGAAAACAACGGAAATGAAGCAATATAAGTGTTTGTCATTGCAAAGTGCTGTATTTGGGAGAGCTGCTACTAGGGCTATCGCAAAACAGGTATTTTTGAATGAATAAAAAGACAAAATTAATATCTGTACTGTGAAAATAAATTTGATTATCTGAATAAGTTCCTACTAGCACATCAGTTGGTCACCTTAGGAATACCTGTGATTACAGATTGTTCCCCAGTGTCTGTTGAGCGGAGGCATGCTGGATGTAGTAGATAACTGTTCGATGCTGTACAGGCTTCATCTGGAAGGTAGGATATTCACCTGCTGGTCTTTTTTAAATTGTAAGGGGAATGGGTTTTGCCTCCCCCCTTCCCCTGCCTTGCATGTTGGAGAAGTATTTAAAGAGCAAGCTTGGTCAGTGCTACAGAAGGAATCTTCTGTTACAGAATAAAATTCTGCTCTTGAGAAGAGTGTCAATGTGATATTCCTAATAACGTGCATAACTTTTATTCTTCCCAAGAATTTTTTTTTGCATGCCAGTGTTGGCTTTCGTTCAGCTCAAGCTAGCATAGGTCATATATTTCTGTTTTGACAAATTCACTTCTATTGTCCCTGGAGATTTGAGGCTGGACAATCAAGTACGTAAGCCTCTAAAAAGCTGTAGAGCTTCCTTGAAGTAAGTTTAAATTAGATATTTAACTTTTTATTTTGATACCAATTGAAATGGCTAGTACACGGACATTAGCCTCTGACTTTTGTCTGCTCTCCTACGTAAGTGGCATTTCTCCTTGCTAGTGTTTATACACTGGAGTTCATGAAGGGGGGAGAATATTATTTTTATGGTATTCTGCTGAAACACTAATGATGCATTGAGTGTGTTTATGAAACCCATCTTATCACTCTGTATAATTTGATTGCTACAGGCAGTTCATTATGAACATCTCCAAGAAGACATGAGTAATCTCATAATAGAGCCAGAACCTCACATAATGCAGTTTTAAATATTGGTTATAAATTATGGACAGTCAAACTCTTTACCCAAATATGGCAGGCTGCAGCTCAGCATTGCTGTCTAAATTTTGCCACATCAGGGAATGTTTTCTTGAATTTAGTAGGAATGCTATTTATGCTGGGTGACTGAATGTATATTGCAAAGCCATGCTTTTGCATGTGGTATTTTTATTGAGAAAATTACTTTTTTTACTGTCAGGTGTGAAGCTTGGAGACAGGTGGAACAATGTTCTCAAGCTTACGAAGCAGCACACCAAAGATCACATTCTTCTGTTCAATGATGTACACATCTTGATGTCCTCGCTTGGAGCCAAAGACCACAAAACTACTGATGAGCTTTTAACAACTCTTCAGGAGCTTGCCAAGTAAGCAAATTAATTAAAGTATTGTGTTCAATAAATATTTTCTCTGAACTTTAGGGTGATAGTGTCTTTGGCTTGCTGAAGCACTACAACATGCTGTTCTCTGCTTTAGCATGTCGCTGGGACATGTTTGGTTTCAGTAGGCCAGTCTCCAGTTAGGAGATCCCTGTAATTAATTCTTTTTTTAGTTTATGTCTAGAGGGGCTTCTAATCTTGTTAAGCAGAAATCTCTTATGTCTGAGGTCATGGACACTAACTGAACACTTGCTGTATATTTTCCTTTCGGTGGGTTATGTTACACACATAAGCTATGTTACACACAACAAATGGAAGTATTTCACCTGTATAAAGGGCATTTCTACAATATATGTCAGCTGTCTATGGTGGTTCTTTTTCGCTCTGCTTTAAAAGGTTCTTTAATAATAGAGCATTGGTAGTGATATTCCAGTAGCTACCGTTTGATGTGTTGTGAAGTACCTCTGCAGGAAATTGAATTTAAAGTTCTGCCAAAGTAATTCTAGAGAATATTTTGATTTCAAATTCAATTATTTGCAAAATTTGAGTATTGAAGTATTTAATCTAAACAATGTTTTTTTGGTGTTCCCTTTTGTATTAAATAACTGTAAATTGCCTTGTTTTTTTTGAAGGGGTTGATATATTGATGCTTTAAATGTAATTTCTTCCCCCTACACCCTGTTTTTCCTCTGTTTCAGCATCTGTTGCTTCCCTTGCCTTAAAAAAGAAGGAAGGAGAACCTGAAATTGTCACTGTTTGTTCCTAACTATAATGCCCATCAATCAAAAATAATAAAAAATAACTGTAATTTTTAAGAGTACGTATGAAAGCAAATAACTGTCAAATCAAGCCTAAGCATGTCTGATTTGACTTGAGTAGGAAATGGTGAATGTATAAAATGTATGTAAGTATATATAAAACTGCACAGGCACACCACTTCAGGGAAGCTTTAATGAACATGTGCTACTTATCCTTTCACCCAGTGCTTCCTTTTGCCTGTGTGTTCAGCCTTTTGTAGTAATACAGCTGTACGTTTTTAGCTGTAGTTTAAAGTATTATAAAGCTTAATTTTATTATTTGAGAAAACAGACTATGAGATGAAGGGATTACATTAACGATTGGCTTAATGGATTAATCTATGTGTATCATGAATATGTAATAGCTAAATGATACCTAAGATGCGTTTTCTATTTGTTAAAAAAAGCAGTCACAAAGCTTTGGCACAAACAACAGTCATTCTTGGCTTTTCATGACTATTTTTCCCTAACCTTTGAAATTTAAAGTCGACAAGAATTTTTTTGTGAAGTATTCCATGGCGCTCTCTGGTGGTTGGTATCACGTGCTTATTTTTGTGGATGGAAATCATATGGAGGTATGTTGTCGTTCATGAATCAATACCTCAGATCAGTTGCAAGACAAAGCAAAAAAAAAAAAAAATCAGTCTTCCATCTCTGTGTATTTTCTCAGAGTGCTGGCGCAAATGTTTAAATGAGTTGTTTCATCACTTACTATCTCGAGCTGTTGACTTAAAATGCACATCTGTTGTGCACTTCTAACTTTCCAGGACGCTGTATTTTGTTCAAGGAATGGTAACCACATAGGGCAATGCTGCATACTGAAAAATCAACATTGACCTCGTGGAAGAAATGGGCAATTTGTAATACTGACTCCAAAGAGAGCACAGAGTATGCTCTGTGTTTGGTAAATTTAAGGTACTAGTGTGGGAGTGTGCATCTCAGCTGTCCTTGCAAGCACTCAAAACAGAAACCAGTGACTAAGGTTCCTCAATGCTAAAGATATAATTGCAAAGTTAACAGAAAAATCTGTTCTTACCAATGGATGTAATTTACAGCAGTGAACTGTGCACTGTATTCTCAGGAATACTTTATATTGCTTGGGATAGAAAGCCCTCCTCTCCTCCTATTGCCAACCAACCTTTTGACACTGAAATAGCACTACCTCCAAGACCCTATCACTGTAAGTTCCTTTTGTAGCAGTGGAAAAACACAATTCCACATTGTCCCATGCAGGTATTGCCTGTAGACCAAAGAGCTACAGTTTGGTTACTTGTGTTTTTACTTTTTTTTTTTTTTTTTTTTTTTTTAATATTGGCAAGGATGCTTGCTAGAATGTATTTCTTCTGCAGGCAGATTGTCATGTTATATGCCTCTTCCACTCTTAGATGAGTTAGGATTCAAGCACTGAAAGTAGAAAAATAATAGAAAAACAAAACAAAACCAAAAAACTTAAGAGCTAGCTTGTGGGCCTAAAAACAATCTTTCATGGTTAGAATAAAAGAGCAGCCTTTGAGAACTGTCATTGGGAATACAGTTTATATTACAAAGACGGTGAGGCACTGTGCTGCATGGTGGGCTGTTTGCAAGGGACTGATTGTCGCTTTTAGCGGAGATAAGGACAGTCAAAGAACTAGTAGTAGGGTGTTCTGGTGAGATCATCAGATGAGAAACTTGTGCAGTTTTCTCACTTCTTCTAGCCAAAACTGTTCATTGCAAAGGCAGGAGGGGTTGGGCTTGTGCCTGTTGCAGGTGTATTCAGAAGAAATGAAAAGTGGTTGGTTGATGAGTAACAAAAAGGTGAAAGTAACATAACCACATCAAAAGATATTATCTAATTAATTATCTAAACCTGTAACATCAGGCTTTGTATGGTAGATTTTAATTTTTTTTTCTATCTGCAGGCAGTGACAGACTGGCAATGAAATATGCATATTTATAATTTGACTTACAGGAGTTAACCACTTTGTCGTTCTACAGAGCACCTTGTGAAGACCATGAGCTTTCCCTGGCTCCCAGTTTGGGGTTGCCACTGTGCCAGGCTTTTGTAGAGTTTGAAAATGGAAATTGTGATAAAGCTGTAGACCTGCTGTACCCAATCCGTTATCAACTAATCCAAATAGGAGGCAGTAATGCTCAGGTAAAGGAGATCAATAAAAGACTTTGATACGATTTAATCGTCTTTCAGTAGCCTCCATTAGGCACTTACATTATTAACACCACTTCATTCTTAGAAAGTGAAAAGCTAAACTGTGCTTGTGACTGATACCTGTTTGCAGACCCTTATTAGCAGCATTAGCTGTTCAATTTTTCTTGGTGGTGAGTTTACTTCCCCAGTGGTTTTAATAATTTGGTAAACAAGACATTGTAACTAGCAATATTTTATGTTACTTATTACTTTGTATTTTTTCTAACTTTTTTTTTTCAGAGAGATGTTTTCAGCCAGTTATTGATTCATGCTGCTTTAAATTCGAAATCACAAGCCAAACAAAACCTTGCACGGTGAGTATTTTTCCTGATAAATATTTGTGGAAGTAGTACTGTTACTGAAAGTAAGAAGTAATGAGTGTACTCAAACCTCTAAATTAAGGCTAAAATTATGCACAAGCATTTGTGTTAAATGTAGCAACGTTTAACTAGGATGAAAAGTAAAATAGCTTCCAGTTCCAAAAGTACGCTCTTGCAGTCTGGCTGTATTTGTCCAAGGGCGGTTGATTTTCAAATGGTTCTGTCTTAAAGGATGGCCTCCTTCCTGTTGATGTCTGAACTGATGAAAAATCGAATATGTCCTAATGATGACATCTGACATCTGCTTTATTGGGAAATAAGATGTACAGAGCCTCATAAGTGAGCTTGCCTTACTACAAATCTTAAGAGCTTTGTTTGGTAGAAATTGTAGATGTTGCTCATTGATCCATATTGAGTTCTGTTGAAACGTATTGACCGGGTCTGCCTGGACTTTGAAGAATGGATCCTCGGGACAATATGAAGCCTTCCCTGTTCACCTCCCAAGGCCTCTTTGAAATATATAAAAATTAGATAAAATATCAGAATTATTCTTCCATGCGCTCTGATCTCTGGGTGCTCGTGTTCCGTCTCTGTCAGTGCTGAAAAGAACACTGTTCTGCCTAAACTGACCACCAAGGCCAAATAAGGGAAATGTGCGCCTCAAGAGTTGGGTCTTTAGGTACTGTTTTCCTCCTCTTACAAGAATACTGCTGGTGACCTAAAGGGAAAACAGATGTTGTAGTCCTGACCTTCTTCCTGTTTCTCTCCTACTTCTCTTTTCTCAGGTGCCTCCTGAGAGAACGTGATGTGATGAGACCAAATTCACCAATGACGGAGCGACTTATTAGGAAGGCAGCAGCTGTTCATTCAATGGCATAAGTCTTTCCTTTGTGCCTCAGCCGAAACAGCAATAAGCTTACCAGTGAAAGTCTGGGTGCAGGGAATGGAGGGGTGCTGTACTGTAAACCATGCTAGAGATTCACAGTAGGTAAGAGTACCCTGTGAAACAGAGATCTGATGATTATTTCCTTTAGAAAAATACATAGCTGTTGCATTTCAGGAGGTTGTATCTTAGATGATTCCACAAGGAAAAAAGAAGATAACCTGCTGATAATGCACGGCTTTCTAAAGCATCCCGGGACACTGCTTTTCTGGAATATTTTCCTGAAAGTTCCCTCTGACCCTGATTATATACAGTACAGTAACAGTGCCTGGACTTCAATCGTTCATTGGCCCAATTTGCTACTTTGTTAATATGTTAAATAATCAGTAAACTGCTCAGGTAATTCAAATGGGCTTTTTAAACATAGCTAATAGGAAAGTATGGGGCTAGAGCCAATACTGAATTGGCATCAGCTGAATTCCATGTCAAGCTTCCAGTGCATTCAGGCAAGAGTCACAGACTGGCATTACAGATCTGTCTGCATTCAGGATCTCTTTCCAGATGCAATTTTTTAAACTTCCTCTCATAAAATGGTAAACTTTTTCCATTCAGTATAGCATCTCAGAGCTTTCTGAAATTACTATGTGAATGAAACCAGACAAGAGGGATAATAGCTGACTGCCACTATTCTCATGGGTACTGCCTTGGCACTTCTACATCTTTCAGGGAAAAAAAAAAAGAAAAAGTCTGGATTTCAGCTACAACAGCGCCATCTCTGAATGGTAGTTTAGACTGGTGTCTTTGTGCTTATCTGAGTTTTTGGAAAGTCAGGCCTTACTACTCAGTATCACGAGTCCCTACACGTTACCAAAGTAAAGTTTAAAACCAGTGTTAAAGCGTGCACTTTATAGAGGTATCTCAGAGGAGGTGAAGACTGGAAGGGAGTGTCTGCTGTAGCAAAAGAGCTGAGGGGAGCTGACACAAAGCTTTGTCCCGGCACAAGTGATGTGACAAGCGTTGGTGCTGCAAACAAGGGACGATATGAGCCATGTACCTCTGTGAAGTTCTGGTGCCTCTGGATTCCTGCAGTGTCGCAGAGATAACAGTGTTTTGCAACAGTAATCCAGAGATCTCTAATGAAGGGAAAGATGATATTTCAAACCAAAACTGAACAAATGCCGCCTCTTCTTCTTCCCAAATGGAAATGCCACAGTCTTCAACTGCCCAAGCTCTGGCTTCAGTATCACATCTGCAAGCTCTCCTGGACACACACACCTGCCCTTCCTTCCTGTCCAGCTTGGGCTCTTCCCCATGTCCCACAGCATCCCTGTCCCACAGCATCCCTGTCCCACATAGTTTCCTTTTGACCTAAAAATGCACTTTCATAGCTGCCCCTGCAGTTCCTGCATAGAGGAATAAGATGCAGAAGTGCCTTGCTGCCATCCTTCTTCCCCCAGCCCTCACTTGAGGAAAAATAGTTTAATTTGAAATCAATGATAATTTGTGAAACCAGGTAAGGGTACGGCATCCTTGCCTGCACCCTTTTGAATCCTGCACACAGTCGTAGTTCCCTGTTCTTCAGCTTCATCGCTGCTTTAGCTGTCCAGCTACGGCTGTGACTGGCTCGCTCTGCTGAAGTTCTGCTACATTTTTACTGTTATTTTCAGTCAGTGCATTTCAAGCAGTGGCTTTAGCCAGATAACTTTTTACTCAAGGAATGTAACAAGTCTTATTAGGGAACAAAAGCCCGAGAAATCTGCTGGCTGTTTATGACGTGTGTGGTTTACGTATGTGATCCATTGCTACACAAATTTAAGAATGATATTTGTAGTACTTTTGATATAACGTGGTTGAGAATTTTGTCTGCTTTACATCAATAAATTCAGATGTGCCCAGTTGAGCAGCAAGTATATGACTTTTTTGCATGTACAGATGAAGCTTTTAAACGGGTTATTCAGCTTAATTTCATAAACCTGTATCAGCATGCGTCCTCTTTACTTACAAGCATGTGACTAGAAGCTTTTTCATTCAACTAGTAGTACACATTTCACCCCTAAACTACATCTTCTGGTTTTCTGCATTATTTTTATCTCGAATACTGAAATCATTCTGTCTTGCTTTACCATGCCATGCTGAATCATTTTCAATTACCATTATGGAAAATAATTAACAAGCAGGTAGCTCAGTGGGAAGAACAATAGGAGAGGAAGAACTTCACCAAGGACCATGCCAACTCCGAAAAGCTCCCCTTTTCATATCTAAGCAGAGCAGTTGATACAAACTTTGTATCTGCAGCTTACAAAAGAGATACTGGTTTTGCACAGGTTTTTACATACTTTTGTTTTATCTTTGCTACTCCCGTCAAAGTTAGCAGGCCATCTGCCCCAGCCTCCTTTTTCTGGATTAAGAGGGGCTGAGGTGAAGTCCTTTCTGCTGTGCATCAGAATTTGAGCCTGGGCAGTAACTCCCTGCCAACATTACATCAGGAAACATCTGCTTTTAACTTTGACGGTATTTTTCATGATCCCTAGAGTGGCTGCAAGGGCAATACCCCCCACTTCACAGGCCTTTTCTGAATGGTTTTCTTAGTCACCTGTGCTGAGACCATGCACACCATCAGCTCAGTTACCTCTGCAGCTCCTTCAGCATTAGCTGGTTCGTGTAGCTCAGTGCAGTAAAACAGGGAGCTGGTGCTGTTCTGTTGCACTTCACTGCTGTCAGAACTGCTACTGCAGTATTTTTAACAATTCTGCTAACATCAAGCAAGCTGAACCAAAAGGTTATTTATCAAGTCTTTGCTACAGTGGGTCTAGGTTTTAGGACCTGTTAAAAGACTTGTTAGACCTGTCTGGTTAAGACTGTTAGTGCTGTCAAGCTATGCTAACACCTACCGTGATGATTTGTGGTAGGTATAGGAGACTGCTGTGACAGTGCAGCTCTCGCCCGTCATCTGAGGCCTTGCCTGGGCTCCTGCCACTCAGCCCCAAAGCCCTCCGCTACTACAGCTTCTTGGTTTTGTTGGCGAAGAAAACGTATCACAGCATCAGTGGTACCATGACCAACTAGCGTAGCAGGCACATTGGTTTTGAGTCATTTTTTTGTTTGTTTGTTTGCAAATCAAGACCAGATTTATTAAGCTAGGGTGAAGCATGTTTTTTTAAACAAGTTTTCAACCTGTGTTTTCCTGATAAAGGCATAAATATAGATCTTTTCAAATACAAAATAAAGGCCTCAGACAGCTGCAGGAATCTGTGGAAGTGATTGATAGCTTTTATTTCTTTACATGCATAGCTACCAACCAAGACTTTTAGAGAGGATATTGTGCCTACCTGTATATACCCACCAGGCAGTCTCAAAGGCCGCAACAACGCTTGGCAAGAGTGAACGGGCTTGTTCCAAGGCCTCAAGTCTTTTACCAGAAAACAGCATTGCATTTTTCTCACAGACTCCCACCGCAGTCGCCTTGGCATTGAGATGTAAGAACCCGAAGAGCAGCCATGACACAGGGCTGCACGTTCACAGCTTCCATGTCTTCAGAGCTGTCGCCAACGTAGCATCTTTTTTTGCAGAGTCTTGAATATGCCAGGGAGCGAAACAAAGCCCCAGAGCCTTGCAGGGGCAAGGAAACTGTGCTCACATCATTCACTACCACAAAACACACTCAGTCTTTAATACTGGAAGGGTTTGGGGCAGGGCGGAGGGAGGAGACACGACTAACAGAGCTGCTGACTGCCAGGATTGCATCTGGCTTACGCTTCGTTGTAAGCAAACTAGCTGGTTGGCACCCCAGCTGACAGGCATTGACTGAAAAAAAATTATATTCGGAAGTAAAATGCAAACAACTTGCTAAATTGTTTCTTTTCAAATAAATATTTACACGGCTTATAACACATTCCATGATTCTATTCTATGAAATCTGTGTCTTGAAACATGAGAAAGAGTTACTCAAAGACAGGAACCAAAAGAAGGCATCCAGAACTCAAGAGCAGCAGTATCTGTGCTCATGAACAGCCCCTATAATGCTGTGCCTGAAAGAAGGTGAAGCTACTGGATTAAACACAGAATGTGCCCTTAGCAACTGCATTTTTAGCCTTTTCTGAACAAGCTCGTTCTGCACCTGTTGAACTCCCTGGAAGCCGTTAATCAGACTATAATATAAGGCTAGTGAATGAGGCAGATACAGCAGGGCGGTCAGTAACTGGCTTTTGGCCAATCCAGAAATCCAAGAAAAGCAGCAGCAGCAACAAATCAAAGTGCTATTATCACACATAGGCTATTTCAGACAAAAAACGTGGCCCACAAATGATAACTCAATAGGCACTGCTAGGATTGCTAGGAAAAAGCAAATATGGTTTCTGCTCAGAATCGCTAGGAATGAAAAAAAAAATTACTTCCAAACTTAGGTTGGTTATCACAAAAACATGCTTTGATTTGGTCTTACCTTGAAGCTGGCTTGTTGCGGCAACACGTGGAACCATAACTCATCCCAGTGGCTACACAGCTGCTACAGAAGGCGTTTGCCTTTCCTCTTACACACGATGCCTTTTACCAATCTCAAAGGGCGAAGGATTCCCGTCAGCCTGTGGCAAGCACAGCATTTATCTTGCACGGTTTTTCTTGAGTTCCTTTCAGTTAGGAAGAGGCTGAGGTGCCAGCAGGTGGGAGAACCATTTTTTCCCTTTGTGCTCCATCCTCCTGCCTTCAAAGTATGTTTTTTCTAGCTTTCTTCCCTCTTCAGCTCACTTACCAAGACTGAAGTTCTTGTCTTCCTTCCTTCCCCAGGGCAGGTCTCGTCTACACTCCAACCCCGCACCCATTAAACAGCCAATATCCTGTGCACGAGAGTCGTACCCCCACCTGGCAGCATTTCCTGCCAGACCTATGGAAGCGCAGTTTTGACGATGTGAAGCACAGCACTGGAGTTCCCGTTTCTTTTGTCCTTCTTCTAGATTTTGTGGTTTGGACCGATTTTAAATTGTCAGCATCTCACTGGCATTCTCCATGTACCTGCTTGCGAAGTGCAGCACTGTGTCTTACAGGCGCTTAGTTCAGATTCTTTAAAAGTTACTCATTTTGATGTGCATCCTTAGAACAAGGCAATACCTGACTACTCCTACATACTGCAAACAGTAGTTCTGCTACTACTTCACCTTATTCTTTCCCCCTTTCTTAGGACTCTGACAACTGCTCAGAGTAGCTGTTTAATTACAAAGAATCCAACCAAACTACCACAGCACATAATATTATGGGTATCTTAGGAAGTTCTTTATAGAAATATTCTTCATGAATCAGACTGTATTCTGTCCTTCATACTTAGCTCGGCATCTACACTAAAATGCAAAACTACATCCACACAGTTCCCTGGTTTAGAAACACAGATGAAAGGAAGACGCTGAGCACATGTTTTAAATGGCTACTTCACTAGGTCTGTTTCGTTATGCCATAAATTCATGTACGGAGACAAAGTGCACACTAACAAGCAAAAGGTGAGTAAAAATAAATTTTATTTGCAAATATGGCAAAACTCAATGATTTAAGAACTCTACAGGCAAACAAAAGTGAGAGAGGTCTTAAAAAGTTCTGAAATCTTCCCCTTTTAATACATTACTGACATGTTTTTCTTTAGTTCTAAGTAATTTTAATAAGGTTTCCTAGTTCTCTATATTTCCCTGTCCTTTTGGTAACTTGGAAACTTTGAGTGGTACATGCGGGATTTCAGATCTGTATTGAAGGTGCAAATAACTGGGAGGCTATTCCTGTTACTGTAAGGCTTATCCGAAAGCAAAAATTACTGCTCCTCTGTCCTCAGCAAGTTTCCCTCTTAACAACCAGACTGCCCGAATAAGACATCTTTGTGCAGAGGGTCTTCAGTTCGATTAACTTCCAAACTCCCTATTAAAATTCAGTAGAAATTCTATAAGAGTTTCTGTATTTTCTTTTTGGGACAATAAAAAACATGTAACTTAATAAAAAAGGGCTTAACCGCTGTTAGTAAGGTTGTACATCACTGACAAAGGCAAAGCCAGCGTATCAAAAAAACAGACCCAGAGGGAAGCAGTATCCAGGATCACCCACAGCGACCTCAAAACGCGAAGAGGAACCACACTTAACAGCGAGTTCTCAGTGAGTTGCCCAACACAACGTGGGCAACAAAACACATATATGAAGTGTCTTAGGACAGCAGTTCTACCACTGGCCTCTAGAGCACATAACTGGTCTCTTCCAGTCATGTCGTATTTCTGGAAAAACAAAAATTAGTCTATACAAATAGGACAGAAAATATCAATGCTTCTTAAGATGTTTCTCCTGTCCTATTGCATTTGCTAAACAAATGTCCACGTTGAGAAAATCTGTGGTCACATTCACTTGAGAGCCTGGCTTGTTGTGACACAAGGTCATGGTTTTGGCTGGGATAGAGATAACGTTCTTACTAGCAGCTGGTGGGCTATGTTTTGGATTTGGGATGAGAAACAGTGATGATCATGCACTCATGTTTTTGGTTGTTGCTAGGCAGTCAAGGCTTTTTCTGCCCCTCACGGCGCCCTGCCAATGATCAGGCCGGGAAGGGACACAACCGGGACAGCTGACCCCAACTGACCAAAGGGATATTCCATACCATGTGACGTCATGCTCAGCATATAAAGCTGAGGAAGAAGGAAGAGATGGGGGGTACATTTGGAGTGATGGTGTTTTGTCTTCCCAAGTAACTACTACGTGTGATGGAGCCCTGGAGATGGCTGAACACCTGCCTGCTGCCGGGAAGCGGTGAATGAATTCCTTGTTTTGCTTTGCTTGCGTGTGCGGCTTTTCCTCTAGCTATTAAACTGTCTTTATCTCAGCCCACAAGTTTTCTCATTTTTACTTTTCTGACTCTCTTCTCCATCTCACTGTGGGGGAGAGTGAGCGAGCAGCTGCATGGTCCTAAGTTGCCAGCTGGGCATAACCATGACACACAGCCTTTATGTACTCACTGCCGTTTGTTGCAGCCAAGCCACCAAATTTTAGTACCTGCTTATTCATAGGTTGTTACTTTCAGAGTTTCACTTGTGCTCGATTTTTGTATAGGTTACAGGTTTGCAGATCTGCAAAAAGAATTTGATCCGACAATTTTCTGATCCAAACAGTAACCGCCATCGTACAGATAAAACTTCTCGACTTGAGAACTTATGACACGGATTTAAAATAAGATTTTAATTTTTTTTGGTTTACCATTTGAAACTTGAAACTAGTATCAGCATTAAGAAGCAGAATTTTTAAAACTAAGTCAAGTCATTCTTACGTATACTGACCCGTTTAGAACTGTGGTAGACTATTAGATCAAGAACGGCCATATCCTGGACTGAAAAGAATCTCTGACTACTAATAACCTGAAAGTTTGCTTAAGAACTACTGAAGTCTCAATTTTCCCCTTAAGTGAACTGTTTGCAAAGAGAAACCCTCTCTACTCTATTCCTAAGAAAGTGTGTTTACGTTTATTTGCCCACAGAAGTCATAACATTCTATTTCCCATCCCATGATTCTGATTCTTCTGCTATGGTTATCCAAATGTCTATGCTTCATTTAAGAGAGGACGACAAGAAGACAAGGCAATTAGTCTCAACAAATGTCACATCTGTTCTGCCAGCCCTCCTCAATACAGAAATTCTTTGGATTAACATTCCAAGGGATTGTATTAAAAAGAAAGAATTCACAAAGTATGAGAACACCTGCAATATGGCAAATAAGATGAGTGATACACACAGCTCTGATTCTTTTAAGATATAACACATCTCTCTCCCTCCTTATAATCTATCACATACTCTGGGTAAATCTGGTATTTTTCAAAGACAACGAAAATGGAGGGATTTAACTCATCATCCACACAGCTGTCATAAAAGCGAAGCCCATCAGCAGACTTTGTTGGGGGGCGAACGTAGGCTGAGTTGCCTTTCACATAATCTCCAACCAATACACGAGCCACGAACATGGTGCTTGTTTTCACTTCAGGCTGACAGTACGCATGGGAATAGGAAGCATCTCTAGCAAAGTAACTTCCTAGAAAATGATATGAAAACATGGTTATAAGAAGTATGTATAAAGTTACAGCAAAAACTGAGCATCTCCTGAACATCCAACTTTCAGGTCTCCTCTTACTCGTTTACCTCGTACCACAGACATTTTTAAAAGAGAAAGGATTTCGCCACAGAATTTCCATTCAGAATTTGCTATTTAAAGAATAATTTTTAAAAACCCAAACCATATCAAAACACTACAGGTATGTGTGTTATGATGAGAGAGAAAGACAAGAAAACACGAGGACCCTCCACAATCATACCGAGGGAATGCACAACCTTCTGGCTCCCTGCCATGAAGACTAGCGGCTGTTTCTCTGGCAAGTTCAAACTATGACCTTGAGCCTTCGGAAGATCCCACCTACAGCAACAGAAGCTTTTTCAAATCCCTACATTAACTCTCTTAAGAACTGGTGAAAAGACTTACCCCTGCACCAAGCAAATTCTTGTCCTCTCCAGAGGGAAGATCATAAAACCAATTCCTACCTCTTTTTTTTCCACCCTCTCTAGTTAAAGACTTCAAAACTTTGATTGCTGTAGTATCAAGGCAGTCTAAGTAGACATCTAACACACAGAGTCACTTCCTACATACCTTTTCCATAGTTAGTTCCATTGCTTCCACAAATTCTCCAGTCAAAGTTGTGAACGCAGATGGATTCCACAAAGGAGGTCTTGGTTCCGTGGAACAGAAGCTTTTCATTGACTTCCTTCCCTCCATTTTCCCTTTTCATCTGCTCCTTTTGCCTAACAGAAAAATGCAGGGGAGGAGAGTGTGAGCCATGGAAAAAAAGTGAGAAAGGGTTTTAAAAAAAAAAAAAAAAAAGGGTATAGCATGTACGTGTAAATATCAGTTGCATGAGACTTCCAGTCTGCTTTCTTTTCTCTCAGTTTAGAAGAGATAGACTAATAGTATGATGCCCAATTACAAGATGAGCAATATACTGATACCACTGCCCAGCAATTCTAGATAATTCTATGAATTTAAGTAAGCATTGACACTATTGCAGTCCCCACTCTTGCTCCTCTGTAGGGTCCTAGTAGTTCTGCTTTAATGTCTCTGGTCCCTTCCCACCCGCAAGCTCGCTGCGGAGCGGAGGTGGTGCTAACCGCAGAGCCTCCACGCTCCAGCAGCCAGAGGCACCTTGCTCTTCATTCCCCTAGCGAACTCAAACTGCCCTACGCCCCGAGCTCCTGCACCTCGTTGAGATCAGTGCAGCTGAGGAGACAAGAGCCAGAAGGAGAGACACTGAGCCTTCTTCCACCACTTTCACCACCAGAGTCAGACCGAGCTTTGACCAGCGTCAAAAGAGGAATCACAATGGAAGGCTCAGATAGTATCTCCCATCACTATTTCACAGCATCCAGACATCCCACGGGTTTGCAGAAGCTCTTGAAGTGGACAAAACAGTAATATTCTTCATGAAGTGATCAGCTACAAAGTGAAGAGCCGGAGAGAGGGGAGAATCCTTCCAAATTGTAAACTGTGTAGAGGAGAAGTTAAGAGCAATGGACTGAAATTTGTTCATTGAGAACTTGGCAACGTTAAACTCTGCCTGGTCAGCTTAATTATCTCATTGGAGGAGGATAAAAAATACGCACTATTACATGTTTTGAAGTGTCTGAAGTTTTGCTAGATGGTTTTATGAAACTCTTAGCTGAGAGCTTCCTGGGTTCAGGCACTTTGCAATTGAAAGCACTTATTCGAGGAGTATTTTTTTTCTCTACTACCATTCCATACAGTCCTTGAATACTTCCATTGAGTATCAGTGCTTTTGTTTCAGACTAGACAACTGTTCTACGCAACAGCTTAATCTGCTACCAAATTAACCTGAACATGGTCATTTATTGTCACTAGCACCTGGTCAAATCTGTTGGTATCTAGCTTGGCGTTAAGTACCTGGAGTTCAGTATCACTGGTGCAGATGTTGAAAACCAGAAAGGAGCTCTGGAACTCAGAGATCATTGATTTAAAACACAGGGATTCTTTCTCAGTGAATACTGACTGCCATCAGTAAAGGCACTCAAACTCTTGAAAAAGCCTTAAATAAATCTGACTGGGGGCAGGGGGGAAAAGACCCCCACACCCTTTACCCTTACCCGCTTCTTTTTTAGTGAGCATTTCGTATGGTCTAATGGATAAACATTTGTAACAGACAGCGCGCATGCAGCAGGCAGTTAGCATTCAATCCCAGGGACAATACGCCAATACGCTATTCCACATCACTGTGGGTATCCTCATCCCAATTTTGCATCATTCATGTCTTTCTGTCCATTCCCCACCCTCATCTTCCAAGAAGCCCTGCAAAAAGAACCTCCCTCTGGGAGCAGACAATTCTCTGTAAGGTCTTAGAGACTTAATTTCACTCCTGAAACTGCCCCTAAGAAGGGAACACCAGTCACGCTAAAGGACGGGTGGTAACGTCTTTCCTTTCCTAGGAAGTAGATACAGGACACCAGCTCTTGGAGAATCCCGCTCCATAAGGATAAGGAAACAAATACTAACCACTGAAACACTTTCCAGAGGGACGGATTCTGAACCCTCCGTATTTTAAGGACATTGTAGCCTTTCATAGTCTGATGAAACAGCTGTTTTATTTCATCGTATTCCGGAGTTGTGTTACTGAGCTCCACTGTCTATAAAATAGAAACCAAAGCAAAAGAAGACACGAGGCTTCAGTTAGCTCATAACACGCGGAACCTAATGATAGCAGATATACTTTCAAAAGGGTCCCCAAACTATACTTATGAAGGTTAATTTAATGCTTTAGATCCTGACTACGTGAATAATTAGGACAGACGCTTAATATGTAAATCAGTATGTCACTCCTGCTTTGCAAGGACACCTCGCCTCTCTCCAGGAAGGACTCTGAAAGCGAAAGGATGAATCATCATCTCCAAGTAAGAGTTGACACTTGTAACTTTAAATCTCAATGAAACAGAAATTCCAAAAAGAAAACTTGACTGATTATTCCAGATAATACTGGTTTTATATTATAAAGCTGATTAAGAAAAAAATATGTTAGACAACAGTATCATTTGTAACCAGACATATAAGGGAGCTTCAGCTATTAAAGATGAAACAAACAAAATACAGATGACCTCTCAGCATCGTAACTTCTTAACTTTTCAAAGTTAAAACTTGGAAAGTTGCACTTAAATATAGACTTAAGGAAAAAAGCTACATTTCTAAACATAACAGAACAATTAAGATTCTAATAGGAATGTTACACCAAATACCTCCTTAGGAAAATATATCCCCTCCTTTCCTAAAGGAAACAAGTGTATTTACCCATACTTTTCGCATATAAAAATCCACCAAGAAATGCACATTTTCCCCAAAGAAAAGTTAATGTAAAACATAATGAAAACATGATTTGAGCTCTTCTGCTTATGTCATGCATAAATTTTCCATTTTTTCCTCCAGTGTAATCTGTGTCTTTATCTTCTAGAACAAACACTTTTCTTCCATAAACTTGACTGAAAATGCATAACGCTGGCAGACCGATGTCACTTGGTAATACTTTCCATTTCACCGCTGCCTAAGCCAAATGGGGACTCGAGGATTTCAAGTGAAATGCCCAACATCCCATGCATCAACGTGGCGTTTTAAGCAGAAAAGCTGCAGTCATCCTAGGAGGCAATATCAAATCAACATCTTAAACCGAGAGGCAAAAGCTCCATGTTTTGGAAGTCTGAGTTTAGAGAGGAGATAAAATACGATTTATATTTCACAGCTGCATAAAAATAAAGAAGTGAATTTCTGGACACCATGTCCAGCTTGTGCATTAAATATTTACTGAAGAAGAGGCCTATCACAGGAAAGTCTTCTATGGATTAAGAATAAAGTCATCTGCACGAGAAAGAATTACTTCTTTAAATTTATTAAAAAGCTTTTACAATGTTGAATGAAGTTTCCCATGTCTTAATACAAGAGTATTTTCCAAAGTTTCTTTACAACACAACACAGAAAACAATTTGGATAGGCGAGTATTTATTATCTGTGTGCTCTGTGACACCACAGCTCAAGTTGCTTACCATCACCTACACGATGAAAATGATGTCACTATATTGCAGTACTACGTCTTTTATTTATACATAAGCAATTCTTACTTAGACTACAAGTAATGCTTTTGCTACGATGCATCTTATACCGAGGAACTGCAACCCTTCTGGGTAAAGCAGAGGGTCAGCCACATGGTACAAGACCTAACCCTGTAAGAAAGGTACTTCAAGTATTTTGTCATATGATGGCCTCCAAGCAACAAAGCTAGTTCCCTTTTGCATGAGAACTTTGTGGGATTCTCCTTACCTCCCCAAGGATGCTTGCCCTGCTAATAAAGGATAACACCACATTGCTATTGCAGGTTGATACTTCATAGCAACATAACTTCTTTAGCTCTTTTCATCTTCAGGCCTAAAAAGGAAAAGCCTAGAGAAGATAAGCATTTGCTAACCCACTATCAAGAAGGGGAGTTTCTGAGGCAGAGAAAGAATCACTGCCCTGACGGTAATTGACAGCCAATGACTGCACAGGAACAGTGCTCTGTGATATCAAACCTTGATCTCTGGTTGACTTAGGTTTTGGAAGCAGCATAGTTTGTATTAGTGACAGTGACCCAACTAGAACTAATGGTCATGAAGTACACAGATAGACTGTTTACATTGCATCAGCTCCCATTCCTGCCACAGCACAGCAGTCTTGTCAGGATTCGGCAACACAGCAGCCGCATGATGACTAATCCTGACATAAAAAAACCCACACATTCATTGCACGCATTCCTCAGCTGTACATTAAAGAAACAATTTAAAACCAAGCACAAAGTTCCAAGACAATACAAGTTCTTTTTTTTTTTCTTTGGCCTTTAAAAGGTTTCCCAACTACTAATTCCACTTCGTTAAACACAGACAGAAGAAATCCACATCAGCTTTTCAACTGGTGTTTCCAATTTCCATTGTGCATTTCATACACTCTACTTTCTATAGAACTATGACTCGAAATGATTTAGAGATTAAGACACAGCAACCCTCAAAAAATAAGCAATGTTACCAAAACAGAACTGCTCTTTTTAAGCAAAGATGACTTTCTCCCTATCTCATAGAGGTGTTCCTTTTTAAAATGGATCACTTCCAGCGCAGCAAATTTTGCCAGGATTATTTGTCAATGTCTGAAGAGAAGGGAATTCATCAAGTCGTAATTGTCAGATGCTACGATGGTCATCACATGCATGCAGAATCCCAGCCAGTCCCAATATTACCTACTGCAAAAAAACAAGCTTAGGGTCCCACAAAAATATTTAATTTAGTCCAGGCTTTCACTTTTAGTACCAACAGGTAGTGCAGGCTTTGTCACGTTTTAGGTACAGAACGAACTCCTCCTTTCCTATGAAAGTCACTCAGTTTACAAGTTAAGAGATGGTTCTCTTAGGTGCCAACTCAGCAAGCAAACTGAGCTCTAGGAAACGAGACGATCCTTCTGTTTCATGCATCCCCACAAGTCACCACCAGTGATACCATGGATCTGCACGTCGCATTCCAAAGCCTCTCACACTCACCTTAGTGACTCCAGAAACACCTCAAATAGACCCAACTAAAATTCAGATTGAAGTTTTCAGAGTAAATAAGGGAAGTAGTTAAGTACATACAACTTGGAGACGTAAAAAGAACTGAGCTAGCTGCCTTCCTGGCATTCTTTTGAAAAATTTAAGCTTATGTTAATCAGTTAAGCTGCTGATTAGTAGCCAAACAGGCCAAAGGAAGAGGTGGTTAGCTATACCCTTTATTATTTTGACAGACCTCAAAATATCACAGGCCCAAATCTTCAAAAGGTCTGGCTGCCACATTCCCACACAAACTCATTATTAGTTCGTTCAGCAGGTGCTGTGCCTGACACTTTTACACTCTTGAAAAATTAGCGTTTTTTGCTGATTTTGAAAAACAGCTATTCAAAGGCAGCTAACGTACCGAGCAGTTGACTTAAGTTTTACTCATTGATTTTTCATCAGAACTGTATTTAGCTGAATTTGCTATACACACGCATGGCCAGATACAGGTGTTACACTGAGTAAGGCATAATCCAACACAAGAGGGTAGTCGGGGTATCACGAAACATTCGGCACAAAGCAGAATAACAGAAACCAGCCCACAGAAGCTGAGACATGTGATATTTCTGGTTCTTATGCCACTGCCAATGTAACTACATTAGGGAAAATAAAATACAAAGAGTGAGAGTATCAATGGAGCTCTCTGTCAACTGAAAGTAGCCAGAAAGAATTCAGGAAATGTGATTATTACTTCTGTCCTGTCCCTAGCCATCATGATATCTGTGCCAATACAACTTGGTCAGCATCACACAAGATTCTGTGACACAGTCAACAAGAAAAACCTCTTATGCTCCACATTATGTGCTCTTCCTTAATCAGGGTCAAAACCACTATAAAAAAGGACAAGTGTAACACTGAAAAGCCTTTTTTCTAGCACACTGTAGTACTTCCATAGTCTGTGTTGCTCTTCCAGAAGGATTGCTTCTTAATACCCTTAGACCTAGTAATTTAAAAATTGGTAGACCAAATAGAAACATAGACTTTGGGCTGACAGGGGTTTGTTTTGTTGAAGAGATCACTGCAACTGCTTTTTTGATATTATTGGCTGTAACTTTATTTCTGCCATTCCTTGAGGCGATGGTCTGTGCTCAGATTCTGGATGTATGTGACAGTACTGGGTGACTTGAAAGAGCATATAGAGATTTCCTTTGCTAGATCTCCAATCCAAACTTTATCCACCAACAGCCATGATGGTATTAATATTTAATGGCTTTTTAATGACCTACACAGAAAGGGTTTGGTCTCAGCCCAGCTGCTGGTGAAGAAATACCCACTTCATAAAAGCCCCTTGTTTAACTGGTCCACTAAGTCACCAAAGTAAGCCATTTTTTTTTTCATCTTTAACAGTGAATCTTTTTGTCTTGAATTTGGTGAGGTTTGGTTTTGTGTGTAGATAGATGCCTAAAATGCACCTGAATTTCATGGGAATTTGGCACCTTTTTAAAGAGCTGTTGGGAGATCACCTAGATCTTTAGAGCAAACCCACCCAAGAAAACACTCCTGTTTCTTTTTAGCATCTACCCAGTTACAATTGCTTCAGTTAAGCAGCATCCTCCTCTGACCCGTGCCTTTCCATCACAATTACAAGGGTAAAAAAAAAAAAAAAAAAAAAGGAAAAAAAATGATACCTTGTATCCCAACTCAGGCAGTGCAGATTGATCCCAGTGGGTAGGACAGGCTTGATTTGGAATAGAAGAATCCCTCTGGCTGTTTATAAACAGACAGAGAACAAAGCGTTAGTAATTCTATTACTGCTCTGAACACTCAAATTGGAAGCAAACCCTTTGGCCAATTCCTACACTTAAAAATAAACAAAATAAATCACGGAAACAGCCTCAGTCTGTGAGCTGGGTTTTGCATGCTGCCACTTAATTGTCATAGTCCCCTTTCACTTGCTTCTTTAAGAAAAAGCTGTCCATCACCAGTCCCATGGATGCGGTACTTGGAGTAACATGTACCCCAGAAACCAGGTGATACACCAAGCCGGCAGTTTGTGATATAGCTTCTGTTCAGTCAAATGAATAAGTTTTCTTCTAGCAACAGCTACGTTCTTTGCACGATTATTGCCAGCACTGCTAGCCATTTTGCCTTACTTCTGAACTATGAAAAAACCAACAATTTAAAGAGCATCATTTACCCTTTCTTTATCTTCTGTACATCTTCAGAAGACAAAAACTTTGGTCGCCTGCAGACCCGTCTTTGAGTTCCATAAGAGATGTTTGTCTGGGTCATTTCTTGAGGAGAAAACAGAAAGAAAAAGAAAAAGTCATGAAAAGTCTACACGATGGGTTTATTAATGAACGACAGTCATTCGTTAATGAAAAGTGGCATACTCATCGTCAATTCCATCTGCTGAAGAATTGTTGCACAAAGCCTATATAAGCTTCCTCTCCTTCCCATAACACTGTTATTTAACCGGTGCCTATCTTGATTGCTCCTTGAAGTCATTCACACTCTTTAAATGTTGCTCCAACAGCACAGAAAGATGCTTCGTTTTTCATTTTTACCATTCACAGGGTTAACTCACTTAAAGTTTACTATGACTTTATGTGAAGACTATGTATCTTTTTATTTCTGATCCTGTGTGAACCTGGATAGTGTCAATGAGTAAAGGGGAAGGCAACTTTTGTATGGAATTTTCTCTGGGCCATCGCTATCTTGCTTTTCCTTCCAATGAGTATATCTGGTAATGTTAGTAAAAGAAATCACAGTTTCCAAAAGCTGGGATAGTTTGGAAGTAAGGCTTTGTAAAGCACTGCATAGTTGTAAATGAAAACTTTTAAAGTGAGTACCTTTAAAATTGAGCTGGTAATGATGCAAGCCAGCCTGGAAAGATATGGTGGCATCTGGATCTGCTAGATACAAATTCTCAATAATAGCAGAAGACGGCGCATTCACACTATTCTCTTCTCCCTTTGGGGGGAAAAAAAGAGAAAAAAAAAAGAGAGAGAGAGAGAGAGAGAGAGAGAGAAGAGTAATGAGTAAACACAGTCAGGACTAAACCCTGGATAGCTAGTTTGGGTAGAGGGAAAGAAGAGGCAAAGAGCAGGATGAAGAGGAATCTACTCAGAACTATTGTAGTTCCAACCTGTTCCCTGAAAACCCACACAGGAACAAGGTGACGTGGTGAGCATTGATGTATATGAGCTTGGAAACTGGAACACTGATCATGTGATTAACACCTGAATAGCAGGTGGTTCTTCCAAGTCTAATTTGTCAAGGAACAAAGGAAGTTGTGGGTACAAGAAGTCTCATGCTTACCTTTTCTACCACATGTAATTTGACTACGAGCCAACCACTTTATCCCATAAATATGACAGCCTGAGTGAGCTTTTTTGAGCTCTCCCTGCTAAGGAGCAGGCCGCACAGCAGTGATCTCTCCCTGAGCTTGGATGCCTCTCAAATTACTCCTTGAGGCTGAGAGACCCCTTACCAACTGCAGATCTTTGGTAAGTGACCAATATCGTGCATAACCTTGTATTATAGCGTACTAAGCTTTTGTATTGGTAACTGTATTATTATTGTTATTATACCCTCGTGCAGTAAGTAATAGAGTAAACCTTGTCATTGGGCTTTGTTAAATCTCACCTGTGCAACATCCTACTTGAGTAAAACTACTTTTGCTGCTACTTCGGCAACGGTTCTTTAAACAGTCTAAAATCTCCCCCACAACAAACTGGCATAGTTGGCAGATTCTAAATCCGCTCTGTGACACCAGGGTTAAACCACAATGCAAGTATAATTCTCTAATGTACAAAACAATGTCAAATATGAGGGTATGCTGATGGAGACACTTTCCATTCAAGCTATTTACTGAAACTAAAACCCACCATTATGAGAGTCACTATATCCATCATCTTTTCCTACCTACTTTCCCATGTCCCTGGGCCACCTTTGTGTTCTGCCCTTTGTGCAGCTATACTGTAAACCAGATGGGGAAAATTCATCTGCCTTGGGGGGGAAGGAGGACAGATTCCTTATTTATTTCTTTTCCCGCATTTTTCAGATAGATCACTCTCAAAGAGGACTTGGCCACCCAAGGAAAAAGGTAACATTTGATCTGAGAAAGCAGAGCAATCCTTGCATGTCCAAGGAAGCATGACAAGGCTCAGAAGGCAAGACTAGTTCCTGAATAATTTAAAAGACAATACATGTCAAGGATAGTGTACACATGTTAAATCTGCATAGAAGCCATGGACAACTCCAAAAGGGAATGTGACGAGAGACACGAGCATACATCATCAAAAACAATTGTATCAATACAAGCTGAAAAAAAGGAATTTTGCTTTCCTGCATTTGCCAACAAGGTCTTTGTCAGGAAAGCAGTCTTAACAAATCAGCCAGACACAAAGACAGACAACTAGTCCTATTGAACCTCACTGCAAGGAGATTAGGTGTGTTTCCTCCCCTCCAGCCTGTCATCATTTTGTCACATCTGTTCTGAACATCTGTAGCTTCACTGCCTTACTGGATGCTATAGAATTCAAGCACAAGTATTGGCTTAATTAACCTTGCTAAGTAAAGGGGAAGGAGGGGGAAGAGGCTCCACACATTTCTTAAGAAGTGATCCAAAGCACAGGATATGGACTCACCTGTTCTCCATATTCAATCCACTGGCCTTGGTCATTCTTCCAATACCAAATCCACTGTGTAGTCAACACAAATGTGGGTTTTGTGACTGATGACGGTGTAGAGAGGCGTCGAAGTGAAAGAGAATGGCAGGTCATTGTCTCGAAATTAATGTTCCTATCTGCTGTGCTGTAAGGACAAATTCAGGTTTATTATAGTTAACAGTATATATTTTATCCTCTAATCCTCAGTTTAAGATGGTGCAATTTTCTTTGATATAATATGACTGCCTGAATAGGTCTGAAATAAGAGTATTTCCCACAGCATGGATGGCAGCTCTGAAAACCGTTTCCAGTCTTCAGAAGCAAACTATGGCCTCTGAGACACTGAATGCCATCTGAATTGCTAGCCAGATGTTGCACTGCTGGCTTTACAGACAACTCAAACTTGAGGTCCTCTACAAATCCAGGGTGACAAATTACAGTGGGGCTTTCAGAAATAAGTTAAAGGGAAAATGAGCTCTCTTAAAAAAAAAAAAAAAAAAAAGAAAAAAAAGATGGGCTGCTTACACAAAGGGCATTTCATAAAATTCCTCTAGGCACATTATAGATATTATTACAGGTACTAGTTGTATTAGGAAAGGAATAGCCATACAGCAGGGCCATCTCTGAACTGCTGTTAAAAGGCCTGACTTAATTATTATAAATAAATTATGATTCATTATCTGAAATACTAATATTCTAAGCACTAACTTCCACCCACTTCTTGTTACCCTGTATAGAATTTAAAATGCAAGATGTTGCTGTATTATATTTAGAAGATAAAAATTAGGTGATATTTCCATGCAATCACTTTCACTTTTCTTTTTAAAAGAAAAATTCTCATTTGTACATCCTCCCAGATTCTGATTAGCTGAGAATCAGAAGTCAGACATCTTTAGGAAGAAAACAAGAGTTTTTCCTCAGGGGCCTAACCACTAAGCAAGCAGTCCAGCATCATTATACCTGCTGTTTTTTGGGTCACAATAGGCCTTTTCAATCTCCTCCATCATGGAAAGGTCACACCAGGTGATCCCGTTATATAACTGCCATCGATACGGCAAATGGTAATGAACAGATTTGCATTTATCTGTAATGACATCAGTCACAGTAAAGAGCTCTGCAATCATAACACAGAGAGCAAGACAACGACGGAAAAAAAAGCAGCATTTTTTACACTCTGGCTTTATCTAACGGGGTTTGGTATAAGCAATAAAGACAGAGTGCTGAAAATAGAAATATGTATGAACAATAGGGGCGTGTGTTTCTCCAGTCTCATCTAGGAAAGCAACATGAGCTCTCATACTGCCAAATACATTTCAAAGAAACCACAACTCAACATTGGCAGCTGGGTGAGCAGGGCCACAGACAGGTGTCTCTGCATCACACCACCATGTTTCTCAGCTGTAAAAAGTCTAGTCTACACATCACATAAGCACTCCGATATATTTTGTTCCTCTTTTCACTAGTCCCTTAGAGCTTATGAGGTGGTTACCAAGGCCTGAATGTTTTTTGTTTTTTTAGGCCCAGCCCAATGAATGAAGCAGCATAAAGGACTGCAACACTCCACAGAACATCCCCCAAGAGGGACCCTACACTCACCCCTGAACAGGTAGCACGCTGCCCCACTAACAAACTGCTCGGCACTGTTGGAATCGATGCTTTGCTTCTCAGAAAATGGGAAGCAGCAACTTTTAACTGCTTTGCATGCAAGACCTGCAGCAGTGCTATATAGCTTTCACACAGAAAGAGGGAGACTTCTGTGTTTTTTTGAAATCATCTATGTTTTCAATGCATGTATGTCTGCGTGTTTGAGTTTGGACCTGCATAACACCCCTGCATGTGTGCATGCTGCTGGATACAGGCCTTTCAGGCCTTTCTGCTGGGGGGAAGCTGATATACACTCCACTTTCCTCTGACTGCGTTTGTAATTCTGACAAAGTTTATTAGTGACTTGGAAACAAAGTGAATGAGTGAGAAGGCATGATCGCCACTGCCACTCCATAGGCCACCACTAGTCCGAACCATTAAGCAGGGAGTGTCTCTGCAAACGCTGCCCTCCCAAGATAACATTACTTTTTATAAAGCTTACCTTTATGTTTGCAGAACTTCCAGACATGAAACACGCATATTTCATCAGAATTATCTTCTTTGTCATCCTTCAAAGCTTTAGCAGAGGAATTGTCTTTTTTATCTACAAGAACAAACACATCAATCCTTATTTGCCCTAACAAAATACAACTCTAAGAGAAAGACATTGAATTTGGTATTTCATCCCAGAAAAAACAAGGAGTTGATTGCAGTAGCCAAGTTAAGCACTTGGGGATCTGACTATCCCCTGTACAGCCCACTGCATGAGCTAGGGCTTTGTAACTGACAAATAAACCCGTACAATGGAAGAAGTCTCAGTACAGATGGGCAAGGGCGATATCATGAAGCTGTTGTGACTTGACCACAGCTGTTGCAAAGAAGTTGACTTGGTCTCAACACAAAGATGACCAAGAGAGTGGCCTCTGTTGTAGATAAATGGCTAAGTCAGCCGAGTGGATCAACTGGTGGTAGAAACGTTTCTTTTTGAGTTCATTAAAAGAGCGCAAGCCTCTGCCTGAGTTGGCCAGACCAGCATGGAGGAAGTGAGTATGGAGCTCAGCCCAACACAGTAGTATAAAAACTAAACAGTTAGCAAAAGAATTTCAAAGACAGAAATGGGCTTGAGCTGGCTTCAACCCACGTATTCCTTACTAGGGACTGGGGATACCCAGCATCGTGATGGTAAGCATATTATACAGACCCATAAAGGGAATCACGTCGGTATTGTGATTGAACTGTGTATTGCAATTGCTATATTTTGGTAAGTGTAACTTAGCATTTGTACTGTGTTTTCAGCACAGTACTGTATTTTTGTATTTTGTACTGTATTTTGCAGCACATCAGAAATCTCACTGTACTGGGCCTGACTAGGATAGAGTTAATTTTCTTCACAGTAGCTCATATGATCCTGTGTTTTAGAATTTTTAACCAGAACAATGCTGAAACACATGATGTCATAGCTTTTGCTGAACAGTGTTTGCACAGCATCAAGGCCTTCTCTGTTACTCACCCTTCCTCCCCAGTGAATAGACTGGGGGGGGAGGGGGGCACAATAGGTTGGGAGGGGGCGCAACCGGGCAGAGGACCCAAACTAACCAAAGAAATATTCCATACCATATAACATTATGCTCAGCAATAGAAGGGAAAAGAGGGAGTTTTAGTAGAGTTAGCTATCTTTTGTTGAGAAACTGGCATCGGCCTGTCCATGGGAGGTGGTGAGTGAATGCCTTTGTATCACCTGTTTTGCTTTGTTTTCTTTCTTCTTCCACTTACCCTTCACTTACCCCTTTCCCCCCCAGCCCCCGCCATCTTGACCCTCAAGTTTTCTTGCTTTTATTCTTTCTTTCCTTTTCCCCCTCTTCCCCTGTCCCACTGGGGGTCAGGGAGAAGTGAGCGAGTGGCTGTGTGGTGCCTAGCGGCCCACCAGGGTTAACCTACAACACCCGTGTAAGATCGACTATCTTTAAATAAGTAAATTTGATATTAAACATTACACCCTCCGTGTGTGGAGTATCTAAAAGAATCTAAAAGTTCAGAGGAGCTGTAAGGCTGTGTGAAACCAAACCCCAATGAGAACCACTGATCTCAAGACTGGAGGGTTAGAAACAATCCATACCTTTGTCTTTACCTCCAGCTCCTGTCGGCAACTGGCATTGGCTCTGACCAGGTACATGGCTACCAGGACCTGCATGAGAAAACACTGAATGAACAGCACTGCTGGACTAGAACCTCAGCTAGATGGCAAAATCCCAAATTGTGTGTTGAGGATTGTGTCCATCACATGTACAACTTTTGACTGGCACTCCACTGCTGATACAACAGCTCGGCAATAACAGTTACAAATCCCTAGTCACAGTTATTGGCAACCACTCGATAGCAATTTTGCATGAAGTATTTTACACAACAGTAATGCAGCACTCTCTCCCACACAACTCAGCCATAACTTACTCCATTCCTGAAAGCAGATCAATGGCAGAAGGGAAAAAAAACCTACGTACACATTGTAAGAGGGGAAATAGGGAAGCTGATTCCACATGGAAGCAGTTAGTACTTACTTAGATATTTACCTTCTGAAGGTGGTGTGTGCAGTGTTTGCAAAGGTCCCGTCAGTTCTTTACTCCTTCTATCTGCTGGTTTTTTCAATAAATTTTCTCCTGGTTTGTGGTACTGTACTGAAAGCACAGAAAGGACGACAGGGTTTAGCTGTGAGGTAAGGCAAGAATGGCTTCTACCTCTCTCAAACTCAGAATCCTATTTAAACCCAGTGCTTCTTACAACTTACTTTTCCCCTTCTTCAGTTCCTTGTTGAATTCCGCATGCTTGTGATCATATATAGTCTGGATGTTTGAAGCTATGTTCACATCAATGCCTTCCTTTTCCAACAGTCTCAATGCACGGGTAGTCAAGAGGTTATGGGACCTCTTGCATGGAAAAAATCTACATTCCCCATGGAGAAAGTGTCGACAAACATGAAGCTTGTTGCAATTGTTTTGCTGTCTGCAGGCATCATCTTTTCTGTTGTAAAACTGGCAGACCTAGAAATGGGAAGGACAGACACAATACGAAATGGAAAAGCACATTAGAATTAGCAGTTTTTTTCTTTGTTCTACAGGCATGCAGCTTTAACAGTGGAAAAGAAGTGACTAAAATGCATATGTTCCTTGTGATTTCTTTAATTTGGACAAATTTCTTGCCTGGAAGAGCAGGCATTTTCAGATGACTCATGCATTTTGAATTTTGAAGTTGTGCAGAGGTTTTTTTCAAAGAAAAAGAAAAGCCAATCCAACAAGAATTCATTTCTGGGATGCCTAAGTAAGGCAGGTGCATAACAATTGACTATTTTACAGTTATTCTATTTAAAAAAAAAACCACAAACCCAACAAAAAACAAACCACACAAACCAAAACCATAACAAAGAACAAATGCCTCCATAAAAACATACTGTGTCAAATGAGGCATTATTTCATGGAGCTGAAACTGCATTTGCACTTCCTATTTGTAAAGCTCATTCTACATTGAAGATTGGGGCATCTAAAAATGGTAAAGAATGTTGCTTTGAGTACATATGGAAAAAGCAACACACTTCTTTATTCCTCTGCTCACCAAAAAAGAGATATGCAGTGAATTGGACCCAGGGAACAAATCACACACCAAAAAACTCCTTCGTATTGCCCACCAAGCACCACAGCAACGCTTCCACTCCTGCAGCACAAAGCGGCAGCCCTTAATAAGAAAGTTGCTTTGAGGAACACGCAGCGGTCTGGCAGGTAGCCCCAGCATCACACCAGAACCGTCACAGATCTCCTCCCAGTCCCCCTTCCAAGCAACAGTTTCTATGCCATGTTGCAAATGAATAGATACAGATTTATATCTCAACTAGGGAACTGGAGATTGCTGGGATGGCAGTGTTTAAAAGACTGAAAAATCAGGCCAGTTTCAACTGCAAAACAACTCTCTACCAGATTCATACTCATTAACAATACCCATTGCCAAAGGCGAGTTCCTTATCGCCATCAGTCAGCATCATGTCCAGAACAACTCGCCTTCACAAAGTTGCTCTAAATTAGGTGGCAGCATACGAAGCCACAGAACTGATGTCGTTTCAGTGAGCGCTGATGGTTACTGTCCTTGACAGTTCTTAGCCTCTGAGGGAAGCAGAAACCAAATAGGGTTGTCTTCCTTCTTCCCCATCTTCCCTCTGTCATTGTGGATGCTTTATGCTTTTCTACCTCTAACACCCCAAAGAATGCTCTCATTTGCTTTTGACATCTTATTTTTGGGATCTGGACTTGTTCTGGTTTTGCTTGTTCTACTGGATTATGCTGCTTCCGTCACATACCTTTCTTGCCTGCTCTGCAGGATTTCAGTTTTACCAGACACCTTGCAGATTTTACTTACACATGTTTTCCTGTACCCTGTTTGTGCAACTGTATCACAACTTCCCATTTACCCCCTTACAATTATGCCTATTATTTATATATTCAAGCTCAGCTGCATCATAAAACGCTTTCAGTAGTTTTACAATCTGTTGGGTGCCCATGGCAAGGTGCTGGCAGTAGGGGTGACCTCTGTGAAAAGAAGCTAGGTGCTGCCCCATGCCAGACACAGCTGGCTCCAACAGACCCACTGCAGGATACAGCTGAGCCGTTCAGCCAAGCTGGTGGCACCTCTGAGAAAACCTATTTAGGAAAGGGCAAAACACCGCATAGTAGTGAGGGGGGCAGCAGGCAAAGAGTGAGAAACAGCCCCGCAGACGCCAAGGTGAGAAGGAGGAAGGGGAAGAAGTGCTCCAGGTGCCTGAGCCGAGAACCCCCTGCAGGGCCATGTACAACCGCTTTCCCAGCATGGTGTCCAAACGACTTCTGAATATCTCCAAGGGGGGAGACTCCACAACCTCTCTGGGGAACCTGTGCCAGTGCTCAGTCACTCTCAGTAAAAAAGCATTTCCTGATGTTCACAGGGAACCTCCTGTGTTTCAGTTCATGCCCATCACCTCTGGTCCTGGGCACCACTGAAAAGAGCCTGCTCTGTCCTCTCTACACCCTCCCCTTCAGGTGTTTGTAAATACTGACTGAGATCTCCTGCGCCTTCACTTCTCCAAGCTAAACAGACCCAGCTCTCTCAGCCTGTTAGAGGTGCTCCAGTCCCTTCATCATCTCAGTAGCACTTCGCTGAACTCCTCTTCCAGTAGCTCCATCACTCTCTTGTACTGGGAAAATAAATTTTGGAAAATTAATTTTGGAGCTATTTTCAGCTAATGTAGCGGGCCACCATGGAAGACATTATAACGAGGACATAGTGCCTTCTAGGAAATCTAGGCAGTTTACCTGTAGGCCTTGGTTGCAGAGGCCCATACATTATCATTAGTGACAGCCACATAATAAGAGCACATGCCATGCCATTAGCATAGACTGCCTTTAACAATACAACCCGTATGTACTGTTTGTAAGAGCTTGTTCCTATAGAGATGCATAAGAGCATAATGCTCTCGGTGAACTTTGGTGTACTATCTAGAACATTCAGACTTATATGGATAGAAGACCAATAGCTTTTGGGGTTTTTTTTTCAGAAAAATACTATAAACACATGAAGAACATCAAGGGTGCTGAACATCACCATGGATGGGAATTCTGCCCAGCAAGCCATGGTCCCACCAGTGAGGTCTGTCTGATGCTGTCTTGTTGTGGGTTCCCACAACACCAGAAGGGACACAGAAGATTTCTTCTCATTATAACCTCTAGTAGTAATCAGCTATTTATCTTAAGTATCATGTGCCTTTCTTAGTGAGATCCAGAAGTACCAGCACCTGCCAATGCAAAGTAATTATTCACCTACTCCAGAATTTTGGGTAAGTCACCTCATTTTTCTCTCCTCCATTTTCCTAACTCTGTCCAAGGAGAATGCAGAAAGGCTTATCATCTACAGAGCACTCTAAGATCTATGTATCAAGAACATATGGAAGTGCTAGGTAATAACGAACAGTGTTGTGGGAGATGCGCTGCAACTTCAGTCTCTAAAGAAATCAAATCTTACACCACTGCCAAGGGATGGTCTTCCTCAGTTGAAGAATGTTGCTCTATTTTGGGGGCCCCATACCACCCAAAGTGTTACCCTCATCTAAAATGTACGTGCCTCATATCAGTGCCTAACTAAGAAGAAAAATAAGTTAAGGCTTCAAACATGCAATTTCTTCCACCCCTCCAAGTGGAGATCACCGTTCAAGTTACCAAGCTGGAAACAAGCAGTTAGTCCAACATCCACCAGAGACAGACAGTCAAGCACAAACTAAGGGCTGTGATATAAATTTATACAAAAATCTCTTGTTTCAAAGGAGTAATATAGTTCCCTGGATGTTTCTAGAAAAACTTAAACTCACTGCTTCCTTAATAGGTCTTTTCCAAACCCAATCTTTCCCCCTTAGTTTCAATATCCTCTCCTTTCTAGAAACTTTCTCCTCCAGGAATACTGCTAATCAAAACCAGAAGCAGAGAGCACAGTTTGTCATGCAGCCTGAAGCTAGTTTAAGAACTACCAAAAAAAGCCTAAGACTTATGTTAGACACTGGTTTTGGGCGCCAGAGCACAGGAACTGCTTTCACGCTTGCATCTTCCTGCTCAAGAGAGTAGGAAAAAAAAAAAAGGGCAACTAAAACATAGAATCAGATAAAAGCTGAGAGAGTACTCAAAATATAAACACTTTGTGTGGAACATCCATTACACAAAATATCACCTTAGAGTAGTGGAGATACCAGTCACTGAAGTTACAAAGTAAAGCTCCCAGAGATTAAAGACACTGAATCTGGTTGAGAGCAATTTTGTAGAGCATCTAGAGGAAGATGTATTAAAAGATAATGTCAGTATGCAAGACAAGATTTTTACATGGGAGCATCAGAATAAACTACCAAACCAGAATGAAGTGCTGTGTCAGCTAAATAGGGAATCCACTATTTAGCTGCATCAAGAGAGCACACTGCTCCTTGCATTTTGCCAAGAAACAAACAAACAAAAAAGCCAGAGAAGGTGAGAGACATTGTAAAAACCCCTGATTTTGCAGTGCTGTTGTGTTTTTCTTAGCCGGCACCCCAGTTCAGGTCACAGAAGACCAAAGTTTCCTCTTGCTTGAGAACTTCATACATGCCATTTGTCAGCACACGCAAAGCCAGTCAGCATTTCTAAGCAAGAAACAGCCAAGTCGGCTTTCACATCACCCTCCTCAGCTCTCAGGAATATGAACAGCCTGCATCAATCACTGTTTTCTGTCATTTCTGCTATTTTACTCCGTAATAGGAGTTAAGGTGCTCAATTAGAGGTAATTAATGATGCCTGCCAGCGGTGAGGGCTGAACAGATCTATAGACAAGAGCTTAAGAGTAATACCAATCAATGATGGTTGCTACCATCTGCTCATTGCTGGGAGTAATTAAACAAGAAACACAAGTTTTAGATGCGGCTGAGCAGGACAAAGATATTATTAATTCTCCCTGCTCATCACCACCATGCTCCTTGAATCTGCCAGCACAACATATTTTAAAACACTACCAACAAAAAAAATAATTTATTTTGTCAAAGCCCAGCACTGTCACAGCAGGGAATAAGAAAATAATATAACTATTATGCCAACAGATCTGCGGAGATTATAACCTCCAAAAGACAAGGGTAACAGGCAGTACTCCGGTAATTTCTTAACCAGGAGCAGCTGTAGCCAGAAACAGGCTATTCTTGTCTTTGAAATAGCCATACCTTGAAGATAGCACTGCCCTTATACACACATCCAGAATGGATTGTTCAGCCAAACTTAACAAAATCGATGACTTGCATACAAACCAGACAAAGGTTGCATCATAGAAAATTTGTGTACAAGAACTCAGTGCACTTTGGAAGCGGCAGATTTTACACAAAAATGATTGCAGTGATTTGGTAATTTTCTCAGATTTTTTTCTCACTTCCCTATACCCTCAAGCACCAAAATATGCTGGAAGAGGAAAAGGGCCCTCCCTTCCTAGTCTCCATCATTTCTTGGAGAAGAGCCAACAAACTTTGGTCTTGGTCAGGCCTTTTATCCTGACAAGCATGTACAATTATTGTGATCTTTCACCTCCGTCTTGCTTACCTCACCATCTCTAAAACTCTGGTGAAGCTGCTGACTTTGTTTGCTTGTTTTGAGTAACTTTATCGCTATCCTGTTGGGATAACAGGAATGGCATGCAAATCGGGCTGTAGCCCTGCTGTCCACTTCCCGCTGTCAGACGACACATCTCCTGCTGACAAGTCATAGATGACATGGCTGGCCTTATCCACATGCAAGCCTTCTAGTATTTATGTAAGCAAAACACTCCTTAGTGTTTAACTGTTTTATTGCTGTTACTTTTTTCAGTTATAAGTACACAGAACTTTCACAACCCTGGCTCTATAGTGTTTCTTCTGGTGCTTTCAGACAGAGCCATTCCCATTTGTACTTCATCCAGACTAACCTTAATATTATTGTTTCGTATCTTAACAGCTTGAAATTGAGATCAAAACTTCACATTCTCCTTGCCCTCTCCCATTCCTAATTAACAAAAGCTTAAGAAATCAGTACAACTCACATCAGGGAGGAAGAAAGGGTCATTTTGGAGAAGCAGGACTCGCAGATCACTCTCATCGAGGCAAGACAGCTCATGGGACTTTAGAACCTTTTTGTTCTCAGCATTGATGATGTCATGTGAGTACTTACAAGATCTACAAGAAAACACCCAGGAATATAAATGTTTACTTCTTCAGTCAAGTTGATTTAAAGAACCTCAGATAACATGCAACTTGGGAAAACCCATGGAGAGAAAGGTAGTTTGGCAAGTCTCTGTGGACATTTAGATGGTCTCTGCAATTAGCTAGAGAATGGAGCAAACAGCATAGCAACTCTTTGAAATACAGTAGCATTATTACCCCCATTTTAAACATTAATGTGGCCAGACCACTTTTAGGAAAGCTAGCAGCACAGATTTGAAGCCAAGTCTGTCTACCCCACGCTTTCTTCCCCTCCATCAAGAAGTAAGTCACACAACCTGAACAGCTGGAGGAAAAGCTAACTTCAGAGGAATACATCAACAATGGTGGAAGTAGCAACACCCTTGATTTTGTGAACATAAAAGGTTGTTGTCCCAGGGATGGCATGTAAAAAAAGATGTGAGTCTCAAAGCACAAAACAAAGAGATAATGCAGCTGAAAACAACACAATTCCTTATATTTGCTGTCTGGGAAGTTAAAAAAACCCACAACCAAACTCCATGAAAGTTCATTAACTTTGGAGTTTTGGATAAAGAAGCACTTAAACAACAATAACAAAGACACTGCTGCACTTACTAACCTAAGAGAAATGTCTGAAGTGAGTATGAATCAGAAAGAGCAAGACGGCATTTTTTTTTTGCATCTATTTTAAAAGATACTGCAAAACAATAATAAGAGGAAAACTATGGTCAACCTGTGTATTAATTCAATGCAGTAAAATACAGCTTGCTTCTATCTTGCTCTTCAAAAGCATGATTTGATACAGCCTTAAGACTAGACATACTCAACCAGTAAAAGTACCTGTTAATCTATCAGACTCAAGTCTCTGTTCTCTTTATCCTTTTAGCCTCCAGTTAACTCCTGAAACTCTCCTCATGAAAGCATTTTTACCTCATGCTGTGTCTGACCCAATCCTTCTGTATCGACCTTCGTGTAGTTGTTTTGCCCCTGACACCCACTAACTGCTGGACATGTTGCTTTTTAAGCAAATAAAGAAGAATGTGAAGTTCGAAGGGCAGAAGTGTGCCATCTTTGGTCCTGAGTAATGATCTTCTAAGGATACTAGATTCTGCAGACACTTGATTAATGGTTATGAAGGTAGGTGAGCTACAGAATATTCAAGGTAGGAGCCATCACCAGTGCTCCTCCACGGTTAACTTCAGATTCCACCGACAGTCACATGGCAATCTACATCAATTGAGTACATACTTCTAAGTCAAAGCTTGAAACAGTCCACAAATACAATGATAACTAATCAGCTGAGTTTAATAACACATTTAGAAAAAAGAAAAAAGCAGTGAAAAGTTACTCGCGAGACACATGTTAGAAACAGGTTTAACTGGACTAAAATCCTGATTCCAGTAAATAGGAAGACCCCAGTAACTTGCAGACATTTTTCTTTCCAGAGATTCTAAAACAAAAAGGATGCAAGAATTGGAAGCAAGGCTAGATTTTACCTTATCAGTTAAAAAATATTCTGTCTTGATCCATATTGTCCACCTAGCGGTATTTCTGCCCCCTCATTTTCCCCCCCAATCAACCTCCCTCCCACGAAGGGCATACTCTTCATTTTATTATCACATACAAAGGTGATTTAAAGTACTTAGTGCTACTGAGAGGGCAGAACGATTTATCATTGCAAAGGGAATCACCTCATCATGCATTTTAGTTCACGGAGCGTTATCCAGCACACGTGCCAGCATGCATACGTGTTAGAAATGCAAGGTATTTCTAACAGCGAACCACCTGGAAGCCTACTGCACCGTCAGTGAAGTGAGAAACGGGGAGAAAGTCTCAGCATCCCAACACTTTGCTAGCCCCGTTCCGAGACAGACGCGGCCTTTCCCCCTCCGCATTCTTCAGACCTGAGGGCACAGGGAGGGGTTTTGCTGGGGCAGAAGAGGAAGAATCTGGTACGGCCTCAGCACATTAACTAACACGGCAACAGCGCAAGGCCTGGGGATGGAAGAGGGTGGGGTGGGGGCTTAAACTGCAAATTCTTCCATCAGAGCTCGCTTCTGCGTTGATTTTTGGCTCCCTTTACCGTTAGTTTTAAGCTAGGTACCACCTCTGGCCAGCCTGTGCTGTAATAGCTAAAAACTTACTTACTTACTTACTTCAGGTGCCGGGGGTGGGCTGAGGGACAGGCGAAGCAGCCAAGCGGCTTTAACAAAAAAAAAAAAAATCAAAACAAAAAATCCCCCCAAAAAACCCGTAATACCGACAAAGAAAACTAGGCTTTAGAAAACCTCAACCTACCGCCGTCACTTCAGGCTTTTACCCAAAACGGCAAGAAGCGCAAACGGGCCCTTGGCGACCAGGAAACGCCCAGTAGGAGGCTGCACCCGACGCCAGGGGTGAGGGGACGACGCGGGGAGCCGGGGCAGAAGGGGCCGGAGTGGCACTTCCAGCGGAGCCGGCGCTCTCCGACCGGCCGGCTCCGAGAAGAAGCCCGGGGAAGGGGTTGGGGCAGGGGGGCGGGCTGCCTGGCCCCCCGCCCCCCCCGATGCTCACCTGGAGCCCAGCCCGCACTTGCCCATGAGGTGTGCCTTGCAGAGGTGCAGCCCCTCGCAGCCCCCGCACTCCTTGCGGATGCAGACCCGCACGCCCGACACGGCCAGCACCGAGGGGCCGCCGTCCCGCACCACCAGGAACCGCTGGGGACCCGCCGCCGACAGCGTCTCCCCCAGCTGCTGGGCCGAGAGGCCGACGAGCTGCTGGAACTCCGTCAGCCCCAGCCGCCCGCCGTGGGCGCACAGCGTCTTGGTGAGGAAGCAGCACACCGCCGGGTCGCTCATCTTTCCTCGTCGCCTCGGCTGGCTGCGACCGGACGGCGGGAATCGAAACCGGGGCGGCCTCGGCGGCGGGCGGCGCCTGGGGCGGAGAGGGGAGGTGCGACGTCGCCGCCAGGCCCGGCCCGGCCCGGCCCAGCCAGCGGGTCTCGGCGCCGCGGGGGAGGGCGGGGAGCTCCGTCGGCGGCTGGAAAACGGCCAGGAGGCGAATGGGATCGCCTGGGTTAGAAGGGACCTTGAAGACCATCGAGTCCAACTGTTAACCTCTCACTGCCAAGTCCACCACCAAGCCGTGTCCCTCAGCACCACATCTATCTGCCTTTTAAATACCTCCAGGGATGGTGGCTCAGCCACTTCCCTGGGCAGCCTGTTCCAATGCTTGAAAACCCTTTCTGTGAAGAAACTTTTCCTAATATCCATCCAAAACCTCCCCTGGCACAACTTGAGGCCATTTCCTCTTGTGCTGTTGTCTCCTGGGAGAAGAGACCGACCCCCGCCTCGCTACATCCTCCTTTCAGGTAGCTGTAGAGAGCGATAAGGTCTCCCCTCAGCCCCCTTTTCTCCAGGCTGAACAATCGCAGCTCCCTCTGCCGCTTCTCACAGGCCTCATGCTCTAGACCCCTCACCAGCTTCATTGCCATAATATGAGAAGTGATTCTTTTTTTCATCTTCCTTTTTTTTTTTTTTTTTTAAGTGCCACCAGGATGAAATTCCATACATAGTGTTGTTATCGGTCCCCATATATCAAGTATGGATCCCAAGTCCCTCCCAGAGTGTGTATGTAGAGCAGAGCACCAGTGTCCGCTGAAGGATTTCCTTGCCTCCCTGCTAACTTCTGGCCTCTATACCTATAGGTAACACTAACACAAGTGTGGTACAGAGCATTAAGCCTATAATGTAGGAGAAAAACTGAGCGTACCCAAATAATTCCAGCATTTATGTAGCAATGCTATTACTTTTCTTTCTTCCAGGTTGGCAATCAGCTGCTGGTCAATGCTAGTTGCGGAGTGGTGTCCTGGGCAGGGGGCATGAAGCCAGAAGTGACCAAATCCTGTTAATGCTGAAGTAAGGCTTGGGAAGGTCTGTGGGACTGGGATGAAGGATGGCAAATACTGAATTGGAAAGATGGGGAGATGGCTGAATACAGAATCCATTTGAGATGAGCTTTTCATATTCAAATCTTCAGCAATGCAAGCTTAAGAAACAGTAAGTACCAACCACTCCCTCTGGATCAGGAAGTTAACCTCAAAAATAAAGTGAATGCCAGCCTGTGTTGCCCAGTGCTAATGCCTGATTTGAAAGGTATGTGAAACTACACAGTCACAGTCACGATCACTGTTCAGGTCATAGAAAGAGAACCACCTCAAGAAATGGGACCAAGGTGGTACAGTCTGTCGTTTTGCTCTTTCTTTGCTGAAGGGAAGGTTATGGAAGGATCTTTTCATTGGGCATATTTCCCTTGTGCTATGATACTTGAACAAATGAAGTAACTTTTAAAAAGCAATAGAAAGGAGAGGTAGAGGAGGAGTTTTCTGCAGCTAGAATGCTTTAGAGAAGTAAATTGATAGTTCAGGGCTGGGTTATGTTCTAGGCATGCATACGTGCATTCTCAGGTTGTCAACAGGTTGTCGAGGATGATAAAACTCAGATCCACGCTCGATGTAGTTTCAAGACTGACAGGTAAGGTAGAAAATGATTCAAACAGTGAGTCGGCACTGTATTGCCAACTCAAAACAGTAGATAATAATCATGAGTCAGGCAAAACTTTCAGTCATTTGCTTGTATTTATTTGTCTTCGGTTTTTCAGCCATTTCCAGTGAAAATATGCATTAGTGCATTAATCCACTCAGAAATCTGAACTATGTGGGCAGAGGAGCTATACTGGATAGTTTGTTGGAACGGTATTAACAGCATGGAGCAAGAAAGTAAAGTGAAGCACTGCAAGCAGAAAGAAGCTGCAAATACAGCCTTGGCAAGCGTGTTGTATTCTACGCTTAAGTACACTTCAGAAGGATTTTGGATCAGTCCTGACTGAAAGCAAAGAAACGCTACTGGATTTATTCTGTTTGTTGGTATAATATGTTGCAAATACAAATGCCTCAAATACTCGACTTCCTTACCAGCTTCAAACAGAACCCCTTTATGTGAAAAAATACAACTGGGTGAGGCAGAAGGGGTCACTGTATCAAGGAGTTGCAAATTCTTTTCACAGGGCAGTAAGTGATTCCAGCCCTAAATATCAGGCCATTTGCTTAAAGTTAGAAACCACTGAAAAAGTGGCTGGGTTGATGTAACCTCTTGCTGCTGCTAAAAATGTAATCCCTGCACATCTTTCTCTCTGTTGTCTTCTATTTCCAGCTGTAACGTCTCTTTCTTTGCCCTGGCTCTGGTATTCACGCGACTCCGTAATAAGCTGAATAAGCTTTCAGAGACTGAAGCTGAAATATCAATTGGTATGAGGGAAGTATGAATGGAAATGGGTGTGTGTAAGCACCAGAAGAAACAGGAGAACAAAGGTTAAAAGAATTGCCTGGGTTGGTAACCAAAGACACAGTTTAAGGCAGTAAAATTGAGAAATACATTGTTTCTCTCAAACCAGGAAGACCTGCACTCTGTATCATAGACAACTTGTCTGCAGAAGACCCTACTGTCTGACAGCTGAGCATGGCAAGAAGATACAGCATGTCACAAATGCCATTTCTTTTCTTATTAGTCCCACTGGAAGCAGACCACAGCCTCAGAAACTCAAAATGAGGAAACACAGAAAAATGGACAAACTTGTTGCCTGAAGTGTGTGGAGGCAGAAGCAGCCAGACTGTGAAGCACAAGGGTGCCACCGTAGTAACTGCTGGGTCCCACTAGCTTCCATACCCACTATTGGGCACAAAAGACCCGTCCAAGGCAGTTTGCCACTGCCAGTGAAGAATAACTTAAGAGGTGGCCTAAGGGTGCTATAGTTGGTGCCCATCTTCCCTTGTGTTGCACACAAACATGGGTCCTGGCCAGACCCGCTGGGCACACGCACCTCGGTGCTTGTGAGTACGGGGTTTGACAGTGTGAATGAAGTTGAAGAAATGGAATGAATGTCAATGAAAGTGGGGAACTGAGTGAAATGAGTGCACGCTGAAATGCAACTTCTGCAGCTTAACTGGAGGCAGGTGGATTTTGAAAAAAATTTTGCCTCGCCTGATGTATCCGCAGTCTGATTGCGCATTATGTTGTTGTGCTCCTTCCTGTGGAACTGCTCTGCTGTGTGTGAAGAAGAGGCTATTCCTACTCTAAATAGCCTGTGCAGCCCGGCTTGCCTGGTAGCTCTGACCACATCGGCAGTTCTGTCCCTGTGGGCATGGCTAAAGTATGTGGAAACACCCTGGGAATGGTGCTGCCAAGCTGATTTCCCCTCTTCTCCAGCATGTGGCTAGTTCAGTTTCTCTCATCCTTAGCACCATTCTATTCCTTGAGAACCCTCTTTCAGGTCTCGGCTTTGGCTCACCTTATAGTTATTCTTCCCTATGCAACCGTTACATTGGCTCTGGGTTCCCCAGACAGTTTCAGATAGCATTTTGTAGAACGTGCTGGGACCTTTGCTCTCTTGTCCCTCCCCCATTTCTTGCACAACCCTCCCCCAGTTCTGTACTGTCTGCTTAATCAGCTAATGGCTGGGTATACATTTGCCTGAGGATTTCAAAATAATTTTGAGGTTTTTGTTCAGTGGAGAGTGTTACGTTATGTGATAAAAGCTCACCTGGTGGGAGGTGGGAGCTCTCCTCTTACCCGAAAAACCTGCCTTCGCCTCTCAGCCCCGCAATAAATTCAATCAATTCAGACCAGGTTTGTGCCTAGCACGGGGACTGGGCTGAAGCTGACACTGGTTTCACTCTAAATCGTAACCGTGACCCTGCACGGGTCCCTTGCTGGAGTGGGTCGAGGTGTGGGGCTGGCTGGGCAGGGACGCCCCTCCCAGGCACACTTGGATGGGGACTTGACCACAGGGACCTGCCTAGGGGTGAGGAAAGGGATCAGGATGGAAAAGGGGTGGGATGCAGGGGAAAAGCAGTTTGGAATCACACACAAGATTATGAAATTATTAAGAGAAATTTAGGGGAGGAACAAGTGTGGGAAAAATAAAGGGGTAGCCAGTGACTGGGGCAAGTGCCTGACAGACCAGTTGGTGGACAGTTCAAGTGTCCAAGTGGCCTGGGAGTTGAGGGTGAGTGTATCTTTAGGGACCAGCTCTGGGTGGGAGGGGACCTGTTTGTCTCCAGGGGTGAGAGCACAGTGGGGTCAGCTAGGGGACCTGGAAAATCCTGGCCAGCTCTGTATGGGCATGCGCTTGCGTGTCTGTGTGGTGGTCTGTACTGAAGCAAGGCTGTGCCTTGGGGGCTTGTATGTTCAGGTGCCAGCAACTGGGGAGACTGGAATCCAGGGGCAGTGACTGGGCAGACTGAATGTCTGAGTCCAGTTGCTGGAGGGATCCACCTTGTACATATTTATATGTGTACAGCAAGTTTGTGGCTGACACCAAGCTGAGCGGTGCATTTGACGCTCCTGAGGGACAGGATGCCATCCAGACAAGCTTGAGAAGTGGGCCTGTGTGAACCTCATGAGGTTCAACAAGGCCAAGTGCAGGGTCCTGCACCTGGGTTGGGGCAACCAGTGTCAATACAGGCTGGGGGATAAAGAAATTGAGAGCAGCCCTGCCGAGAAGGACTTGGGGGTACTAGTGGATGAAAAGCTGGACATCACCCGGCTATATGTGCTCACAGCCCAGAAAGCCAACTGTATCCTGGGCTGCATCAAAAGAAGGGCGCCCAGCAGGTCAAGGGAGGTGATTCTGCCCCTCTACTACACTCGAGAGAGACTCCACGTGGAGTACGGCATCCAGCTCTGGAGCCCTCAACACAGGAAAGACATGGACCTGGTGGAGTGGGTCCAGAGGAGGGCCACAAAAATGATCAGAGGGGTGGAACACCCTCCTTTGAAGACAGGCTGAGAGAGTTGGGGTTGTTCAGCCTGGAGAAGAGAAGGCGCCGGGGAGGCCTTACTATGGCCTTTCAATACTTAAAGGGGGCTTATAAGAAAGATGGGGATAAACTGTTTAGCAGGGCCTGTAGCTATAGGACGAGGGGTAATGGTTTTAAACTAAAAAAGGGTAGATTTCAACTAGATGTAAGGAAGAAATTTTTTGTACTGAGGGTGGTAAAACACTGGCATAGGTTGTCCAGGGAGGTGGTAGATGTGCCATCCCTGGAGACATTCAGGGTCAGGTTAGACAGGGCTCTGAACAACCTGATCTAGTTGAAGATGTCCCTGCTCATGGCAGGGAAGGTCGACTAGATGACCTTTAAAGGTCAAACTATCCTATGATTCTATGATATATACATATTCCCACTAGTGGACTATATGATATATATATTCCTGACTAGAGGCTGTTGGTGCCGTCTGTGTTCATGTGAGTGCTCTGAGTGTCTGTGATTTGTGCGACTCGCCATGTGTCTGTGTTTGTATGTGGTGTGTGCGTGTTGCCTGTGTGCCTGTGCCTGCTGGGAATACGTTTTCAGCCTTGCTACTAGTTGGACCTGGGGACAGGGAGCCGCAGCAGCCTCACCTCTCTCAGGCTGTTGCCTCTGGGGCAACATTAGGTGTTTTCCTCTACCAGAAAAAATTCCACTGGTTTTAGCTTCCAGAGATTACTGTAGAGGCTTTTGTTCCTATGGGTTTTAAATCTGTGCTGGGGAAATGACTTTCCTTAAAACCAGAATGGCACTCTGACGTTTAACCTCATAACATGAATGTATTCCTAGCAGGTTTTTATTTTTTCTGAGAAGTTACTTCTCTACAGAGGAAAAATAAGCTCTGTGCATAAGGCTGGTTGTGACTTTCTATTAAAGCTGTACCAGCATAGGGTTTTAAAACAGAAATACACAGATTGATATGAATGCAGCATGAATGGAACTACGTGCATGTGAAAGCACCAGAAGAAACAGCAGAATGGCCTGTATTGCCAATGCAGATCCGTGTTCCCAGGACACAGCTCCTGTGACTGTCCTGCGACAGACAATCCTGTCCAGTTTGACTTCACAGAACACGAGCTCCTGTAACAAGCCTCTGCTCTTTGTTTTCCTCATTAGCAAAAGGGTCTTTCCTGAAGCCCAAACCCTCTTTCCCCCTCTGTTCTGTAGCCCCCCAGCTGTCTTCCCATAACCGTGGCAAAGGGAACAAGAGCTACAAAGACAGATTACAAGCCACCTAGGACAGTAGCTGGAAAGAAAATGTAAGGCAGACCCTAATCCTGCTCGTCATGGCTGACATGGAATCTCTCTTCCAAATATGCTTAAAGTGGTAAAGGTGGTTGTCACTTTGTAAGCAATTGTTGATTTTCCTGCAGTTACATATCTATAAGGATATCAATAAATAAATATAAGCACTTAATAACTCTCTACAAATAAACGTGTCACTTGTGAGCTTCATGCAGTCATTTGCAGAGGTGGCAGAGAAATGTATTGTTTTCCTGCTGCTCAGCTAGCTAAATGTATTCTGTTACGTGGCGTTTTCCATCTTCTTCAGAAGCACCAGTGTATGGCAGCAACTAGACCTCAAGGTTACCGCACCCCAAAGAGAAGTGGGAGCACAAGGGTCACAGTGAGTGTGTTTGGGGAACAGCACAGCAGAGGAGGCTCTGTCACTTCCTCTGTAGAAGCAGCACAGTTTGGGGCTGAGCTCTAATGCCTGTACACAAGTGCACGCAGCATGGGGAACAAACAGGAGGAGTCAGAAGTCCACGAGTAGTTGCAGAGTTGATGTCATTGAGATTACAGAGTCATGGTGGGATGGCTCTCCTGACTGGAGCATTGCAACCAGTGGATAGAAGCGTTTTGGAAAAGACAGAGTAGGAAAGCAAAGAGGAGGTTATACACCTACTGTACACCAACATGGAAGAACTGATTGAAGATGTGAAGGTCAAGAGCAGCCTTTTCTGCACTGTGGAGTTCAAGATCCTGAGAGGAATGAGCAATACAAACAGCAGAATTACAACCCTGGACTTCCCAAGGGTCCCAGTTCCGAGGATTTTGGCCTGTTCAGGGACCTGCTTGGCAGAATCCCGTGTGAAAGTGCCCTGGAAGGGGAAGGAGCCCAGTGGAACTGGTTGATCATCAAGGACAACAACCTCAGAGCCCAAGAGCGGCCCATTACAGCGTGCAGAAAGTTGAGCAGGCATGGCAGAAAGCCAGGGTGGGTGAATGTGGAGGTCCAGACTGAGCCAAAACACAAAAAGGAAGGAAACAGAAGGTGGAAGCAGGGACAGGTTGGGAGTAATACAAGCATTTAGAAATGTGGTGATGAATGCCAAAGCTTAGCTGGAGCTGGAATTAGCAAGGGAGGTGAAGGGCAGCAAGAAGGGTTTCTGTAAAGACATTGATAGCAAAAGGAAGGCCAAGAAGAGTGTGTACATACTGGTCAATGGGGAAGGAGACCTAGTGAAAAGTGGTATGGAAAAGGCTGAGATTCACAATGCCTTTTTTTTTGCCTCAATTTGCACTGGTAGGGTTAGCCCTAAGGTCTCTCAAGTCTCTGAGCCTCTTATCGGAGTCCATGGGCATGAAGCAGTACCCGCAACAGAGGAAGATGACGTTAGGGGTCACGTAGCCCACTTGGACATACAGGACACCATGGACCAGAGCAGATGGGTCCAAGGGTGGTGAAAGAGCTGCCTGATGTCATTGCAAGACTGCTCTCTGTTGTCTTCAAAAGGTCATGGCAGCTGGGGGAGATTCCTGATCACTGGCAAAAGGCAAATACCACACCCATCTGCAAGAAGGTAGCAAGGCAGATAATCCAGATCAATCAGCCTCACCGTGGTCCCTAGGAAGGTTGTAGAGCAAATCCTCATAGAAGCCATTTCCAGGCATGAGAAGGGCAAGAAAGTAACTGAGAGCCGTCCACATAGTTTTACTAAGGGCAAAGCATGCTCACCAACCTCATTGCTTTCTCTGACAAGGTAACCGTCCCTATGGACAAGGGGAAAGCAATGAATGTTGTATACCTTGCCTTTAGCAACGCCTTCGACTTATTCTCCCATAGTTTCTGTTTAAACAAATATGGGCTGGGTAAGGGAATGATAAGATGGGTGGGAACTTGGCTGATCTGCTAATGACAGAAGTGTAATCAGTGCAAAGTCCAGCTTCTCAGCATCTTTTTGTGTTAGTATTGAAATTTGTGCTCCGTATCTATTAAAAACTTCACCGATTGTCCTCGAGGACCAACTGGAATTAATAATATGTATTGGCCATCATCATTATCCACTGATAAGCCTCCACTTTCCGGACAGGCAGGCCCAATTGCCTTCCGGACATCATTCATTTTTTTTACTTCATGTCCTGCAATTCCTCCCTAGCTGCGAGAAAGGAATTATTCTCCCTTCAAAGCATTTAAAATACAGTTCTTGCTTTAACCGTTATCTTGTTTCTGGAATGCTTTAGTCAGACTCAAGATAATGCCAGTAGGCTGACCTTGAATCGCGGCTCTGGGAATGCCTGGGGCTAATGCTTTCCTCCATAATTCATTCCTCCATTCTCGAGACTCTGTTTGCAAGTTTTAAATTTTTTTCCCTTTGTTTTAATTTCTGTTCCCTGTTTCATGGGTCTTGCTTTGTGATCTCCTCCCCGGTATTTCTGGTTTTGTTTTTCAGCTGGTGCATCATCCCAGCCCATTTCACGGCTGTAGTTAACAACGCCGTGCATGAATTCTGCCCATGCAGGGAGTTGCTTGGGAGCATTATTGCCCTGTTTATTATAATATTCAGTATCTCTTTTAATCTCATCCCGTTTCGCAACAAGATGGGGTTTCAGAATTGCTGGGGCTCCACTAATCAGTGGTTTTAACATTGCAAAATCTACTGTAACAGATAGTGAAACATCATGGCATCCTCATTCATGCGTGGCTTGTATGCAAGCAGCTTTTGTGATGGCTGTAGATAGCTCACTTAGAGATTTAATGGGAATTATGGAGGGTTCACCCCGCTCCATGGTGTCGATTTCTCCATCCCAATAAGCTACTCGGCTGGTGATAGAATGGGGTGTATCTGTTGGGTCTAGTCCTAAATTTAAGAAAACTCCCAGACCCCCAATAGCCATTTGCCTCGTCCTCACTCAACATTGTTCAGCATACTCTCCACAAGTATTCAGTTTCAGTTTCACCTGGGTTTCTGCCATACCTCTCTTGCAAACTGCCAATTGACAAGGATCATTGTCTTCTGGCTTGCTATCATTGGGATCACCCCAAATGTCTCCATCCCACTCTTCAGGGCATACCATTAGTTTCCTGATCCATTCAATGTCAGGGGGGTGGGGAGCCTGTATAAGCATTATTTCGACCTCATCTCCCAACTTTTGTCTTTTTCCCTTTTCTTCCTGGAATTGTTTTGCAGATGATAAATTTTTAAAGACGACAGTAACTCAGTTGCCTTCCTACTCTCTGTTTCCTTCCCTAGGACTTGCTCCTTCCTATTTCTATTCTCCCTTTCTTGGTAAGTGGCTTCTAAACATCTTGCAGATAACTCCTTTCCCTTTTCCATCCTTTGCGTGGCCCCTAATTGCTTTTAAGTGCTCTTCAACGACTTTCCAATTGTGGCAATTGTCATGAGCCCATTCCCCTGAAAATTTGGGATTCGATTCACTCCATGCTTCTGTAAATAACCAGTGATACTACTTGCCATCCTGTTGAATATGCCAATCTGTCTCGGGTGGAGTGATTCACTTCACTCATAAGAAAGAAGCAGCAAAATATTTCTTGATATAAAACAGCGATTGAACAAATTTTCTTAGTAAATGCAACAGTGTTTTAGCAAGATTCGATAGCAAGGCACACTTGGTTATTTACTGCATAGAGGACAGGGTCAGACAAAACTGTCAGGGAGACCCTCCCATTGAGTAGAGGTTGAGAAAGGACCCCCTTGCTTTCTAAACCCCTTCTCAGAGAGGAGTCTAGGTGCAGCTGGATCCAGTCCTGGTCCCAGACTTGGTCAGTGGTTTATGTCTAAAGGATTATGTATGTGCAATCGATCCTTTATATCACTTAGCTATAAACTGAGTTTAGCATGTTATAAACCACTTACCAAGGATCTGTTGCGGCAAGGAATTTCTTAACCTCAAGGAGTAACCTTGAGTGGCATCCCTACTCAAGGGGACATCCTGACGTACAGCCCACTGCCATTCAGGAGAGCTCCAAAGCCTCTTGGGCTGCTCACTGTTTGTGAGGGTACAATGATTGATTTATAGTCATATTTGCATCTTGACCACAGTACCAGTATTGCTTAAGTTAGCCCTTGGCTATTGTGTTGTTATCTGTCTCCCCAAAACCACCTGTGAGCCCTGGGTGCTGCCATCATGACTAGATGCACCCATTATGACCACCACGGGTGGTTATCGCTTAGGCAGGGTTACAGGAGAAAAAGGTCAGGTTGGGGCCCGGGGGGAGCACACAATCACAACTTGCAGAATAAAATAATGGGACATAAGCTTAACACAGTTTCTAATCATCATGAAAGATTTCATGAAAAACCAAACCTTAGCAGATCTTCTAACCACTCCTTCAGAATTGGCAAATATAAGAGATAGGATATATGTTTGAGCTTTCTCCTAAGGAAAGGAGATTCTCTCTTTAAGCATGTTTTATGCATGTGCATTTTTAAACAAAATCCAGCAGCTAGTTCCTTCACACTAGACTCGTAAATCTTTTTCTGTGGGAATACAGTAACTTCGGAGCATTGCACTTCAGTTATTATATCACTAGAGGCATAGTGTTGTCAAAGACCAAACCGTTAGATATATTGGAAAACGCTCCCTATTGTGCTATTGCTTTTGAAGAACACTTGATGTTAAAACATCTCCAGAACCTATTGTACATACTCTACAAGGTTGGCTGCTCTTATTACTCCATTAATAGGGACTGTATAACCTTTCTTACCTTAAACCATTACATGCTTACTTCGCTCTCAGTTCGGTTGCTCTCAGTTCAGAACCCAACTGTCCAACTTAACAACGGTAACTTGCTGACTGTTGACCCCTGCAGATCCTTCAGCTCAACTTCTCTCAAACAAAACTGGTTTCTGCTTGTGTAGCTGTTCATAAGTGGTATAAGCGAGAGTACCTTAATGCGTTCCCTAGACTAAGGGATCTAACCATGCCCTCCCTCCGTTACACAGTACTCTTCCTGCAGCTGTGACTGCAGGGTTATAAGTAACCATCAGAGCCCTGGCAGCATTCACTCCCCACCCCATGGCTGCCTGGACTCTAGGCCAGTGCTGATAAGCAGCTGCCTGGCCTTGAACAGAGCTCCTGAGACAAAGCTGGCCGGCGTTTCTGTGGGGGCTGCCCTTGCTTCTTTTGGGAACCATGTTTAACCCAAGCGTCTTGTCCCTCACCCCTACCTGTGAATGGGCTGCAGCTGCATTGGCAGTCATGCCTGTGCCTGGCCACTGGCAAGTGGTGTGCAGTGGTGGCTACTTGTATGGCTACGGCTTCTCTCGCTCTCTGGCTGCTGCGTTGCACCGCAGGCATCAGGGAGTCAAGGGAAGGGGAGCCAGCAGCATGGTGTGGCAGCGAGGGGAGCCAGCCATGAACAATCCACCGACAGGGAGCCCCAGTGCAGAACGGCAAGTCCAGGTTGGGATCAGGGCTGGAGACAGCAGTCAGGGTCAGACACAGCTCAGGGCAAGTGACGGGGTAGGTCCCAGGTCAAGCAAGGAAGCAGAGCTCCTGGGTCTGGGTCAGGGCCAGACCAGTGAAGGTCTGTACCAAGCATGGATGTAGCTTCTGCCCAGCTGCAATGTAATGTGGGCAGGGGCCAGCGGTAAAGCCTGAGCTTAAAATCAGTTTCCAAGGGAAAGGCCCTCACTTCCAGCTTTCTTCACAGCAGCTCTGGTCAGCGAAGGAGCTGGCCTTGGACTCGGCCAGCTAAACTGTTTCCTGTGACCAATTAAATGACTAGAAGGGGGATGACATCAGGATGTTGTGGCTAGTAACGCTGTCTGTAGCAGTTCTGTGCCAGCAGTCTGTGCTGTTGCCGTGAGGGGTTTGTTTGTGCCCTTCCTTACTAGGAGTAGAAGAAAAATTATGACCGATAAGGCGAAGCGATAGTGCACTCCTATTCAGGTGTATTCGTGTAGTGTGGCCTCATGCTAGCCCGTGACATGAGAATGTTGCTGACACTTGTTTCTTACTCCAAAGCTACTTTAATTCCTTTGGCACTGTTCATGGCTGACGTTTGCCTGAAGGTCTTGCTTTATGTTGCCTGGATTTTCTTGAATAACTTTCCAGAAAGCTCAGATACACCTTCTTTCTGTAGTCAGTGACATGACCAAGCTTCCAGCCTGAAGCAACCCAACTGCCACCCCTCTTGCGCGTGCTGTAGTGTGGTGGTTTGTGGGAGCGAGAACGGGACGCGTCTGGCTAGTGCTGATGCCTCAAGAACAACACAGTGGGGCGGGTATTTTTAGTCACTGTGGCTTTTGTGGGTTGGTCCCAACAGTCAGCAATGAAAATAAACCACAATGTTAGGACTGGTGGATCACCATTGAGCCATTCAGGGAGATTCTTCCATGGTGAAGACCAAACCTACCCTGCTGACAGCTCCCAGGCTGGATTTGGTCCATGGATACTTCTATCAAATCCCCTTTTTTCTTGAAAAAGCTTACTCTCCCTCTCTCCCATGCTTTGGGACATCTCCTGTGCCTGTCAGGGCCCTGTCACTGTGCCTGTGCTACACTAGGAGCCATCATGTCTAACATGGCACCCCAGCAAGGAAAAAAGGAAGTTGTAGCACATGCAAAACAAAGTCCCAATGAAAAATCCACCAAAAGAGGAAAATTTAACCATATGGCCCCAAGTCACCAGGCTGATCAGATGCTGTGGCAGACATACCTGTTTTTTTGGTTTTCAGTACCCTTTTTTTAATAGAAGAGACGACTTCTTTTCAGCCATAAGACTTATTTTGCACAAAAATAAGCATGCTGTCATGCAAAGCATACACTTTTTGAAAAGGTTAGCTGAGTCAGAAACTACCAAAGCCAATTTTGACAGAGTTTTCAGCCACCCCCCTGTTTTTACTAGGAGGAAGACCCAGATTAGAAACTTCTTTTGTAGAGCAGCCAAGTCTGGCACTAAATCACTCCAGCCTTTCCCTAGTGGGTGGGGGATTACCCTTACTCGGAGTTAGTTATAAAATATTATCCCTTTGCCATGTGGACCATTCCTACAACCTCTGCAGAATCTAGAGTCACTGTAGCTAAAACTGCTTTGTCAGCAAAGACTGTGCAAATTTAAGCCTACGATTCATGGGGAAGTCTGTTCAGAAACCTCTGGCTTGCTTTTGAACTATTTCCAGTCACTGTTTTTGTTGGCTTCATGGTGGAAGTGAATTTTAATAGCTGTCTTTAGCGACCTTTATTTTGTGTATTGCATACGAACCGGTCTTTTCATTCATCTGTTCAGTTCTTTCTGGACTAGCAGCTCTCTACAAATTTTCTAGTTCAGAAAGTTAATTTTTTCTGTTTATTGACATTTAGAAAATCTGAATTCCTTTGCAATCACTAATGAGGAAAAGTTTTTTCTCTATTGCTGCTCACTACGGGGAATACTTGTATTGGAGAAGCTTTTCTGGAGGAACTCATGTTGTCCAGGGGATGTATTAATTACACAGGCAATGGACTTTCTACAGCTTCAACTGATGTTCTGCCCATAGGTTTGACAGGGCATGACAGACAATGCCACAGCTTATAAATATGAGTCCTTTTCCTTTTGTCAGCTGTGTGCTATTCCAGTCTTTGTTATAGATGACCCAGTTATGGGTAGAGCTATCAGCCATTAATATGTTAAACAAGCAGACATTTAAGGAGATATTCACACCATCTAAAGTAAAGCATCTTTCTTAGACAGTGCTTCAGCTGGACACTCCGGGACTACACAAGGAGCTTGGGAGAGCTGACTGAAGCACCCTGTTCTGTGTAGTTAGGCAGATAAAAGCTGGTGATGCAAAGACAGTGCCAAACAGCCAAGGGGCCAGAATAATTTTCTTGGCTTTCTCCCTGGACACTTGGAAGCTCAGGGAGCAGACGATAACGTAGAATTGATCCATGCATACTAAGAGGAGCACGTATATCTGGACTCCAGGGGTGAGGTACTGTATGTTCCTTACCAGCTTGCACAACATGTTCCCTAGCATCCACCTGCCTCAGGTAAACTGGAGCAGCATGAAGGGCACGCTTGCAACACTGATGAGAAAGTCTGCACAAGCCATGGAGACAACAAAATAGTTGCTGGTGGATTGTGTCCTCCTGCTCCTGTGGATCACTAAGCAAACGAGGGAGTTTCCAAAGAGAGAAACCAGCCACAACACTCCCAAAACCATGGCGAAATGAGCTGTTGGATGAAGTTCCTCATCTCTGCAACCTCTACCATAACTGTTTCACTGTATTTGGTTTCTAGTGTTATTATTTTGGGGTTTTCACTTTCCTCTTTCAGCCTAAGATAGAGCCACAGAGGCCCAGCAGCAATGTACATCACCACATTTACTAAATGCATAGTGACATTCATGGCCTGACCTCTGCTTGAGATGCCCTCTATCATAGAAGGCGGAGATCATTGTTAGAAGGTTGATGCAACTGGGCTAATCCTTGCTGTGAGCGTTGTCTCAGGGAAGAAGTGCTCAGTTCAAATAATTTAAATAAAAATTAGGATCAAAGTATTACTAATTTCAAGAAATTATAGTTGCACACACAGAGTGTTACACAGGTATATGCACAAACCTCTCCTCTCACAGGACAAGCCACCTCCCTGCCCCCATCCTTCTGGAAGTAAGGGTTCTCCTACTTGCACTTACATTTCTCCAGCTTTATGGGTACCCATGCCACCTCCTACCACCTCCTGGTCCCCAGGCCGGTGAGAAAGCTCCCCACAGGCCCACATACACAGACCCAGGTGTCATCCCCACTGGCTGCATCGTGTGGTGACTCTGCTGTCTGGGTGCAGGCTCCTCATGGCGCCCGAGAGGGATGCTGCTCTCTCTGGCCAAAGCAGGAGTTGGGATGCCGATTGGGTGACTTCTGGGAGTGCCAAACTTCCAGATTTTGGCTCCTGCGGTTTCCAGTACAAGTTGTCTCCCTCTTGTCACAAATTTTCATGCTTCTCTTACGTCTTTTCATGCTGCTTCTTTGTTTCAAAAAAGATCCTTGAAATTCCCTGATTACTCTTTGATCTGGGTGATGATCACATTCCCCTTTAACATAATCAGTTTTGGGCACCTACATTCCAGATAATTTTTATATTTGATCCATACACTCCCTGTATGCACTCATATTTTTGTTCTAACAACAGGTGAGTTTCTTCAGGTCATTTGCCAAGGCTTGGCCATGAGCCCCCCAAAATGGGTCTTGCTGTCATAGTTACAACTGCAAATCCTCCAGGTAAGCTTCTGTCAGCCAAGGAAGACTTTGTGCCAGTTAAACCAAAAAGCAATTTTTCCAATATAAATGACATTGTCATGGTTGGTGGTAGTAGGAAAAGAGGGGGGAAATTTCATCCCTGGATCCCGTTTTTCTCAACCTGTCTGAGGAAAGAGGTACTAGGGAAAACTTCACAGTCCAAGCCCTTAAATGAAGCAATGTTGAAATACCCTGCATGTAGAAATAATCTCAGCTCAAGCTGCAGTCTCCTAGATGGTTGTGGAACAAATCCTCCTGGAAATTCATTTCACATGGTGTTTAATGTTTTATTAAATAATGAACACACCATTATCAAGCTCACAGGTCACTGGGAGGAGCAATTGCTACACTGAGAAGTAGGTCTGCTACCCAGAGGGCTCTTGACAGGCTGGAGAAATGGGCTGACGGGAACCTCATGAAGTTCAAGAAGACCAAACGCAAAGTCCTGCACAGTGAATGGAGTAACCATTTGCCCCATTTAGGCGGAGGCTGACTGTCTAGCAAGCAGATCTACAGAAAAGAACCTGGGGGTCCTAGTGGACAAGCAGTTGACCATGAGCCAGCGATATGACCTTGAGGCAAAGAAGCCCATCAGCACCTGGGCTGTGTTACTAAAACTGTAGCTAGCAGGCCCAGGGAAGTGGTCTTTCTCCTCTGCCTGGCGCATGTGAGACCATGTTTGGTGTTCTGTGCCCAGTTTTGGGCTCCCCAGGACAAGAAGGATAGTGACATACTGGCACAAGAGTAATGGGAGACCACCAAGGTGGTTGAGGCTCTAGCATGTGATGTGTGAGGAAAGGCTGAAAGAGCTTGGACTGTCCAGCCTGGAGCAGAGAAGGCAAAGGTGAGACCTTATTGTATACTCTACTATGAAAAGCGTGGAGGGAGATGGTTAGACAGAAGAAGGATCCAGACTCTCAAGATGCACACAGAAAGGACAAGAGCCAACAGACATGAATAAGAGATATTCCAATTAGATATCGGGGAAAAAACTCTTCCCAGTGAGGGTGATCAAACACAGGGACAGGTGTCCAGAGAGGATGTTGGATCTCCATCCTTGGAGTTATTCAAAGCTTGACTAAGCAAGGCCCTGAGCAAAATCCATCTAATCTTGAAGGTGGCTCTGCTGTGAACAGAAGGCTGGGTGAGCAGACCCCCAGAGGTCCCCTCCAGCCTGAATTATTCTGTGATTCTATAAGGAGGGGAGGATGTTGGTAATAGCTCCCACCCCCCATTAAAGATTTTGGCTTGAAACCTCAGACAGTTTACTAACAACTGTTACGCTGCAGTCATACAAAGACTAGACAGCAGGACAGTGTGGAAAGGATGTGTGGTTCTCATCAGCCCTGTCTGGTAAAGCACATTCCATGTTCTGTTACAGGGGCTAATCCTTCTAGCGCTGCCTATTGCCTCCTCCAACACCATACCCACACCTGGGCCCCGCTGTACTGCATTACCTCGGGCCTCTGCGTAGCTTTCTATGACCTGCCTTGTTACAGATGCCCATTTTTCTGGGCTTCCGGGTTCTCTTGCTTTCTTGAAAAGGTCCTCTTTCAAGGCCAGCTGACCTTGTGTCCTGCTCTATCTATCTATCTATCTATCTACACGCCTACCTACCTGTCTTTGAACTTCTGAAGGACAAACAGACTGTCCTTTATATTCCAGTGTTCCCCTTAGCCAGGTCCCTTTTGTCTGCATTGTGCAAGATTACAATTTCCTCCTAGTGCTCTAGTTCTGCACAGGCCAAAACCCTCCAGCCATCAGCTAAAGGTGCTTGTTACAGTGGCCAGCATGCTCTGCTACTGCCATTTTATCCCAGTTGCTCATTTGCTCCGTTAGTAGTCTTTAAAAGCATTACCTAATATTTACCAGTTGGTAGCATGAGCCTGAATTCACAAGAGTTAACAGTACACTGAAGGCAGCATGGCGAATCTCCTGAGCTCCTCAGTCTCTCTTCAGTAATCCCCCTTGCTGTCAGACAGTGGGATGCTGGAAATCTGCAGGAGTTGCTTGCAACTCTTTGGGCTAGATGAAAGATTGCTATGAGTTAGAGACTATGGACTAAGCAATAGTAGAGGAATACGATAAGAATTTAAAGAAAAGGAAAAATTAAGGTAATGAAAATGAAGCTAAGCTCCAACCCAAACCAAATATTTAGATTGTAAGAAAAAAAAAAAATCCACAAAATTTCCAGTTGTAAAGGATGTAAACTGAATGAAAAAAACCCCATCAGCAATAACAGGGCAATTTGCAGGCTGGATTGTTCTCTGCTTGATATCAGACCCATCAAATCTCATGCTTTCAGTGCAAAGTACAAGAATTTTTCACTTAAGTCTTCCTAATCTCTTTTTCCAGCAGCAGAACCAGGATCTGGCACAGCTGTGGTACCAGGCTGGAGCTTTTCTCCTCACTGTAGGCCTCCTGGCCCACGAGTGGGGACACAGCTAAAGCAGTGTCTGGGAGGCAGAAGGCCTGTGGGTGTCAATGGGTCAGAAAGCCAAGGGGTCAAAGACTGGTCATAAATTAAGTTAGGGACCAAACATGCAGTGATGACATAGTAAAAATTGTGTTATGTCACAGCTACATGGCTGCTCCTGAGTGAGAGGGATGGAATAAAAGCAGCCCATTGGAGACATGGCTGCTGGTGAGTTTATAACCACCAGATGGAGCCCAAAGTCTTCGCATTAATTCCTTCGTCAGCTGTAGGGAGTCAGTCCTGATTCTAGGTGAGGTTGTGGCTCTGCAGCAGAGTGTCAACACCTGTGCTCTGTAGCATAAGGCTGTTATGGAAATACAGTGAGTGCTCTGAAAATGCGGGTAATTCATTTACTCCGGTGGGCAAGGGCACTGAACGTTTTACGTCCAAACCATGGAAATGTTACTGGTTCCTAGTGGCTGGCACAAAAGCCTCTGATGATTTGATGACAGAGCGCTGGGATACATCCTCTGTTAGACAAACCACCAGTACATGATTTTGGGTAAGTCGTCAAACCTGACTGCAGCTTGGTTCCCCCTTTGCTAAAGTGAGTTTTGGAACTATCTGCATTGAAGTGTGCCGAGTGTCCAATGCGTTATTCTTGAAATGATTTAATACTCTTAGGTGGGGTACCTCGTGCCAACACAGTGGCAGACAAAAACGTTGTCATCTAGAAACTGCAGATCTACCACAAATCCTGCACTCTGCTGTCTTCCAGGGTCTGGGCTGAGGAAGAAGAGATTCCAGACTTATTTTCTGATAGCCTGCTAAATAAAAAAAAAACAACAAAGGAGACTGACCACTCATTTCTGAAAAGCTTATAATGTTTAATTATTATTAAAGAATAACCAATATAACAAAGTCTGGAGGCCTCAGGCGAGATCAGGTCTCTGTTGTACTGTGTCTTGTACAAACACAGAGTAAGAGGAATTCCTTCCCTTAAGCAGCTTACAGTCTTCATAGAAAAAAAGTACCTGGGGACAAAGAAAGCAAGCAGTGCCCTAGTAAATGCAAACAAGCCATCGCTTTATGTAAGGGAATTCAGAGGAAAAAGAGTAGCTCAGCAGCTGGTGTGAAGCTGACAGAGCACCACTGATGCTGTGAGTTTACAGCAATTTATGCCAGCTGAGGGTATGCCTAAGGTAGTCGAAGTGTCTTTCTTAATGTCACATTCAAAGCCTCGCCTGGAGTTCAGAATCCTAATCACAAGGCTTTCCTTGTCATGTGCTTGCTTTCCCACCGGCCAGCTCCTGGAAGGGTGGCTTGCTTGTCTCAGATTGCGGTCCTCGAGGACTCAGACAAAACATCAGTGCGCGCAGCTTGTAGGAACCCAGTTGGGACTTTAGATGGGCACACAGTATCACGGAGAAAGACTGGTTCGAATCTAAAAAAGAAGAGACTGAAAAATTCTAATTCGTGGTTTTAAAGGAGTGTCAGGTGGAAGACAAGTAGAATTCTCGCTATTACCAAGCAACCTTTAAAGATAAATGCGTATTTTATTCGATGTTTGATTATTAAATGTTGTCTTTTTTTCACTGAATACGGTGTGATATATTGCTTTCTAACCTTTTATCAGACAATTGAGTTGTGTATTAATTGAATATATTGTTCCAGATGAATTAGGAGCCTGTAAAAGTCAGAAAAGATTATTTTGCCTTACCTGCATTGGGGTGATATTGTGACTATATTAGTAGCAGCCATGCAACACAGTGCAGTATGGAGATACCTGGTTTCTCAAGACACTTGGGAGGCAGATGGCTCCAAAATATTGCTTGACAGTTACTTTGCATTTCAAATAAAATAAAATAATACACCACCACCACCACCACCCCGGAATAACTGGTAGTTATTCTGAGAGATGTTTATAAGGTATCCAGCTGAAGAGTAAAAAGAGATCATTTTTATCAATTTGTATGTATAAATAAAAGGCACACCAAGAAACCAGTGAAAACCACCAGAATATTGAAAATGGAGCAGAAAAACCTACTCCCTTAGTAGGAGACTAAGGATCCCTGTAGTATACTGTCCTACAGGGAAAGAAAAGCCAAACCTCCCACAAGTACGTTTTGCTGTGCAGGGGAAGTCACGGGGAAGTTAGTTCCCAATTTAATTTGTCGATTAATCGGTAGCTTATATAAAATGCATTAATTGATAGTGGAGCAGTCTAAAACTCTAACTTAAGCGTTTGTAGAGCGCTTGGTCTTTTAGAGTTGCAAATTCAGCTAGTGGGTTTAACAGGAACAGTTTACAGAACCTAATTCGAAGCTGGTGCAGTTTCCTTTGGAGGGGGTTCAACTAGGAGGGTAAAACTCCAGATAAGAAGTTACCAAGCAGAGTTGCACCAGTCACACAAAAAAGGTATAGAAGAAGACAGAGGATGAGCGCTATGCAAGCCGCAAGCCAGTCCTCCTGATTCACAGGCCAAGCAAAGGACGTTACTTTCCCACTTTTGTCATTTCTTCCTGTCTGTGTGGTGTTATTAAAGCAAGACGCCAAACTTTCACTTTGCAATGCTAGTGACTGGAGGAAGATGAGTCAAATGAGATACTTGAATTGAGAATAGGTTGAACAAGGTTTGGATTTTTTTTTTATTTTAATTGAAGTTTTGCTCCGCGCATGAATTCTGAATTTCTTGGCTTTGGTGAGTGCTCTTCTTCTGTTTCACAAATGCTAATAACAGAACAACTCCATCCTCCAGCTCTTGGAAAAAAGCAGTTTGCCTCAGAGACTTTCTGCAGTATCCTCGGAATTAAGGGCAGAAATTAAATGAAGCAAGCAAATGGCTTGTGGAAAGGGAGTAGCAGGGTGGTTGTAGCAGTCTCAGCATATAAAAGCTTGTAATGATACATTTTATTAATCTGATATAAAGTGTCAAAATTCTAAAACAGTAACGAACATTTTAACGACGCATTGCTGATCCTCCTAAGAGAGTAAATAATAAATGCCCATTGAGCTCTTTGTTCACTTTCATAAAACTGTTTTTTACACTGACCACGCAGAAATATTGTCTTCCAGATTGAGACTGCTGACACGCATTCACAAGTTGTGCTTAATTATGAAATCCCTGTGGTCTTGGCTGGAGACAGTTTTCCTAGACTTTGGGCTTGATTATCTTCTGTGATATGCAGGCATCTGTTTATTGGAGGGCACAAGTCCGTATTAAGAAAGCCTGTTACTGATGTGCAACATTCGCAAGTGATTAAGGCTTTAAATTTAGTTTAATCCTGTTTCTATTCTGGAATAGTTTTGCCTCCAGGAAGGGCCAGATAGCTGATTTTAGTTTTCCAAATAGTAGTTTAACAAACAACAAGTTTAAAAATTAAATATAGGATCATGTGTTTCTCCAAGTGCACTGTACTCTCATGCTTGGGAAGAAATTGGAAATTGCATGGGGGTTACATACTACTAAAGTGTGATCTTGCTAGCTCCAGGATGCTTTCAGTTCCAGCTCTGAACGCCTGCAAAGGCAAAGTGAGAAGATGGTGAGTGCTGGATCAGAAACAGAATGGGGAGCGAGACGAGTTAGTTTTGGTGATTCCAACAAAAAAACCCAAATGGTGTAGATTTTGTGAAGTTTTTTTTCTATTTAGCCATCAGTTGTGATTATAAGCCAGAATTCACAACACGAGTTGACACAGGCCCTTTGTGTATTGTGCAGCTCCATCCCACTAGAGTAGGACCAGTGACAAGGTTCTGTAGGTGGGACTGAGTTCAAGGAGGTGTGCATGATGCCTGTGCTCCCCTGGTCTCCATAGTCAACTTAGTTCTAGATGATGTAACTGAAGCATCCCAGAGGGTGACTCATCTGACGAGCCCATGAAGTGACTTCTTTAGGGTGAGGTGAACTGTTCTTTAGTCTCCCTTGACCATATTGACTAGGAGAACAATTCAGTTTCTCAATCCCAGATACCGAGGGCCATCTGAGATGTCATGCCATATGTGTCAGCTTTCCAGCCAACGCTAAAGGAGGTCAGTGAGCCTCCCACAGACCTTGTGTCACATCCAGCAGTCCCAATACCCTGTTATCTCAGCTTGCTTAGGTCACACGTACAAACTGACAGATGCGTATAGGTGTGTGTCTTTATCTGGAGACAAATTTCCACCGTTTTTCACATTAATGTTATGAGGCAAACACCACCTTGAAAGTCCAACCTTTGCATGCAGAGCAGTGACACTTCAAGTCAAAAGCATTGTGCATTTGGTGTGCATTTGGGCCACAGTGTGACAATATCACAGAGGAGCTCTGTACTTCCCTAAATGTTGAATGAACAGAAAGATGAATAGAAAGAACTACCTTAGACCACTGACTCAAGCCAAAAAAACCTTAAAGCCCCAAATCTTCATTTCATAAAATACGAAGTATGGTTGACTAATAAAGGCAAAACTGGAAGCTTTGGTCTGAATCAGGTGTCATAAAAAATGAAAGATGGCTCAAAACTTTTCCTATGCCATGGTGACTGATGGAGAACAAGAGCGCGGTAATCATTTGCAAACGAGTCCTGGAAACCTCTTGACTGTTCTGAGGTGCAGAAACTTGACCTGAGGATGATGCAATAGTAATCAACATTTTACCTGAAAAATATTACCAACAGTCTCTTCTTTGGAGGCTGAAATGATAGGAAATATAAATATGGCAAACTCATGTATGTTAGAATGGACAAAAAGCTGAAAATGAAGAGGAAAATATCAAGCTGATGGCAGCATTTACTCTGGATTAAAAGGCAGTGGTGTTTTTCAGGCTCATAGGAAATCACCAAGCCACTGTAATGTAGGACAGATTAAAGTTGTGGCAAAAAACTGGAATCAGCATTTGAAGTTTTTCGTTTTCCTGCAATTTTCCTTTAGATTTGGTCATCGGTTGGACAGGTTTTTACCTATATTTATATACCTAAATATCTAAAGACACACTTAGAGTTGTTTATGAGAGTTTTTAGGGGGTTTTTTTTGGCAAATCTGGCACACTTTCCTGCGGCTGTGAGCATCCTGTGGCTAAGTGGAAAGGTGTCCTTTCTTGTTGTTTGTCGTGTGTTGTGCCGAAGCAGCAGGGCTGTTCAGGATCAGAGCCTCAGTGGTTATGCCAGTTCACAGAATCATGGAATGGTTCGGGTTGGAAGGGACCTTAAAGACCATCTAGTTCCAACCCCCCTGCCATGGGCAGGGTCACCTCCCACTAGACCAGGCTGCTCAGTTCAGTGCCTGTAAGCACTACACAGACCAGCCACTGTGGCTGCGCCTGTACTAGCCGTTTAAACAGTGCCAGGGAACATCCCCAGCTATGGGAACAGAGTCACCTACCCCGTTCAGTCGTTAGAGAAGTCCTTGGTGGCACCTGTTGGTTTGTGCCAACCAGCAGGCTCCTGAGCAAAGCCCGGGCATGGTTCAGGAGTTAGCGTGGGACAGGGACCATTCCTCAAAGGAGGTTTGGGTGCAACAAGATTGATTTTGAGGGGTGAGCTTAACAGTGGGGCTGTCAGCTGTCCCGTGACAGTTGGCAGCAGGGCCAAAGAACTGTCTCGGGGACACTATGTTTACTGGTATACACGTTAGCTGAGAGTACCAGATACAGTCTGAATGCACTGGCTAATTAACCTTGCTGGGAAAGGGAAGATATTATCCCAATTAAATCGCCACACTAACAAGGTTGCAGCACCTCCATTACCTGCAGTGCCCTTGGCATCTCTAGATGTCCCATTATGACAGGCACTGTCCAGACACAGATCGTTTCTGCCTGTCAGTGGGCAGGAAGGCTTTGCATCCAGCAGCTTCCCTCAAGACTGGCGCCATGTGCCAAGGTAGCATATTTTTTAGCATCCCATCTGTGGACGAACATAGACTTTTGCAGCACTGAATGTGTATGATATGATCGACTGGAGTTCTTCGTCAACATTTGCAGGAATGAAGGAAACAAACCCTCCTGTCCCATAAGCTATATCACCCTTAAGCTCCTGGTGACACTCGCCAGCTTTCTCTGCTCTCAGACAGAGCACACAGGGCTTTCTCCAGGGCTCAGGCTTTCTCCTACGCTGTCGACAGGCCAGCAAATTAGCCCCTAGACATCTCTCTTGGCTTTCATCCCTTTCTAGCTTAGGCGAAACTAACAGATGTGCCCTTTTGCTGTTCTGCTCTGAGCTCATTACAGGTTTCCAGGCAGGGGAAATTAGCAAAGTCTCCTTAGCATCTGCCTTTTCCAGCCAAGGAGGAGTCAACACACAGACAAGCTCCTCAGCCCTGGCTATCTGATCTTATTTGGGCACAGACCCCTGTAAGTTCGCCACCCAAACCGTCCCTTTCCTTTGTGACTTGTGCCAGCCCCAGCTGGTCCTCCCGGATGTGTGTGCCTTTTGTCTCACGGGGAAAACGAAGTTGCTGTGCTTCAAGAAGTCAGGGCCTTTGTGGCGCTGCTCCAAAGAATTTGCAACTGGTTTAGATGAGGAGTCAGAAAACTGGAAAAAAACCTCTAAGGCTTTAGGTATATTTCTTTAACAGTGGTAAAAGAAGCCATGAATCTGTTGTCAATCTGTTGCCATGGTTATTTATTTTTCTTAAAGCCTCAGGTCCTACAGCCCAGTAATTACCTGAGAAACTTGGTTCTTGCTTTAAAAGAAATAATAATAACAGCTGTGGATATAGGCATGGAAATATTCTAACAGGCAAAGCAAGAAAGTTAAAAAAACCGAAACAACAGGACAACAGGGGCAGATGCATGCATGTAAAGGGGGGAGGATGGCAGCTGACTGGGCCACATGCTGGGTGGCATGTCCACACACCAGATCGTCTGATGAGGAACAACCTCAGTGTCAATTCATGCAACAAGGGCCCATGCCAGACCCAGCCCTATGACGGAGAAGGGGAACACCATCCTCTCTGCCAGGCCACACGCCGAAGGCCAGGCCATCCAGTTACGCAAAGAGGAAGGTCTCGTCCTCCTCCTCCCCTCTGGCTGCGTTGCCTATTCTGGCTCCTGCAGAGGCAAGCTGTCATGTTGGGCTTTGACCCGGAGACTTATGAGCACTTACACCAGGGAGCAGTAGGCAGGGGAGGGCAGGTTAATCACAGACCCCTCATCTGGGAAGGAAACATCATGAAGTAAATTTTGCTGGTGATATTTTCGAGCTTGCTCGTTTTAAGTAAGTGTCTACCTGGGGAGAAAACCCTTCATCATTGATCAACCATTATCATGACTGATAATCACAGGGACCGTTAACACTGTTAACATCATGGCGGTGCCTTAGCAAAACGTATGTTCTGTAATGTAAGACAACACCTTTGCAGTTCTTGTTCACTTGTAGCAACTTCAATGTTAACAATGAATTCTAGAAAAAAGCTTTACACCTGTATATTTCACCAGCAGAATCACTGGGAATCAAGATGGTATTATGACAGTGTCTGATAGTGGGGCAATGAGCTATAGGAGACTCTTCCTAGGATGTGGAAGAGTTAACTCACAATGCGGGGGGCAGCGGGGGGCAGGCTTTGAACCAAGAAAGGATATTAATTTTCTGAAGGAGTTGGTCTTATTGAGCCTCAAACTGCTAAAGCTCAGTGTAGGAGTTATCAAGGGAAGTCTATACATCCTGTAAAATGCATTGGGGTGGGCAAGATAATCGTAACAGAAGTAGGGGCTGATGAAGTCACTGGAGCTTACTCCAGTTTTATGTCGATATAAATCCTCCTATGCTAAGCCACTGGCCTTATTACAAGAGATGCCGTGATCCTGTAACTGTTTGCGCCTCAGAGGGAGCCAGACAGCACCGCTTCCTCTGCTAGATATACTTTTAGCCTTGGAGCAGTGACGGATCTGCCACGGTAGTATGAAGCAAAGGCAAATACCCTGCAAGCACAAATGGGACAGCCTGGAATATATGTTTGCATGATGCTGGCTAACTGCTTAAACTCCTGCTATAGTCAGTGGCGACAAAGAGATAGCTCGCCTGTTCCTCTGACCCATTTCAGACACCTGCGGTAGGATGAGATGAACTTCCAGTCACTAAAGTAAGATCTTTCCCTCTCAGTGCCACAAAGTGACAGGGGTACAACTGACGTGGACCCCCAGCTCTATTGAGCGCAATGGGTGTTTGCTTTTTTTCTTGGTATCCATCGGTAAAGGTGACAGCAGAATTAAACCCCATTTGAGGAAGGAAAGGGCATCGGAATTTGGTATGTTCTTTTTCTACTTTGAATTCTGCTTGGTCATATTAAGAACTGATCATTACTGAATGAGTCAACAGAGGTAGGAAATTTAGGAAATATTCAGGTATCAGAACAAACAGATAAGAATATTAATATTGCAATTAACCATTCAGATTGTGTGAGTGGGAAATTATATAAACTGAAATCCGGAAAGACAAGATAAATGTGGTAAATTTGACATTACAACAGTGATCTCTGCACTGGGTCAGTGGCTGCTCCATGAGCTGTGCCAATGGCGACTCCATATGGGCTACTTCTGAAATGCTAGACAATAGACTTTGGCCTTTTTGAGGCAAATTGAAAAAAATATCCAACAAATTGTAATTAATCAAATTATATGATGGTCAAAACAAAGAAAAGATGAAACTCTCCCATTTAAAATTAAATCAAATGCCTTGTAATATGACACTGATAAATACTTCACAATTACGGGATGCAACATCTGTGCCCATAGGGAAATACAGAACAATATATTTCCAATGCCAGACACTCAAGAGACTAGTTATTTAAATTGCATGAAGATTTACACTCCACTAATCTCATTACGAACCATACATAGGAAACATGGGTTGAAGCACATTATACAATGAAATTGGACCTTATAAGATTATCACATTTGTAAGGATCTTCTCCTAAATAAAGGTAGCAAGACACTTCATATTTTGCAACACCTGGCTCCAGAGAGTAATGCTGTTAGAAAACACTAATGCTGTTAGACTTGTTTAACGAGCAATTTCTCTACCAGGATTCCTTTTTCAATTGAAAGCCATCATTAACACCTGTCAGATCCATATAAACACGTTCACCTTTCAAATCATGTGACCCAGTATTATAGCTTACGTGCGTTCTGAATTCGTGTCTCTGAGGGCAGTAAATTAGTGACAAAATAAACCTTTTCTCTTATGCAACGATAGTATCTAGCTCCTGTGCTGTCTTTTTCCTCGTACGTGCTCAGCTGCTTTCCTGCTATTCTCATTTATGTTTTGTGACAAAGCTGTAACAGCGAGGTGAACTCCCATGCACAAATTTCCCCCAGCAAGGTAGTAAACCCCAAGCTGTTGTGTTCTCTGGCACCCTGGAGGTGAGGGTGGCACTGTAGTACCACACTGCTGATGACACCGTGACAGTTGTACGATCTGGCGCTCTGGGGCTGACCAATGCCTCCAGGCACATTGGAAAATGTAAGATCAGCAGTGGGCAAAGTGGCAGCTTTGGTTTAAAATCATGTGCCTATTTGAAGGGACCGAGCAGCTGTTCCCATCTTGTTTTATCAGCTGTCCCACTGGCATTGCCCAGCGGGGCACTTCACCCACTGTGGCTCACTGCGTCCAGGTAATAATATTTTTTTACAGAATTGTCAGACACGTGGATCTGTCTATTCTCATCAGGCCGCATCAGCACATGCTCTGTACAGGCATCTCAAACTGCTTCAGCTCCTGGAGCCCAGATCAAAGCTTTGTACTTTCCACCTGGTGCAAAGAGGCCAAGGAGATCCTCCCACAGATAGGCATGTTTCAGCATAAACACTGCTGGAACATGAAACATGCACATGCCTGATCTATCTCCTAATTATCTTATCTATAGAATCAGGGTATGTGTACATCCATCATGTTGCAATCCAGTTTGGGCCTCGGTAAATACCAAAGTAAGCGTTGGGAGAGCCATGGCAATTAATTCAAGGTTCTGGCCTGGTTCAAGGACAGACAGCTGCCAAGTCTCACAAGGAGACCGTGAAATTCATGCCCCTGTTTTATCAGCCCCTCTTGCAGCCTTTGCTGCCGCTTCTTTGCTTTTTGCCCAGGGGCCACCGACCTGCTGGTGGTGTGCTGGTGACCACCGACCTGCTGACCCACCACACGTGGCCTGCAGGCTCTGAAGCTGTGTCCGGCAGTTGCAGACCCACGTGGGGGAGAGGATGATAAGAAACCTCCCCCAGGTCCAAAGTGACCCGCTATGGAGGGACTCAGCTCCTGTCCTGTCAGGTGGCCAGGAACGTGACTTTGGTGACCATAGGCTCATAAGATCAGAAGATATGGTTAGTGAAGGACATCACCTCTAGAGCCATTATGCCTGTGGCTCTTGCCTGCACATTTATTCCCATTTGTACCTGTGCCTTTGCCTCAGGAAATCTAATGTCACATCGACTGGGAGTTTATAGTGTAGACAGGCAAGGACCATGATTTAAATGACTGAATAATAATACTAAATTTATTAAAGGAGGTCCATTGAATTAGACTCACTCATATGCAAAATAGATTAAAATACCTTGACAAGATCAGCTGTTTCAATTTTTCTTCTCTAGAAAATAACATAAGATTGCAGCATTTTCCTTCATAAACTATCTCTGGTTCCCAAAGACAAATTAAATTCATAAAAGTCTCAGTGCACGGAGAAATCGCCTCTTGTACACCTTAAGAGAGTCTTCATGGATCCATGTAACTTACTTTTTTACAAACAGCTTGAGGTAACTTCTTTTCTATTTGCTGTAACTGAACCATCTATAAACTGCGGATTTATAGACAATCTGTATTTTAAAACGCCAAATTATGAAACAAGCTGCTTCTGTATTTCCATCTCCCTGGGAGTCCAATAGGACTCTGCTGGTCTTGCTGCCAGCCATTTAGCCTCTGGAAGAAGTTGAAGTGTTATTTCATAAAAGAGCAGCTAAACTTTATTCTGATATTATTACTTTTTGGAAAATATTGGCAGATTTTTCACAACTGATTTAGGTCACTTAATGCTTTTAGTTAGATTAAAGCAATAAATACTCTTAAGTTTGGGCTTTTCCTGCCCACTTTTTTGCTTTCATCTTTTTTGATTGGGAAAAGAGATGAAAAATCTCGTAAAAGTCAGCTTCTGATTTTTATTTTCATTTGGAGTGAATGTTTTTTTCTCACTTGAGCACATACACATCTCCATAAAAGCAAACTGCAGAAAGTCTTGTCACTCATCAAGCACTCATGGCACTGACCTCTGCAGTTTTGCATGATTTGAGTTCTGTCTCACGCAAACGAGGAAGCCACCTTTCAATCAGCTTCTTTTTTTGTATAATAATGTGGCAGTTGGCATCAAACAAGGCATTTTAAATAGAGCCAGCTGGTGGAAAGTATTTTCAGGGAGGAAGCCTTGGACTTGTGATTTTCCTCACTTTCCTCATTACAGATTTGATATCTTTAAACTGTAATGCTTATCGATTTTCTCCATCCTTCCCTCTATGCCGTGTTGGTCAGACTTGCTGGCTGGTGAGTACCTAGAAGGGTTTGGGGCTCAATAAACGATATAGGAGCCAGCCTATTGATTTGGGATCTTCGGAGACAAAGGTATTGTAGAAACTATACAAGCTGCTGGGGGGTGGGGGGGGCAGAAAAAAGTTATTTCTGTTGCAAAGACATTCTGAAGTTTTCCAGCTTGTAAGGAAGTTTGAGAAAGGACTCTCTACATCTTGGGAGATTCGTTTGTGGGAAGGTGTATCTAGGAGGGGCATCTAGGACATGCCCTCTTCACCTCTGCTCTCTGGGCAAGTTTTGATGAAAGACATCTATCTACCTGTGAAGCACGAGGTTGTGTCATTCAGCCTCGTACATGTTTTTATCCACTCAGCTAGTGAGAGATTTAGAGTAATAGAGCAAGAGAAACCAATCCCTTATCTTGGTTACAAATAGGTGGTGTAATTTCCATCAAATGTAATAAATGAAGTAGAGCACCCGTCTCCCAAAAGGAACAGACATCATCTGAGAAAATAAGCTGCAGCATGGGAAATCCTTTACTGATGAACTTAATCTTCTTTACTGGATGATTAAGTTGTGTTATTTTGGGGTTTTATTATTTAAGGCATCATGTCATCAGCATTAGAAAGTGGCTTAAGCAGCAGTGCCCCCAGAGTCAAACTATGGCATAGAGAGCCAATAGATTTACTTGCCTGAAAGGGATTTATCATCACCTGAAGATACACACTTGCTGTTGGTCCCCGGAGAGGAACCAAAGTTAAAGTACAGTCTTTGTAGAAAGTTCCTTCACCTTTGAAATTTGTTCCTTTCCACAGCCTGTGACACGCCAGTTTTGGTCATTGAAAAGCGTGATGCCTCAGTTTGCCATGGCTCCCTCTTCATCTGGGCAGGTAGCCAGTATCTCTCTTGTGGGTGGAGGTGAAAAAGGGAACGATGAGTTCCGATGTGTCAAGAGCCGCTGCTTTGAAAGTTGTTTGGTTTTAATTTTGTGAAGCCCATTTCCATAGCAAAAACATGTGGTTTGTTTTCTATTTGTTTTTGTTCTTTAAATAAATAAAAAAAAAAATAAATAAATTTTGTTCTTTAAATGTCCATATAACCCTTCTGGTTATGGACAGAAGGGTAGATGAGAAGGAAATAGGCGGTAGTTTATTTTTGAGAAGTGTTAGAGATGCTACTGGACTTTTCTCTTTTTTTTTCAAAGGGGAAAAATCTGTGAGCTGCTTAGTATTCAGATATGGATAGAGATTAATTTATATACATTTGTCTCCTGAATTTTACTAATGTCAGCCTAGCACACAAAATTTACACCTCTATACAAGGGCCCTCCTCTAGAAGAGAAGGAAAGAGAAATGGATTTTTAAAGAAAGAAATAGTTTATGTCTTTACGTGTCACAGGTGGCCAGAGTCTCTGGGCAGTGATTGGGAGTGATCCGAATTTGTGAAAAATGAGCCTGGTGTTGATCTCAGTATATCCACATCCACCTGTTGGAAACTATGGACCTACTCGGCTATACACTGTTATATATGAGATAATATATGTGTGGTACAGTGGCCTTGGTATAGTGAATAGCAACTGTGCATAAAACTACCGTTGCATTTGGATAGGTTTGCTTCCCACAGTGCAAGTGGCTGCCCAGTGGGGAATCGACAACACATGATGAGCTGATGTTTGTGTTTATGTCTCTTCAGCTCAGCAAGCTATGGTAATGAGACCTGCTCCTGACAGACTGGGAAGCTGAAGTACCTCTGGTTTCCCTGGGAAGGGCAGGGGGATATAATAGAGGTCTATACTAACCATGAATACCATTGACAGAGTGAATAAATCTACTCTTTTTTACCTTTTCCATTACAAGAGCCAGGGGCCACCAGATGACGCTTTTAGGAGCCAGGCTGGGAACAAACAAATGGAGGTCATGTGGGTGTTGGTAAACCTCTGGCACTCCTTGCTAAAGCATGTAGTGCATGCAAAAACCTTACAGGAGCTCAAGAAGCAATTAGTCAACTACTTGGAAGAAAACTCCATTAAGGGTTGCTGACAAATGACATGAGGTTCAGAAGATGCTCTGAGCTAAAAATAGTCAAAGCTTGGGAAGCAACTCAGGGGAAGCATCACATGTACTTCTCCTGTTATTACTCTTCCCTAGGTGTCTGCTTATGGACCCTCTTGGAAATAAGATGCTGCACTAGGTGGATCCTTGTTCTGAGCCAGTACAGTCGTTCTTATGTTTTTATATTCCTCTTGAGGCAGCCTTGGAGTGCCGTACCACCTGCAAGTGTGGTGTCTGAATGGAAATTGGCTGCTTGGGAACTTTTGCTTTCTGAGACTTTCCTGTGTCTAGAAGGGGAAGAATGTAACAAACCGGTCTCCATTTCCATTGCTTTCTAGTGCCAGGCCCACAGGACTACCCAGAGGCTCTCTAAACAAAGAGATTCCTGATCAGTGAGAACTTATGGTACTAGCAACCCCAGACAGGATCTTTTTTTTTCGGTCAGCTGTTTGGATCAGACCCGTTTCTGGTGGGAAATCCAGGGTGGGGAACACAGAATAGTTCCCTTTCCCAAGGACATGTCAACTGCTACAAATGGAGACACTGTTCATAAGATACAATGGAAATTGAGAGTCCTCCCACTTTGAACCTAAGAAATGAAATAACATTTCACTTCTATTCAGTTCATTTCACTTCTATTCACTTCTATTCAATAGCATTGCTGGTACTCAGGGGTTGTCTACACGTAGAAATTGTAGGACTTCAACTGTCCTGCCCTTGGGACAGTAGTTTTAAACTTCTAATATGGATTTGTGAACATGTGTATAAAAATACTAATGCCTATATAGCCATTATCAGGCAAAAAATAGACCATACACTATGGATACACTTTCGTTGGAATATTGGTGTCCACACAGAGAGTTGTACCATAATATTATTGCACCAAGGAAAAAAAAAACCAAACAACCCAACAAACCACTTCCAGCATGAATTGCTCTGCCAATAGAAAAATCTATGCACAGGTTTAAATGACTTACCGGGGCAGCTAAAATCTTACCTGAGTGAAATGGCCATTCCTGACATCTTACTGAACCAGGTTCTTTACAGGGTCACTGAGATGTGGCCCTGTATGCTTCCACTTGGCTCCCACCTGTATGCTGCTCTCACAAACCTAATAGCGTCTTTAAAGAGATTTTGGAGAGCCAAGTGAGGAGTCTGGGTGAAGCTGCAGTGACCACTAGACAGTCGAAGCCCTCCTTGTAGCCTTACCCTCAATGCTGGTAGGAAAGGGTGTGCAGACCTGTCACCTGTAAGGAGGGGCTGTAACAAGGACACGATAAAGAACACTGGATGCTTTCACTGCTCCTTCAAACAAACATGGCCAGAGTGATCCTCCGTCACTCCTAAAGACCTGTAAAGCTGGTATGATTCTGAAGGAAAGCACTTTGTCACTTATGCTCCCCACGCTTCCTTGTCCTATAATGTTTGAAAACAGACCTACGGTTTGTTTGCCACCATAAAAACATCACGCTGGAATTTGCCCTTTGAATTTTGAAGCGATCTTTTTGCTTCTGTGCCTGTTTTTCCCTCTATGTCTGCTTCCATTGCATAAATGCATAAAATAGGAAAAGTCGGGATTTTTTCGGTAAAATAAGTTCAGTCTTCTGACATAGTAGCAGTAAGCAAAATAGCTTTCATATTCTAAGTACTTCGGGCTTTGGTCACAAATTCTTTTTTAATCTTCCAGTCCTTCCCACCCTGTAACTTCTTGCTGCTCTTTGGGAAATGAGCTAGTGGTCTCAGTGCAGCTTCTGGTGGGCAGAAGGTGCCCCCACTGACAAATATCTCTCCAAGGAGTCTCAGTGTTGGTAGTGCCAGTTCAGCATGGCACGGACAGACTGCTCCACAACTTGGCATTTTTATATCTTCATGCCCATGCAATCAAAACCACTAATGAATTCATTGCGGCAACATCCATGTACAAGAGCTAAGGTGTACAATCTTTGTTTTACAGCTGTGCAGCTCAGGTGCTGAAAGACAAAGTGTCTTGCTCAGAGTACGATGGGAAGTACCATTCTAACACTTTAAGCTCAAAATAACCCTGGAACGTCTCATCCCACAAGAGACACCCTCTAAGTAGGAATCAGCCACCATTCTAATATGGATGGTGGGTCCTTACAAGGAGTCATGAGGAAATTAACCCACCGGCCACGTGCACTGGACCATGGAGGACCCACACATTTGTAAGTGTCGACCTTTGCATCCTTCACCCAGATGAAATCTCTTTACAGAAGCAAGTGGCCAAAACAGGTGTTGTGTAGAGCTGCATCGGAAACCGTAAATCACTGTCACTCTTTACTGGGTGCACGGAAAGGCAGTTTTTATCTCACAGAGAAGATGTTTGAGGCAGATGATTGAGTGCAGGGCACTCCTGCAGATGGAGGACTGTGGTGTTGACGGTGGCCAGAGGGTGGTAGCACTGCACAGCTGAAGTGCCACAGCTCTCTGCACCAGGAGGAAGGAGGGGTGGGGTGAGGGAGCCTCTGATGCTCCTGAGGAGCTAAGGAAGAAGAAGAGGTGATGAAGCTGGAATAGATGGTGGAAACTTTAATACCAAAAAAGTGTTACTAAAAACAGGCCTTATCTTTTACACTGCTTTTTCCTAATTCCTTTGGTATATGTGTTACACTGGTTTCTTCTCTTACTTTATACTGGAGGATGCTTCTCTGCCCCCCTCAAGCTAAGGTAAAAATAGCTGTGGCTTCTTCAATTCTTGTGACGAAAAGGAGGAAGAAGAGGTGAGTAAAGGTGGTTTTTGAAATGAAGAGGAACTTTTCCAAAAGCATCTCACTTCCTTACGCCCTAAAAAACCTGTGCTACCTCAGACAGTACAATCCACCAGTAATGCCCGTGGCTCTTTTCTGGGGTTTTGCTTTTTGAGATGACATTCCTTCTGGTGTGGCAGCCACAGGCTGTCAGACATATAGTTTCTGTCCTGTGGCACATAACGACCACAAACAAATGACCCCACCAGGATGGTGGACATGTGCGGCTTCTGGACAAGGAATCTCAAAGCACTTTCGGAACCTACTTGGCGTTGTGAAAGTCTCCTGGAGTACAGGTGTGTCTCCATTTTGTAGGTAAGAATCGTTACCTTAATTTTGCTGAAAGGAGGAACCTGAGGAAATAACTTGTCTAAGAGCACAGACCACACCAACGCCAGCGTCAGGGCTATTGTGCGCATGCCTATTTGTGCGCGACTGCATCTATCAGCGTGTCTGCCTGTTGGTATTCCCTAGCTTGTAGTTTAAAGCACAGAGGATCCAAATGTCACAGCCTCCACCTGTAATTTTACTTGTCTTTATGTATTCCAAAGCTATAAAAAATAGATCTGGGCTGCTGACATCTCTTCTCTTTTTCTCTCCTATGCCACTGAGAAACGTGTGTCCCTGTCTGTCCCACTTGTATTTCAAGTTGCATTTATCATAATAGTTTAAACTGGGATAATGCGTTGGCCTCGCTGTGTGACCATAGGCAAGTGCCTTCACTGCTCCTCACCTTGGTTCTCCCATAGGTGAAATGAAGGTAGTGATGCTTACCCGCCTCTGTGGAGGGCTCCGAGGGCTCCAGCTGCTGTGCAAGCGACAATAGTGTGGTTATAATTGCCCAGGCACTGTAAGACCCCACACTCAGTGGCATTTCTTTGTCTGTCTCTTAACACAACAAATTTCAAATGCCGCCGTGCACATTCTCATTGGATTTTTTTCTTCTTCCCCATCCCCTTATTGCTCTTTCCTTTCCTGATGCCTCCCCTCCTCTCCCCTAGGCCCCTCTCAAGAAAATCTACCTTCTTTGTTGACCCATTTTCCTCCCCTGGTTTGTTGGCTGCCTTCCCTTCGTAGCCACTCGTACCAATAGTTACTTCACCACCATCCCCCTTCCCACTCCCCTCCTCCAAAATTCTCCCTCAGCCCTGACGCTTTCTCTAGAAAGAGCCGGAGGCTATTCCTAACCTTCCTTCTCTCATCAAAGCGCTTGAGAAATCAGCTCACTTTCATCTCTCAGCAGGGAGGCTGCCATGCCACTGCGGTTGCCGGGCTGGGCTGGGAACTGGGAGCTCCTGGTTGGTGATGGCAGCACCGCCACTGACTCACCCCCCGGCCCCTGGCAAGCCGCTTGGCCTCTCTCCTCTCCTAGCTTTAAAACAGGAGTGATAATCACGCACTTACCTCACATGGGTGTTGCAAAAATTTAATTGCCGCTTGTAAGATGCTATCTGAGAGTTAAATGTGTCTTTATCTCTCGTGGTGGTAGCTGTGACCACCGCAATCTGCACTTAATTCAGGCCCTGGCATATAAAACTGTCTTCCCCGGGCAACCAAAGCCTTCCCTTCTTCTGGTCACAAAGGTCCCGGTGCCATAGTCCTCTGACACAGAGGAGTCTCCCTGGCCATGGGCCATTCTCCCTGGATAACAGGCAGAGAGGCTGAATTCCCCTCCAGTCAAGGTCACCTATCCAGCCACTCCTCCAATCACCCTGTCCCTCTGTCTCCCCTTGAAACAGCTGGTGAGGCCTCTCCTGAGCCAAGATCCCAGTCCTCCTCTCCTCTTGACTGCCTTTTCCATCCTCACCCATTGCCTCAGTCTTCCTCTCCCCTCTGCAATGGCTGACAGGACCTGTCCAAGCTGCCCTCCCTGCTCGTGGGACTCCTCCTTCCTGGCTGCCCTCTCAGCCTGTCTCAACTGGTAGAGCCCAAGATCTGTCTAGTGAGATGCTGTCCACCTGTGAGGGTGGGAAGGGGCGGTGGACCACGTGCCGAGTGCACAGCAGCGGCGGTGCTGCCATCCCACCGCTGTCGGAGTGACGAACCATAGGTTGTGAGGACAGTGTAAGGCAGTGAGCAACACTTCAGAGGCCAACACCTCTGTCCTTCTATGCACGCGCATGGGGGGTCCACAGTCTGGTCCTCCAGCACCACCCATGCCCAACATTAAGTAGGAGCAGAGGCATCCTCAGATACTCCCCCCTGCTTGTTGCACAGAAAAAGGACACAAAACCCACTAAGGTTGAAGTTGCCAAGAACAGTCCTCAAGCTGAAATCCAGAGGAAGGGGCTGGGGACCCTCTGTAACCACCAGAGACCTGTGCAGAGTTGGCCCCAGTAAGGTCAGGCCTTGGCACCCAGGTCCACCCACCTCTGCGCCTCTTCTCAGTCATCTCCCAAGCTAATATTGGGGTCAGCTTGAATTTCTGGTCTTAATTACACCACTCCCTACAGGTACCAAAAAAAAATCGTCAGCAATTTGGGCTGATTACCACCTCTCTTCTGTGAGAGGGCTATCTGTTTGCGGTGATGGAGACTGCAGAATACGCAGCGCCTGAAGAAGCTGCAGTTAACCCTTCTGGGTGCCGACTGGCTTTTTTGGGAATGGAAGACAACAACAGAAATAAAGGCCACTTTAGATCAGGGCGATCTGAATGAACTGTAACTCAATGGGAATAAAAAAGTTGTTTCTTTTTTGTATTCTTGGCCAAAATCTTTGTCTTTGTGGTGTATTTGGCAGTTTCTGAGCTAAAGGTCGTGAGGATGGAGTAAGACCTGTGAGTGAAAACTGCTGCTTAGCTATAGAGAGGCTACTGCCTATCCATAATGCATGCACTCTAAACTATATCCATAAATGTCAGGCATGATTTAATAGGCTATAAAATCCTACATCATGATGCCACTGGAACTATTGAAAATAAAAGCAGATAAATCACAATTCTGCGCAACAAGCCGTACTCACGCTGCTTTTTTTCATTTGCTGGGGTTTCATTCTGCTGTTTACTGAGCACTCACTAGTCTCACTCAACCCTGTTAAGTTTCCGTTTCCTTTTCCTTTTCCATTTCTGAGCTTGAGTTTCCATTTCAGCCCACTGGCTTTGCAGCTGTGTGGTCACGCCGCTGTAAGCCCTTGCCCCAGGGGGTGCAGAATTGGGCAGAAAGGTGCTGAGCTTCCACAGGATTGGAGCAGCAGTACCCAATTTTTTTTTCCCCCAGCAGTACCGGGCCATCGTTGTAAGCAGATTGACTGCTGTTGCTCATATAATGTTATTCCTCACATTAGATTATGAGCATTAAATCTCCTAGACAATGTTTATCTGGCAGGAAAACAATTTGTGTCACTCTTTTACTGCCAGCAAGATATAGAGTTACAATGACATGGATGACAGAGTGTGCACCACAACTCGGAACGGGCACGACAGCTGTAATCCTGTCACCCCGTGGAGAAAATGATGCTGAAAAAGGAAGAAGGGAGGCAATCCTGTGAAAATATTACTAATAGGGAGGATTGGGTTTTGAGAAAAGTTTGCTTCACCTCTGCAGCTGAGGTGAGTGAACCGGAGAAGTAAAAACCAACCATAGTACATGCAAAATGTAAGTGAATTTGGACTTACCTGACACAGAATTTGAGCTCTGCTCCTTCAGCTTCTATTTCTTTGTTTATTTTTGTTTAGAATGCTTTGCAGAAACAGCAGCTTGATGGGGTTTTTGACTTTTACCTTAAGTTTCATCATATATGTTATTACTCCTTAATTTTCCTGGTTTGAATCATGTAATTACACACGAAATAGGAAGGCAGGTGGGAAGGCAAGAAGGGAGGGATGGAGGGAGGGAGGGAGGAAAGGACAGAGAAAAATAAACAGAAGAAAGAAGAAAAGAAGGAAAGAAAGAGAAGAAAGAAGTTTTCTGGCATTCAAAATTTGGGGGAAAAGTTTGAAAACTTGTACTTTACAAGACAAAATCCAGAGACAAGATAAGAAAATGCAAACACATAAAATTCACATAATTCTTGGAAATAATTTTTCCCCTCAAAGTCTTGTAGTTTTGGGGTGAGAGACAACTAACTCATTATTTTGAATTCCTGAGGTTGTCAATATTGTCAGGCACTTCACTGTTCTGGCCTAGGCAAGAACAATGAATGAAGGTATAGCTTATGTCTGAAATTGATAGCTGGGGATCTAGTGCTTTGCAGAATTTTCTTCCAGAAATCCTATTTTTGGTAACCTTTTTTGCTTTCCCTCATTTACCGGTGGTTTTGCGCACCCTGCAGAGCCCTGCCTGCTCAAGAAATGAGCCCATGTCCACAGTAATCTCTCTGTGGCATTGAGGACCTTGGTCCTTGGCTACACAAATGCTTGGCTGGTGTAGCCCTGCCCCTGTCACTACGTGTCTTCAGGTGATGCCAGGAAGTTCCTCACATATCTGCAGAGATTTAAATTCCATTTAAACAAACACCCCTGCTAAAGTAGGTCGAGCAGGGAAGTTTCGCCCGGGACAGGCCAGCCTCTTACTGCAGCTCCTCTGCAGACCCTTGCTACCAATCTTCCCCCAGAATACTTCCCTCCGTTCCTCTCAGCCCTCCCAGGCTCAGGAGCCGCTCTCCCTCCTCCGGCGAGACTCCGACACAGCCTGCCTGGTCTTGCCCATCTCCAGCCGCAGGCAGAGGTCCCCTGCTTTTAGTCCTTGGCCCTTGCATGCCTGGCAACCCTTCCACACTTTCTGTCGGGGCAAGATTTTATAGGGTCGGGGCAAGATTTTATAGGGTCAGGGCAAGGAGTGGTGCCTGGCCAAGCCTCTCGTCTCTTTGGTGGTGAGCAAGAGGGCTACAGGCATGAGCTGAGCTGCATCCGTGACTTTGAGGGACCACAAGATTCCAGTTTAAGGTATCCCTGCCAGTCTCCATCTGCTTGCACCACAGCAAAGGGAACTGAGCTGGCTTTAAACACAGGGGCACGCACACACACAGGCACACAGACGATATATTCCTTGTGCCTTTTCGCAGGGCTAAAGGCAGCTGCTGGCACGGCCAAAGGAGAGTGTGCCGCGACCTGCGCAGCACAGCAGTGTGGGATGGGGCACTTCTACAGGGTGCTAGCCCTGGCAACTTTTTTTGTGGCACCACACTGTAGCCACAACACTAGAAGAGGTAGGCAAGGACTTGGCTGTAGCAGCCTCCTGGTGCCACGGTGTTGCTCCAGAGTGGTATGAGAGGGGCCCATGGTCCCATGCAGCTTAGCCCAACCTGATAGTCAGGTTTAGCTATTGCCAGGTTGGTATCACTGGCGTTAGCGCTCTCAGGAGCTCTGTCAGGGCCACTCACTGCCTCATTTTTACGTGCTGCAACATGAAAGTACGTACCAGGAGTAGCACTGTCAACATGTACCTAAGCAGTCACTTGTGCAATGAAATCTGCTTCTGAAACGTGACTCTAAACTTGTCTCTCAGGAGACGCTGCACTGCTTTGAACAACAAAGGGGTTAAATCAGCACAGTCCTCGATCCCCCTTCCCCTTTCTCCCAGCAGAATAGTTACACTTACAGTAGTAGAAAAACATTTATCTTATTTACAGAAGCAATATACTAAGTGATTCAAAACAATCCAGTATATGACAATGTGTGAGGATGATATAGCTTAGAGCATCAAGCATGTTCAGGGTTACTTTTTTATGTATATTTGCTGCTGGATGAATAGGTGTCATACTGGGATTTTTGTGTTTCCATTCTGACTGTTGTGGGTTTCTGAAATGGGAAAGGTATGTGAGTGCCTATTTAAATTGTACAAGCATCTTTATATCAAAATGCCTGCAGCGTTAGGGAATGCACTAGTATTACTATTTTGATTTAAAAAAACAAATAAACAAACACCAAACAAACCTTTTACCAAAATCATTATACTGGTGCAAATCCTATTCATAGAGCCACCCCTGAGCACTTAGAAGACCATTGAATCTCAAAGAAGATTAGGCTCTTAGGTGAACATGCAAGAACGCAGACAATATGCATATAGCAATTCTCACTCTTACACCTTCCTAAAAAGCCAAGGATCTGGGACTTCTACCACAAGAAACATTAACTTGTCTGAATCTTGGAAAAAGGACTTGCCTGAGAACACGAAGTGAAAGCTGATCTTACTGGTAATGATAAGAAGCAGCATGACTGATGCACACTATGGCCATAAAATGCAATTAGGTTTCAGAAACCAGTTTGGTAAGGGGAAAAGAACTGCAGTGCTAAATGTGCAATGGGGATCACTGACACAGAACCTCTGTGCATCAGCTCTCATGGATTTCCTGGTGCGTCCTCAGGACTAAAAACTCTGTTGCATGCTAACATCAATGTATCCTTGCATGTTCTTGGAAATTACTACTGTCTCCTACCGCATTTTGTTCCTTAAAAGCTTGATCCTGTCCTTCAATCTGGAAGAGCCATCTCTGTGGAGGCTCAGTATTGTCAGCAGGCCCATCAAGTCACGTTGACTATTTGTATCTGCTCAAACATTGGAAGACAAAAATAAAACTAGTAATACAAATGGAGCAAAGAAGCGAGCACTAAATAAGTGAGTCAGTTAAGTTGTGCTGGGGAAAGATAAAGGGAAGGAAAAGATAACAGTGGAGAAACAGTAGAATGAGTTAGTGATAACTGGGCAGTGGGAACTAATGAGTGCCTTTGCAAATATAAAGAGGAAAGAAAAAATACTACCATGAACAAAGTCTCCCTAATAAAAGCGAGGTGAAGTCAATGATTATTGCAAACATCTGAGGTACTGCTCTACACTGCTGAAACCAGACAACCAGTACAAAAAAGAAGAAATTAAAATCTTGGTTTTCAGCTGGATGTAAGTTCCCAAGTGTCTAACTCCTTTGGGAAAAAGGCTCCAACATCCTCTAGGGACAAATGAAAAAAACTAGCCTAGCTGTTGAGAAAGCGCAGGTAGGAAGACATTGGGAGTCTCATGGCTGTAGAAGAGGCCCCAGGTGACAGATGACCAGTGGAAGCTGGTATGCGGATGCACCGCAGTGGACAGAAAGTGAAAAGTCACAATGAAAGGTTGGTTTGTCTCCTTTTTTTCAGGGCTTGCTCTGTTTTCAGGGACAAACTCTAGACCAGAAAATACAAACATCCAAAGACAGATTTTCAGGCTGCTACGAGGAGAAAGAACATACTTCTGCCTATGGGTTTTCTCATCCTACTGCTGTCCCCCAAATGCGCCACCCACCTCCCTTTCCTGGGAGCGCCCTAAGCAAGGCAGGAACTTGGCCTCACTTCACAGGCCAGAGTATGGTTACAGGTTTTGCCATATCAGTATTGCTGCCATCTATCCGAGCAAAAAGTTAGGGGATTTCTGGCTAGGGTGCTGATGAAAGGTGGCTCTGCAGGATCATAAATCCTGCTGTTAACTAAAGGGTCCTCCCTGGAGATAAGCTAAGCAGTAGCCTCTAGGTGAGAGGGAAGGAAACTAACTGGGAGCCTGTTCAAGGTTTAATATGAGATAATGGACTTCCTTTCCGCTCTGTGCAATCTCCACGCGGAGCAGAGCTAAAGGGGAGCTGACAGCTGGAGAAGCTTTCTCCTCACATTTCCAGAGCAACTGCCCCACAACCACAGGCCATCCTGCTCATCAGGAGATTTGGTAGCGTTTTCTGTCTCCTGCAAGAGCAGCAGCTCGGACCACATAGTCTGAGGTCTCCAGAGATGCAAGTAATGAGAGGAACTGTGGGAAATCAGGTCAGAGAAATAAGGGCAGAACAAAGAGCTAACAAAGCACAAGGATGTTCTTCAGTCACTATGCTAGCACCTGGCTAGCATGGTTGCGGCGTATTTACTTCTCGAAGTATGGGCAGACCACAGGCGGTGTGGCATGTGTTTCGTCCAGCCACGTTTCCTTTCCCAGATTTCTTACAGCAGCTTCAGTGGGATTGACTTCCAGCTGGAAAGGTGCTGCACTCACCATTTCTCTCCCTACCTTTTCTCATTAACATCCACCACACTCACATGAGTAGTGGGAAAAAAAGAACATAAGGAGCTGGAAGAGAACAGCTCTAAACCAGGTTGTGATCTTGGACAGATACTTGCAACCTTTCATACTGGTTGAGAGGTCTGCCAAGGTGGATCAAGACCTGTATTCTTTAGGATTGTTAATCAAAGTGGAACAGCAGACATCAGTGACCCCAGAAAGAGCAGATGTTAAAACTCCAGGCAGAAAAATGAGACTTGGGACACATAGCTTCACCACAATCTCCGTGGAGAAAAACAGATTGCAGTTGCACTGCAAGAGGGAACACTGACCAGGAGTAACAGGACCAGATCTGATTCAGGACGACGGCAGGTGACAAATTTTTTACAAGCTTCTGAGGCAACTTGGAATCAAACTAAACTGTGATGGGGTTTTGGCTGCATTCACAAAGGATCAGGCAGACACTTGTCCCTAAATGCAGGCACTCGTGGAGTGAGGAGATGATGATCAATTGGGTGGGAATCAGAGAAGACCAGCGGCAATGATAAAGTGGCTGCAGGGGCAGATTAATGAAAGGAGATAAAAAGAATGAATGGCAATGGCTAGGAAACGAAGTGATACCTGGGTGCAGGCACAAAGAGACAGAGAGGAGAAAAACGGTTCAGGGGAGTACAATACATGGTCGTAATGAGGAGTAATTGGGTGAAACTGGACAAATGAAAATATAGGCCAAATATCTTCCTGACCACGGGATTTGTTGGACCGGCAAATAGTCTCGGAAAGAAAGAGGTGGAAGCCCCATAACCTGAGGCATTTAAAACAAAAGTGGACAAACCAATCAAGCATGTGCTGTAAATCCTCTGCCATCAGGGGAGCGGAGTAAATGACCTAACAGGTCTTTTCCATCTCTAATTTCTACATTTAATATAAGGAATCACAAAAACCCCCAACTTGCCATGAGATACAGAATAATGACTCAGCACTTGGGGAAAGCCAGTGGTAACCGTGCAGGTAGAAAGGGAAAATGTCACAGTGATGAAGCAGAGAGAATAATAGGGGAGAGAGCGGCATTGTAAAAGCAACAGAGATGCAACAACTCTACTCCAGCAATTCAGCCATGCTGAGGGAAGATGGCTAAATATGAAACCTTTATTATTGAGTTGGCCCTATATTAAAAAAGGGTCATTGGTTGCTAGGCTGAGGGGGAATAGTACCTTCCCTCCTTCTTCCTTGTTTAGTTTCAGGGACTGGCCAAAACGAAGCTGTAGGAGGCTGTGGGGACCTCATCCCGGTTTGCGAAATGGGCCTGTGGTAGCCCACCAAGGGCTGCCTACCAGGAGATCCCAGCAGTCTTGCCTCTTGCCCACACAGGCGAAGCGGCACCGCATTCGATGCAAGCATGCCACGCTTAAGCAGACGCCACGTAACGCGAGCCAAGGCTTGCATCAAAACACCGTGGTAGCATTCCCTCTCCTTTGCTATTTTTGTTAGCACCGAAGCATTTGGTAGGAGCCTATTCTATCCCAAGGCACAGCATCCTTATGGCAGACTCCAGAGGTGGTTCTGCCTTGCAGTGACATGGGCACGGGCAGGACCAGGCTCTCAGGCCCCCTGGGGACTTGCAATACAGCAGCCGCCTCCAAAGGCCTGCCAGGACACCCCAAACTGTCCTTAAAAACTGCCAAGACTCAGATCAAGAGGTGGCCAAGTTCCTTTTTGCCTTCCCCCCGCCCCGTTTTTCAGCCCCTCCATCGGGAGGGCTGAGGCTGTACCCAAGTCCTCCGGCTCTAGGAGCTGGAGGGTGAAGGACAACAGCGTAACGCCACCGCAGGTGGGGACAACCCGCGTAATACACAGAATGTCTCCCATACGGTGCGGGTGATGCAACTCCCGCCGCCCCCGGCCCCCAACCTCAGCGCTGAGCTCCGTGCGACCCGCTCCGGGCTCTAACCCCCGGCGGAGCGCCGGGGACTTTCCCCCCCGCCTGGCAGGAGGGGATCCCCGGGGGTGGCCGGTCCCCCGCCGGGGCAGGGGCTGGAGGGGCCGGGGGGACCACCTCCCGCCCCCCACCCCCCCCCGGGGGCCCCTTTGGCTTTGCAGGCACGGAGGCGGCGGGGGGAGGTTTGTGTTCAGCGGGGTGACGGGCCGGGCCACTCCGCGCGTAGGCGCCTGGGGACACACGGGCCGGCGGTGCCCCCCCCCCCGCCGCTCGCCCGCCCCGGACTTCCCGTGCCCCGCGGTAACCCGAGCCTCATTTCCTGGTCGGGGCTCTTAAAGGGGCAGCCCCGGCAGCGGAACAAAGGCCATTGTGCTGCCCGCGGGCCAGCGCTTCCCCCCCCCCCCCCCTCCGGCTCCTCGCCCACCCCCCTGCCCGGAGCTGAAGGCCGGTGCGCGGCGTTTAAAGGGCCCGGGCGACACATTCCCCCCCACCCCCCCATCCACCGCCGCCCCCCGCCAAGGCAAACGAAAACGAAATAAGCCGCCGCGGTCCGGCTGCGCCCTCCCAGCCTCCCTTCCGCTTTAGCTGGCCCGCACCGGCACCCGGGGGCGCCGGCGTCTCGCCACGCTCCCCGGGAGGGGGCACTGCCACCGCCCCGCCTTCCCCTCGTCCCTCCCCTCCGGCGGCGGAGGCAAGTTCCTGTCGGCGCAGCCCCTTTAAGGGGCGGAGCCGGCTGCCGGGAACCCACGTCAGTTTCGGCCCCCGAAACTCCCGATCAATGAGCGGCGCGGGGCGGGGCGGGGCGTAGCGCCCGGCCAGGCCCGGCCCGGCCCGGCCCCCGCCGCCGCCGCCGCCTTTCGGTTTCTCTCTTTCCAGGAAGGAAAACACCGGCGGGCAGCGGGGACCCCTCCCCCTTCCTCCCTCCTCCTCCTTCTCCCCCCCCCTCCGCATCCCGGTGCCCCGCGCGCGCCCCCGGGCTCACGCGCGGGCAGAGCGCGCGCAGTTACACACGCATACACACACGCGCGCACGGAGAGCTCCAGGCGCGCGCGGAGGGACTGTTGCGGGGGGAGGCGGGGGGAGCGATCGCGCGCGCCCCCAGAGGAGCGGCGGCGGCGGCGGCGCTGAGGAGGGGACACCGGCGGCGGGGCGCCTCCCCCCGGGCAGCTCCGCGCCCGCCGCCCGCCCGCCCGGGCGATGGTGGCGGCAGTAACTTCCCCTTGAGGGGACGGGCCGGGTCGGGCCCCGCCGCGCCGAGCGGAGCCGCCGGGCCGGGAGAGGAGCGGAAAGTGGGGAAAGCCCGAGAACTTCCCGCCCGCGCCCGCCCCGCCGGGCTTCGCCGTTTCCCTCCTGAGAGATGTCTGAGGCTCCTGCTCAGTGTTGCATCAAGGTAAAGCTCCGTCCGCCCCTCGGTCCGGCCCGCCGGCCGGCCGGCCCCTGTCAGCGCGGGACGCCTCCGGGCGCTGCGTTTCGCTCCTGGTTATTTGGGTGAAAATAACTATTTCTTCCTCTTCTTTTTATTTATTTCTTTTTAATGTCCCCGCGTGAAGGGCGGTCGCGGGGTGGGGGGTGGCGGTGTGTGTGTGTGGTGGGGTCAGGGTCCCCCCGCGTTGAACCCCGGCGGTGGGGGGGCCGCGGGAGGCGGGCAGCGGCTCCCGCCGGTTGTCAGCCCCGGTGGGGGTGGGGTGGGGTGGGGGACGGACGGGACACCCGCACCGTAAAGCCGCCGCGGCCGGCCAGGTTTTGGCGGCGGGGGCTCTTCGATGGCAGGAGCCGGCGGCCGGCTGGGCTCTTTAAAGGCAGCCCCGGAGCCCGGCCCGGCCCGGCCTCCCGCGGCGGGTCTGGCCGCCCGCCGTCCCCCGCCGGCAACTTGGCAGAAAGTTTCCTGCCGTCGGGGAGATGCGGCCGCCGCTGCTTCCACCAACAGATTGGGCTGTGAGGCTTGCTTTTTCCTATTTTGCCCCCTTTTTTATTCTTTTTTTTTTTTTTTAAATATCCGTATTATTGTTGTTATTTATTTTTATTCGCTGCCCGTACTGGCACCGCTCGCCCCGTCAGCAGGTCGGGGAGCCGGGGCTGCTCTGCCGGGGCCCGGGGGAAGTGTTTCTCCCTTGCCCGTGGCCTGTCGAAGGAAGGGGTTGCCCCGTGAAGTTTCTGGGTTTAAGTGGAGGCGGTATGAAGCTGAGACAATGGAAACAAAATTGAGTTTCCTTTTTTGTCCAGACCCTTCCTATCTAGCAGCCTACTAGAAGTAGGACTTTCCTCTCTCCCTCCCTCGGTTTTCTCTCAATCATGCGTTTTCCTCAGGAGTGGCTTTGCCTTCTTGCCAGCCAGGAATCTCCCTTCTGCCCGCAACTAACTCTGCCGAGTAAGAGTGCTTTAGTGGTTTGTCTCTCCCTGCCTGGAAGGAAAAGGTGACTTCCAGACTCTCTCTAAGGGGAAGAGCCTGGAATAAACGCTTATATATTCAGATTAAAAGCACGATGCTTTTTTTGTTTGCTTGTCCCGTGTGTATGTGTGTACATTTACGGTGGGAGTCTTCCGATTTGTACAGCGTGACCACAATTTGAAAACTTCTGGGTGTATTTTCTCTTGCTGAGGTAAATGTGTTTAGGCCTGTGTCCCGTGAAGTCTCGTGGCTTAGAGAGTCTAGTTTGACTTTTCATAACACAGATGGACAAATTGAATAATGGGGTATTGTATGCACGTTACAGGATGGCAAAATGCTAATGCAGGCAAAATGTGTACAATTAACTAAGCAGATCCCTATATATATATATAAACTGAAATATAACTACTGGTTTTTTTTCTGGTAAAGGTAGGCTGTGTTCTTTGGACAGAAGAACACAAATGAATATCATGAAAAAATAGTACCATATAAATTGTGTTTGCTTGTTTTTGACATGTGTCATTTTGAAAATATGAAGCTGGCTTCTGCGCTTACTGAAATCAGCAACAACACAACTTTTAATTTCGGGAACAGTAAAACTGGTCCTTCCCTACCCTCACTAGGCTATGTTACAGAGTCATATTGTAAGGGATCAGCTACATAACAGGAGAGATACAAGCAAACTTCTGTTTGAGTCTTGAAATGATTAAATGCCCATTTTTCATTATGTTCAGAGAGATATTGGGAAACTGATTTTTTTTTTTTAAGTAACTTTCTAAACATCGTGGTCTGAACTTATTTTTATTTTTTAATGTGTGATTTGTTTACATGCTGACCCTTGCAGTTATCTTACAGAAACTACTGTTGTTGGCTTCTCTGTTGCTGATTATTTTAATAGCTTCAAATATAGACAGTACATGTTTTCAAAGAGAAATGTGAATTTCAAATGATAGTATTTCTTCACCAGTCAAACCATTCCTGGTAACTTTCTCTTCAGTTTTTCTAACTACCATTGTTTTTTAGATGCTTGTTTCAACTAGGCAGAGTTAAAGGTGATTGCATTCAGCAGCTGGATTTAAGAGGGTTGATTAAATGGTAGTGTGATTGTACAGGTACGATCGATTATTTCCTCAGCATGCCAGTCCGGCTCGCAGTGTGGAGCGTGGGTTCAAGGCAAAGGAGCAAGCTCTCCTTCTTCACAGCTTCACTCCCAACTTCACGGCTAAGCTTGTTCTGAAAAGTAGCCAAGTATTGTGCTGTGAGGGTGTTGCAGAGTTTCATTAGGAGCCTGTGAACTGGAAACGGTGCTGTCGGTGGATGTATTCTGTATTTATTTATTTTTTTCTCCTTCCTCCTCCAACACGGGGCAAGGGTGCATGCAGTAAATGCCACGGCAACTGGGGTGATGAGCCATGGAAAGCTTCAGCGGAGGGAGTGAAGGCTAGTGCTATGTTTGTGCCTGAGCTGCTCATTGCATGGTCTCTCTCTCCTTATTAGAGAAGCTCTCTAATAAGATTTAGGAAAACTTTGAGGAGGTGAAATTTTTGGTATATATTTAACTACTGGTGATCAATATAAACTTGCAGTAATATCTTTGTTCGTGTCAAATATTTATCAGTATGTATGCGTGATTGTATATTTATACGTGTTTGTTTTGCGGCAAGTATGTGTGCTTACTTACATTAACTCTTTCCCTGAGAGAGGAGAAATATAATGCCTAATATCCTGATCTTGCCAACACTTGGGTGTGTTCTTGCCTAGCTGATGGCAAGCAGACCCGTTGTGGCAAGGAAGTTAAGCGCGTGTGTAAAGTGCTCAAAGCTGTGGAGAGAAGCCATCGCTGGGTTCAGAAAATAAGATCTCGGGACATCAGAGGTGAGCATGAAGGTTGGACCCTCCATGTTCACTACAACTTAAGGTATCAGCGCGCTCTCTGCATGAACTAATAGGCTTCAAGCTTGTGGCAGACTTCAAGGTGGGTTAGGAAGGGACATCTGGTGTGGTTGTCCTATTCAGGTACTTTTTTAATCTCAGCTGTTGGGAGGTCTACGTTGGTAGTAAACCCGTTCCTCTGATCCTGAGCCATAGTAGTTAGGTGATTATATTATTGTAAATACTGCTACGACATTGGCACTCATTACAGTATTGGCAAGTGATCCTCACGGCGTCACCTCTCCTCCTCCGTCTGGGAGAACTGAGGCACAGGGAGAGCGTAAATGTCTTGGCAAAGGCTTACATGAGAGCAAAAACTCAAAGGGAGACAGGACTAGAAGTTTAGACACAGGTGTGATGATTTTTGTGATTAATTAAGGTCCATAGTGTGATGAGTTCTGTTTAAAACCTCACCTGGAGCTTTCTGATTGTGAGGTACTGCCTGTTTTTTTCCTGAAATTATACTACCTTGCGAATATCACTGCGGTCTCATGTGTAGGCTCAAAATTCAGCAGGCAAATAGAAGAGTCCCAAAGGGCACAGTTTTATTTTCCTTTTTATAAATCTGGCACTTGCAGTTGCTTAGTCTGATTTACCATGCCACCGTACATACAATTGTGCTGGCACGAGTGTGGAGTTGCAGGCGAACTAGAACTGGGAATATGGGGGGAAATCAGCTGATTTAGGTCTGCCAAACCAGCGCTTCTCCGCGCCCAGGCTCCCTTGCATGCTCCCATCTGATGCTTGAGACGAGAGTGCTTTCTGTGGGCAGCACTGAAGGCAGGGAATCTTCCAGCGAGTCGGGTTTCACAACTGGCTCCAGTGGAGATTTTATGCAGCTGTATGCTGGTGGATGTGAGCGCTTTCTCTCGCAGTGAGCTGTACGTAGCGGCCCTTGTGATTGCATGGGCACCGCAGGAGTCGGCACAGAACCCTCTAGCTCGATGACTTGTCTCACTGTTGCTCATTTCAGATTCGAGGATGTACTTTGTAATCATTTAAAAAAAAAAAAAAAGGCGGAGGAAAAAAAGACTGATCACGTAAGATGAAGGGCAGAGAATCAGCATAGTGTTTGAGCTTTCTATCTTAACAGGCTTCCCCAGATTTACTTAAAAATTAAGTCATGCGTTATGTCTCCTAATACCTCACTGATGCTGTTTTTGCAAAGAGCTCTTTCCCACTGAGGGCTTCCCATGCTGAGGGACTGTTCAGCACCATGCAGATAGATCCCTGTTACCCTTAACCAAGGCTGAGTATCTGTTAGTGCAGAGTATGTTCTTTAATGTTTATTAGCAAACTTGTGTACTAGGAGGAGGATCCTTCCTCTGTAATTGTCAATGACAAAACTCTCATTAAGTTCAGTGGGTGTAGGATTGAATGGGAGAAGACCAGTAGAAGTACATACTATTTAACACCTGATTAATCACTTAACTCCTTGGCACCAGCTAAATTTAATCCCTCTGAAGCAAAATTTTACTAACACTGCCCCAATTAAACACTGGTCATTACTGTTCCCTGTGTCATTACAGGTCAAGTCAGTTTCCTGGGAGGCAACCCATTAAAACAGCAGCCCCAATCTGAAATGCCCCAATTAAACAGAGGATACTTTAATGATAATTTACATGCATATTGCAGCATGCATCTCAAAGTGCCTTTTGGAGGGAGGCGGCTAAGCAGTGCTTTGCTGATAGAAATGATGATAAGCGGGAGATGAAGTCTTGTACAGTTACACACAAGTGAGGTTTCTGCCTTTTAGAAAAGTTATCTATCTGGGTCCTTGAGTGCTTGCCTTCTGAAGCCTTCTGATAAAAGCTTTCATAATAACCTGCTTACTGAGAGAAAGGGGAGCTAAGGCAACCTGTGGCTTTGGTCAGTAGTGTGGTTCTGACCTACAGTCCAAAAATTGGCTAATTTGGGGGTTTTTTGCATGCGTTTATTTTGGAGTATTTGTGGTTCAGTGCCTTCAGATGGGCATCCCCAGAGCGACAGCAATTCAAAAGAAAGTGCTTTTGAAAATGTTCATGTTAGCCTTTGCTTTCCCTATGTGTGAAACGGGCATAAAAATTGCAATGTCCTTACCTCTGCAGGGCAGTAGCGAGGCTTAGTGTTTGTAATGCAGCATGGAAACAAATTGTTTTTATTATAGAAATCATGACGGAGTGATCTGATTTGTTGCTGGCTTTTTAGTTTAAGGGTGGTGGGGTGGAGGAGTTTGTTGTTTTTTGGCTGTTGGCCTTTTTGGTAGGGGCCACTTGCCTCTGCTGAGTGGTTGGAGAGAGCAAGATATTACTGCTTCACTATGTCGCTGTGGCTGGATCAGCCATGCGCAGGCAGCATGGTGTTATTTTTTCCTGGGAGTGGGAGGGCATCCCTCTGTGTTAGATCAGAAACACCTTCATCTGACCAAGGGCGGACCAGCTGGTGAAGGCAGTGGCTGGTAGCACTGTCACAACAATTAATTTTTAGGTCGTAATGTGTCCCTGTGCCTCCTGAGGTAAGGAGGCCACCCAGGACAGCCCGTGGGTGGGATGATCCTCTGAGCAATCGTGAAAAAGCCAAATCGAGCCCAGGCACGTGCTCAGGTCCAGACTGAGCAAAGAGACCAGACAGGCCACTGAAACTCCTGTGCCTTTGGCAAGAGAGTTGTGGCAATTGTTTGTGGGTTATCGTGGGTTATTTTTTTAGATCTACAACCCAAGCCAAATTTAGACCATATTGGTTCTGGTGTTGCTGACTTGTCTTCAGGCAGTGTTTTGTTGGACCACAGAGGACAGCTACTCTCTTTATCTACTTCTTTACTAACATATGGAACTGAAGCCTAGATTATACTGATTTTTTTTTTCCTTTTCCAAAAATGCCACAGGTGGCAGGAAAATAAATGCAGAAAACTCCAGCTGAAGTTCAACTTGTTTATGGAATGTCTGGAGCAGTGGTAAATAAAGGATTTTGAAAGGAGTTAAGCTTTTCACTGGGAGATGATATTGCTTCTCTTCTGTAATGCTACTGAGCTCCAGAGTGAACTGGATATAACAATTAAGGAAAGCTATAAATGATTCTTCATCTAAATGATTTTCCAAAGGTTATTCCTTGTTAAACTACATGCAGTTTCTTTGGTTCAGTGTTGTTCTTGTACAGTTTGCAAATACTGTTCTGGTTAAGACAGTCTGGAGAGAAAATGGGTATGAAAGAGAGAGTGTCTCTCTGCGGTATTTATGTTGGTATTCTATGGAATGTTTGCACACGGAAATAAATAGCATCGTAAATCATTTTAAAGATGTGTATAAAGCCAAGAGTAGCATTGGGTGTGACTGCAAGAGTTAAGTGTTAGTATAATTCCACAAAAATACTTTTAATGTGACAACTGGACTTAACATGTTAAGCTATTAACAGCTGGCTAATATTAAATCCAGGGTTTGAAAGTTTGATTTTAAAATAAAATCAAATATGGTTATAAATAGGAATGATGAATCATTTCTTGGTGTTTTTTTTTTTTGAGGGAGGGCATTGTTTGGTGTTTTTTTGTCTGCTTTTGTTGTAGGTTTTTTTGTTTTGTTTTGTTTTTTTTTTCTAGCTAGCTCAGGTAGGGTCTGATCAAGCATGGAAATTATGTATTTTGAAAAGTCTTGAGAGTTTAATCTGGAGGAAACCAGCTAGCATCCAGTAAGGAGTATCCTTAAAACTGATGGAATGCAGCAGACAGTGAGATTCTTTATATAGTTTGAATTTCAACAGAGTATGGCTGAAGTGATTTTTTCCATTATGTCTTCAGTGGGATCCTCCAAAACATCTATTAACAGAAACTAGGACTGTTTTCTAAATGGTATGGGATTCTGTGGAAATCCAGGAGCTTGGAGTTCTACCAGATAAATGAAATGTTTAATAGAAGTGCCAGAGATAGTAGTACTAGAATTCAGAGACAGATTTATCCAGTTAATAGGGCTACAACAAGGCATTCAGTATCTGCAAACCACATTTTCCTTTTCTCTTTCTCTTTTTTTTTCCTAAAAAGGACTTCACATAAAAGTGGCTTCTGTCATTGATGGAGCACTGTGAAGCCCTGTTGATGTGCTTGGAGGTCAAATGGAGCAAACCCAGCAATACTGGGGAGCTCTGTCCCACTTTCTAGGAACTCATCTGAGGTCTGTGTTGGGATTCCCCTCCGTGACAGAAGTAATCTTTTTTTCTTCTGGTGGATTAGGACTGGAGATTGTTGTTCCACCATGTTCCCTCTTGAACAGGGAGTTTTCATCTTCCTACTTGCCCTGTGCTTTAAAACACAGGCAAAGTTAAGCTTTCTCAGACCTGTCCAGGAGTTCAGGTTCAAGGTGGTAGGGTGTGAGGAACCAGAGGTGCTGGGGTGAGGGTGTTGGTCCCAGTTATCACTGGAGCGCTACCTGAAAAAACGTTCCCTGGCAGATGGGTCCTCCCTGGCATGTCTGTGAGAAGCTGCTTGGATTATTTCCAGTGGGGGCACCACTGTGTGAGACTGGCTGCAACTTGAAGCCTGCAGAGCGATGGAGGTAGCGCTGATGGGCCAGAGTCGTCTGTGCTGCTGCCTTTCTGCCACGGTGGCTCTGGTCCCAGCAACCTCACCCCAGCTCCAGAGGACCAGCTCCCTCTGTTTGAGCACTGTTGTGCTGGGTTGAGCATCCTGGTGGAGGCACATGTTGGTGCCAGGTGCCCGACTGGGGCTATGCTGTGACTGTGGAATGATGGACCCATGGCACATCTCCCTGGGGGTGAGGAAACGAAGGCTGAACTGTTTTTGCAGAGGGATGAGGATGCACTCCTTCTTGCTAAGTCCCAGGGTGCCAGGAAGGGCACCAGGTTGCAGGAACAGGTGCGCTGATGGGTGTAAAAGATATTTCTCAGTTGGTGGTGTGAGTGGTTGTGCCACTGTCAAATGCCTTGAGCAAATGGGTTCTCTGGAAGAGGACTCGAGGAAGACTGTGGGAGCGGCTTCCAGGCAAAGAAAGTTATGGGCTGTAAAATATTTCATGGCATGTGGCCTGAGATACGTATCGCACGTTGCACAGTAAACAGTGGGCTCAAACACACTGGAGATAGTGTCTTCGCAGGCTACCTCACACCAGCTGAGTCATCAGGGCCGTCCGTGACTGACCGTGTGCTGACTTTTATTACCTCCCAACTGGGACAAATTACAACTTCTTTTAAACCTCAGAGTAAGAAGAGAGTGAATTAATAGTGTATACACAGCCAATTAGCACAGCCAACTGAACCATGTTGATGGGCAGTGGCTGAGTTTTGCAGGCTTGGAGAAGTGTGCAGAAAGTGCAGTATTTTATTTTTTTTTTTCCCTCTTTGTAGTTTTGAGTGAGGATCTGTCACGGTGCTATTGCTTGACAGAAACAGTGAGGTCTCTTAGAGCTGTTTGGTCCTGTTTGCTGACAGATGTCCCAGAACTAGTCTGGGAGTTGGGATCATATTTTAGGAAATTATTTCGTTGGTGAATAAAAGAGAAAACTGAGCTCCGTTTTCAATTTAAAGTCAAACAGGCAAATAAAACGGTAGTGGGAAGGGAACAGGGGATAAAATAGAAATTATTGATATATTGCAGTTTGAATCCATGCTGTGTATCGGTTGGTTCTGATTACAGCGTGCTTTCCTGATTATTAGGGAGGTTTGTAGTGGCACTGAAAAATATACAGAAATGAGCAGTGAAGTTGCCTGGGGAAACTTCCACAGGAAGAGAAGCTACGTTGCCTAGAACTCTTCGGCTTGGAAAGCAGACTGCTGAGGGAGATATAATAGAAATCTGTAAAATCACACAGTAGTGTAGTATGGGGAGCAATTATTTCTGATAGTACAAAACAAGAGCAGGCAACGAAATTACCAGCCAGCAAGATTAAAACAAGTACCTCTTCCATCTGTGTTAAATTACGGAACTCACTGCTGCAGGACACTGTGGAGGCCAAAAGTACAAATGGATTTTAAAAAGAGGGTAGAATAATATTTTAAAAGGCATGGATTTGATGGATGGACCACTTGGTGGATAAGGAACTGGCTAGATGGCCGCATTCAAAGGGTTGTGGTCAATGGCTCAATGTCCAAGTGGAAACCAGTGACGAGTGGTGTTCCTCAGGGGTCAGTACTGGGACTGGTGCTGTTTAACGTCTTTGTCGGTGACACGGACAGTGAGATTGAGTGCACCCTCAGCAAGTTTGCTGATCACACCAAGCTGTGTGGTGTGGTTGACACACTGGAGGGAAGGGATGCCATCCAGAGGGACCTTGACAGGCTTGAGAGGTGGGCCTGTGCAAACCTCATGAAGTTCAACCAGAGCAAGTGCAAGATCCTGCACCTGGGTCGTGGCAATCCCAGGCAAAGACAGGCTGGGCAGAGAATGGCTTGAGAGCAGCCCCGAGGAGAAGGACTTGGGGATGCTGGTGGACGAGAAGCTCAACATGAGCTGGCAATGTGCGCTCGCAGCCCAGAAAGCCAACCGCATCCTGGGCTGCATCAAAAGAAGCGTGGCCAGCAGGTCAAGGGAGGTGATTCTGCCCCCTGCTCCGCTCTGGTGAGACCCCACCTGGAGTACTGCGTCCAGCTCTGGAGTCCTCAGCACATGGACCTGTTGGAACGGGTCCAGAGGAGGGCCACAAAGATGATCAGAGGGCTGGAGCACCTATGCTATAAGGACGGGCTGAGAGAGTTGAGTTTGTTCAGCCTGGAGAAGGGGAGGCTCCAGGGAGACCTTATAGCAGCTTTCCAGTACCTAAAAGGGGGCCTACAGGAAAGATGGGGAGGGACTCTTTATCAGGGAGTGTTAACGATAGGATGAGGGATAACAGTTTCAAACTGAAAGAGGGGAGATTTAGATTGGATATTAGGAAGAAATTCTTTACTGTGAGGGTGGTGAGACACTGGCACAGGTTGCCCAGGGAAGTTGTTGATGCCCCGTCCCTGGAAGTGTTCAAGGCCAGGCTGGATGGGGCTTTGAGCATCCTGGTGTAGTGGGAGGTATCCCTCCCTATGGCAGGGGGGCTGGGAACTAGATGATCTTTAAGGTCCCTTCCAAGCCGAATCATTCTATGATTCTATAATATGGGGAAGATATTAAGCCTAACAACCTGTATGGGGAAAAAAAAGCCCTATAATTACACAGGGGAAAGATTGGTTTTTCTGTCTGTTAAGCCTTTCCTGAAACAGAGACTTCTTGTCTTTTGGGGACAAGATCCCAGGCAAGATAGACTTGCTCTGATGATGTATAGGCATTCAGATGCTTCACTATAAAATTTTGCACCCTGGAAGGCTGGTCTCAAGTGTTTATTAGTCTCCTCTGGATTATTTTTTAAGTCTCAGCCCCAGCAGTCTTGATTTCAAGAACACTAATTAATTGTAAGTGGGAATAGAGCTAAAGAAGAATTTGTTTCTGTGACTTGGAGAGATTTGTGAAGTCTGGATTGCTAGGACTAGCAAGAGATTGGCTTTGTTACTTTAATTACCCAAACTCAACTGAAAGAGGGGAAAACCTTCAGGAAATACATGGAAGAGGAATTACAGATTAGCGTTTGAAAAAAGGGAAGTTTTCTGGTTACGGGGAAGAGATGTTGTTTGCTTCTAGGAGCCAAATGTGGGTTGACCTATGCTTTTCCAAAGGTCTCCCAGTTCCCATTATCACCTTTGTGAAATGTGTTCCTGAAGCATTACTTCTTTTGCACATACGTGACAAACAGTGTCCCAACCGGAGCTTGCAGCCATGGGCATGAGAGCTACTGCTTTCACTGCCTGGCCAAATGTTGCAAGCAGTTACTGAATTGTCTCACTCGCTGAGAAATGCTGTCATCTTGCATCATACTTTGATTGTGACTTTTTTTTTTTAATGGCAAACAGAAGAATGGATGTACAAAATCAATTCCGATACCATTTTGCATGTGTGCTTTTTAGTTATTTTTCCTAAAGAGAGAGTGATTCACAGTGCTGGATAGCCATTACAACATATTGATGTGCAACTAAATATGGCCTTTAACCTAAATTTAGTTCTCCTTTCTGATAATCTATACAATGTCCACAAGTATCTATTTAAGTAATTGAATAGCCTCATACAGCTGTAGTTAGGTTTTTATTTTGGAAAATAACAAATAACTTTATTTGCTGGCTGATTGATTTTTTTTTTTTTCCATTTTATGTGCTGTTTATGACAGACTGCACTTGGCTTTGCAGTGAAATGTAATTACAAATGCAGTCTCCCCCATCAAAACTCTGAGCATTAGAAGTAGTGCTTTAAAAGAAAAAAAAAAGTTTTGATAATTGTACATGACAAGGAAGTATCTGGTACATTCTGAGGTAATATTACTTAATAAATAACAAGGGTTTTTATTAAGCAAATGAAATAGTTGGTTTTTTTTGAATTGCACTGATTGTTTCTTGTCATATTGATCTAGTATTAGTCGATTTTTTTTTTTTTTTTTTTTTTTTTTCCCTCCCTCACCCCTCATTTTTATTTGTTGGCTGGAGGAAGAAAACAAGGTTCCTGTTTCTGCAATTCTGAAGCATTTTCCAACTGGGGGTAAACTAGTCATTGTAATGAGCTAATTGACTAAACTGAAAGAAGAAAATATTCTCTCTGTATCTGTTGCCAAAAGCTGGCTCGACTCTTTGGCAGGCTTGGGCTCTAGGTGTATAGTAGTGGGTTGTTTGGATGGTAGAACTTTCATGCTTTGGCACAAAGTTTTGTACTTGGGATTTACCTTTGAAATTGTTTTCTCCTTTTATAGTTATGAGTGGATCTCAATACACTTTAGTTTCACATTTTTTAGGGTTTTTTTAAAATAAAAAAAAAACCTTAAAATTGAAATTTTAAAGGAAGTGGCTTAGAAAAATTATACATGTTTAGACATAATGCCTTGGTGGATCTTGAATACAGTGCTAGTCAGAACCTCTTTCTGTCTTCTGCATGTTTTCCTCTATACTAAGTTCTCATTTGATGCTCTAGTGGTGAGACCCATCTTCTCTATCCACAGAGAGCTGAAACAATGGAAAATCAGATGACATGAGGGGTATTTGTCCAGTTTAGCTTGAAGCTTTGGCTTTGCAAAGAAGAGGGGAAGCCATCGTAGATGTAGAACAAGCTAACAAGCCTCCTGGTTCCAAATGAAACCAAAATTCTTATAGCATTAGTGCTCTTGGAAGGAAAAGACTCTGAAAAAACAGATTTTTAACTTGCGTCCGGTAGTAGAGGTGTCTGTATGCTTTCTAAGATACTCAAAAGTTTCCATTAGCTCAATGTTTTAATATGTTTGCTGTCACAGCCGGTTCCCTGTGAGGCGGGGAACTAGGATCGCCCTGCTTCACAGATGGGGAGCGTAGTGTCTTCATGTAGTCTCTCGGTAGCTATAGCTGCAGCAAAATAATGCTGTGCTTTTCCAACACGGTCTCCTTGGGCCCTTTCCTTTCCCCTGCCTGGGACTCCCCTTCACTATTTGCTTGGCAGATGATACTGTGCTTAGGTTGGCCTGTCCCATCACACATGCTTGCTTTTCCTGCTTGCTGGGGTGAGAACCTCACGGTCCTCCTGCGTATCCCTAGGAGGTGAAGAGTTATGTTACTATCCCTTCAGCTCGTCCAGTTATAAGGTGAACTTAAATATTGATGAAAGAGAGGGCTAGTTGCCTTCAGTCTAGGCTGGAGTTTCCTAATTCCGTGTCCCTTTCCCATCCATTTCCCGCTGACATATTCAAAATACTCATTCAGCTGTATTGGCCTCCTTTTTGTTGCAAAAGAGGAAAAAACCCTCCCCCAAACAACAACTGAAGCTCTGTCACTTTCTTAACCTCAATTAAAAAATAAACAGAGGTAGACCCAGATTGTCAGCAGATGGTTGGTGCAGCGGTGAAGAAAGTGTGAAAGCTGTGGATTGAAGACATCGAGATAGCTCGTTGGATGATTTGTGTCCAAAGGACACGGAGCAGCTGGCCTGGAGTGGGGCTTGGTTTTAGAGCATGTTTAAATGTAAGCATTACAGTGAACACATGCATGGTTAAAATTTCATCTTCTAAAGTGAAAAAAACCAAACGAACGAAACCCAAAATGAATTAAAGGAATTAATTAGTAGAGGTGGTTGGAATGATAACTTTTGGGGACGGAGGAAGTTCCATTTTTGGCTTGCTTTCCATGTATCACCTGAGAAACAGAGCCAGCCTGAACAGTCTTGACTAGTCAGGAAGATTTTACTTGCCCACTACTCAAACTACTTGCTTGCAAACACGAATTGCTTGGTTGGTATCTACGCTTCTGGAAATGAAATAATCACTTATACTTGAAAAACAGACATTATTTGTTCAGAATTTGTCCCTGTGGGTTTTCTGAGAAAACATTTTCTTATAATCTTGAAAGCTCCGACAAACTGGTCACCTGCAGGATTTTCTAGACACACGGTCGTGGTGGTGGTAAAAGTCCAGGTGAGCAGTCCTGCACTTTAGTGTTGGAGCTTCTGTCTTGATTTCCACTAGGGCTCCCAGAGTATGCTGCTCTCAGCCCATTTACCTTCACATCCAGACACACGGAAATTTAAAGATACTTGTCACTGCTGCAAGATGTGAGCTTTGATGTGTGTTGGCTCTTCATGCCTATGTAGATAGGGAGCTGTTTGAACCAAACAGAAATCTGGTATCTATATTTCTATACACCTACTCTAAGCTATGGGACTGGAGGTTAATGGAAGAAGTAAAACAGGAGCCAGGGAAATAGGGTGGGATTGAGAGTGAAGGAATTAAGAAATGAGGGGGAGGAGTTTTCCGTGGCAGCAACTGTAAGGAGCTGGGCCCATTGCAGACTCTGGTGGAAATCATAAAAAATTGCTTTAAAAGGTCATGAGAGGCAGAGGCAGGGAGAAGCTGAATCGGGAAGGGTTATTTCTCATTGTATGGGAACAGGGAAGATCAGATGGAAGCATCTGGCAGCTATAAATAGGGGGAAGTATGTTTTCACACAACATACAGTGAGGTTACCAAACTTACTGCCAGAAGTTGTAATGTAGGGCCCAACAGGCAATTGATTTCAAAAGATGTTTCGTAGTAGATGGATCTATTTGGGACCATTAATTGCAAAGATACAGCTGCGGTCCTTGGCTCAGAAAGCCCCTAACCAGAGGGTTGCTGGAGGAGTGTGCAGGGGAGAGTTTATTGCTTGTGCTCTTTCCCTGAGCATTTCCTGCTGGGTGTTGCTGGAGATGTGGAACTTAAACAGACCTTTGGGCTGACCAGAACTACTGTGTTTTTCCGTTTTCATTTAGGCCTTTCATACTTTGGTGCTGGACTCCCTACAGATGCCTCTGACAAGTGGAAAAATAATAGTTGAGAAAACCTCTCATGTGGATCATAGAATCAGACCTTCTGCTCTGTGATTTTTCGTCAGCAGAGGTAACCTGACCTTCTGAAATTCATGAGACGAATGTTCTTCAGGTTATGAAGGACCTCCCAGTGAATTTTGTTCGGGAAAATTCTTGGGGATTTTCCTGTCCTTGACTCTCCTCTTGGGCTGTGATGCCATTTATTGGCATAAAGTGCCCTGAGCTATTTTATTTCTCTAGGTTTTTCCAAAGATCTGGCTGTCAGAGGGTGGAAAAAATAATTAGATTCGTAGATAATTCAAAGACTACGTGCTGTGTCAGCCGCACCTCTTCTGATGGCTGATAAGAGGCAAGAGAGCACAGTTCCTTGCAGGACGAGGATGCGTTTGTTTGGATGGCACAAACACATAACCACATGACTGTGTGGCTGATGAACAGGTGTTATACAATACAGGGACAATTCCAGTCCTTCCATTAACTTATTCCATCAGCACACCTGAAACTTGCTTTGGACTGACTACCTTGATTTGATAGTTCAATCTCTTTGCCTTTCAATCCCTGACTCTTCCTTTCAAGTTCCTAATAACTGAGAAAATTGAGGAGGAAGTGTTGTTTACTGAGTGCCTGAACTTTATTTTTCTACACATAATGATTAAGAAATGAGTAAACCGGTAGACAGGACCTTCTCGTGCAACCCAGTGTACACCAAATATTTTCCTTTGGTGCAAGCTGAGCTATTTCTCAAATGACGCTTGTCCTGCGATAATGCAGTTAGTGGGCAATTAGAACTCGAAAGGTAAGCGGACTAAAAGGAAAAAAAACCAAACAAACAAAACCCCTGCAAATGATTGTGAGTCCTTTACCAAGCCCCAGATCTAGAGTGATGTACTACAGCAGGCAGATGCCATAGCAGCTTGCTCTCATGTGGTATATAGTGGTTTGTCTAGGCTGCACTTAGTTGCAATGTCCATGCTGCACAACCTGCTCACCTTTAACTGTCTCCTGAGGTCCTGTCCCCCCACACCAGCTTGGACGGTCCCTCTGGGGACAGGCTCTTTCTTGGCAGTTCCCAAGTGCTGGCTATAGAGCCTGAATGTCTGAAGACATTATATCCGCCACCAACACAGTAAAACAGAAGCAAAAGTTCCCAAAAGATGCTGATAGCTGAAGGAATCCTGTTTTCCCAGTGTTAAACACAAACAAGTTAATTTCATCATTCCATATAAAAGTATGTCCATGTACCACATGCAGAGTCTGGACATGCACTTTCCTAGCGCAGTGTGCAAGCACAGCAGTAACATGATCCTGTGACCAAGGTCTCTATTATTTGCCCAGGTTTTGTAGATCATCTTTAATTTCTTTCTTAGTGATATCCTAGCTGTTCGTGCTCAACTGCTTAACTCCTGAATTTCCTGCTCCGGCTTTGTGTATCAGTATGGTTCATGGTGCTGCAGGAGTGGGTGCTGGAATGCCATCCATGGACAAATGAACAGTGAACGATGCACTCTTGAATGCAGCCCTCATTTTAGGCTGGCTGAAGCAGGGCTAATTTTTCTCATGCCTGCGTTTTCCAGTTCTCAGACTGCCCCCTTTCTCACATTTCCAAATGGATAGCCTATTCGTTCATGCAGTTGCCATGCTGGGTTTTCCTTCAGGTTTGTACCTCAAGTTTTACCTCACCTTTCAAACGTTTGAAACCACAGTCCTTAAAAGTGGTGGTGACAAGGCTACTGGGAAAACACAACCCTTGGAGATTGCAAAGTCCGTTTGTTCTTCAAGTCACTTGAAATAGGAGCTAAATGATATGCCTGGTTTTAGAAAGCAGCAGTATGCTATCTGATCTTGTCCTTCCAGTGGAAAAAAAGGCGAGGGTTTGATAATATATATGGCAGTACAGTGGTAAACTTGGAGTGATTTAGACCATTAATGGAAAGTCCTTTAACTTTGATTTCTTAACAGTGTGTCAGATGAAAGGATAATCTTAGCCTGTCTGATTTCCCATTGCTGCTGGCTTGCATAGCGTCTGCCTAAAATGAAAAGATCCCAGTGTGCAGAAGTAGCAGGCTGCTCGCGTGGCCAGGTTGTTAACTTCCTTCCCTCCATTTCTTGCTCTCAAGTCTTGCTGCCATCCATTGTTAATTATTCTGCCTGTGGGCTCGTTAAGAAGCCCTGAACGCAGAGCATTTTTCCAGGCACAAGTCATTTGTGCAGAGATGTTTGTTTCTCCCGTGGCTAACTAGTGTCTAGCCTCCCCATGTTTTGCCTCTGACTTCTATGCTCTGTCATTGCCCTTTTCACAGGGTAAGGGTATTCCCAAACTCTGCCCTAACTATTTGTGGGTGTAAAGTGCGCGTAGGAGATCGCGGACTATGTTTTCAAGCTATGCTATAATTTTTTTTTTTTTTTTTTTTTAAGTATAGTGGGATTTGGCATCATTTGGGGTGAGGCTCTTTAAGCATGACATGAAGGAGAGTCCTGCTCAAGATATGGTGAGGCAAGTGAAAACTGTGACTTGAGCAGGGGTCCCGGGTCTTCATCCTAGGTTGGGCCTGCTTGTTCCTGAATGGTGTGGTTGTATGATACTGTCGTAACATCCTTCCCTGCCTCTGGCAGTGTCTCTCTGAAGGCGTATTTGCTCGTATCCAACTTTGGGCTGATGTGAAGCTGGTTACTTCTCTGCAGATTTTTAACCATTCTTTAAGGCACTACAAAAGTGCATCATTGTTATTTTGCTTAAGAAATAGTTTGATGAGATTCTTAATTTCAAGATAAGGTGGTAGCACCCTGAAAGATCTTATCCCACCCTTCCCTTTCCTCCTCCCTTGGGCTGGCACAAATCCTTGGGCGGACGTGTGCTTGATAGGGCAGCAGATCTGGATTAAAATGGACACCTTGTGCTAGCGCAAGGCAGAGCACAGTGTGGAGGTGGGAATGAGCAGCTGGGAACGTGAGGAGGGCAGGGCACGTTTTTTCAGTGGCGGTGCCAGTTGATGTGGGATTAAAGCGTTGATGATACTCAGAATAAAGCTTTGGAGAGCTCTGTGTTACCTGACATCACAACCAAAGCCTGTCTGACAAGCACTGTCCCTCTAGGCTAGATAGAGTAGCTACAGGAAAAGTGGCCACTGGTTCAGGAAAACACGGTGGTTCTTGTGCTGAGAAGCCATCTCTCCTTTTCTTATGCCAGCAGACACCAAGCATCTGAAGCAGCATGGGTTGCTCTTCTGGTCTGAAGGGTAGAGCTGTCGCCTGGAGGTGTGAATGCACCTTCTGGTATCAGTGTGAAGCCCCGCTGCTGTCATCTGCAGACTTCCAACCGTGCTATGACTGGCTTTGCATTTCTGAATACACCTTGGCTGTGCCGTTTAGGTTTAATTGTAGGAGAACGCTGCTTTAATAAATGGAGGCACTTGCATGTGTTGAGTCTTCTGAGACAGACTGAGAACACTGAATGCCAACCGCCCCACTTTGATTGCAAATTTATGCTGTTCTGTACCGCTGGTGCTGACAGACGGTCTGGACCTGTTTAACCATGCAGCAAAGTGTGAAGCCTCTCTGGGTCAGGGGAGGAAGTTCGTCCCACGTGCGTAATCTAGAGGTCATTTCAGAGTTTCAATTATCTATTAAAATTGTGTCCTCGAAACATGCAAACACGGAAATGGTATGTTCAGTCCATAAATGCTGTCTCTTTATGAGCCATGTTCACCGCAGCTTTCCTGGGAACTCGGTATATATGCCCTGTATTGGATTTGGTGTGAAAGGCATGGCATCCTTTCTATAGAAAACTAGGCCATGTCATAGATCTTGTTTTATTTTTCTTGTATCTTCTATGCTGGCCTTGCAAAATGGTTATAAAAATATACCATCTTGCTGCATATACTCATTATCCTGGACAGGGAGGATAGGCTTGGGTTAAAGGTACTATATGGAGATCTAGGAGGTTTTAGTTCACCCCCTGCTCTGCCACTGCATTCTCTGTGACCTTGAAGTCATGTAATGTGATTGTCCCTCCATAAAGTGTTAACACCTAGCAAAAGGGAGTCAGATCACGTGTGGAAGCTGCTTGTGCCTCTGTAATACAAATAATTAATAATGATCTTGCCATAACCCCTTGCTGGGATGATTAGTATTGTAGGATTACCAGCAGTAGGACCCAGAGTTTAACAGTACTGGGATATTTTTTTGGCTAGCTCGCTTTTTTTTTTTTTTTTGGTAAAAAAAACAAAAAACAAACCCTTCTGTTTTGAACTCTGTCTGAAGAACTCCTAAAGATACCCCTGTGTTGGTTAATGCATAAAAGGAGGCCTGAACCATGTCTAGGATAATGAACTTAAAATTTAATGAAAATTAATATCAAAATCTGCACAGGGTAGAACTGCTGAGCTATCAGTTTGGTATTACCCCAACATTGGTGATTTGGGTAGATTTTAGTGAAATGGTTCCTTCCGGCTGATAGCAGTGTAAATGATCATTGTGGTAAAGACTTGAGAAATTCTCCTCCCTGCTCTAAAGTTACTTGCAAAACTAAATAAACTTTTGCAGTTAAAGGAGGAAAGAAGTCACTCTTCAAGACCCAAGTATTTACCAGAGATTATAAGGCAATCATGTTTTATTGGACCTGATCTCTATGCTCCGCTGAGTTCAAGAGGATGTGTTATAACTGAGAAAGAGATAACTGATAAAGGAAAACTGATTATTAGTCAGTGGCACTGGCCATAATGAAAGCTAGTTAAGAAATGGATTTTGTCACACAGGTAACATCACTACTTTTAATTAATTTTCTGAAAGTTCAAACATGGGAGGAAAAAAGTCTTTGGTTTTAAAAAAAACACCACCAACAAACCTTTAGAAGTCTGGTCAGATTCGTAGGGTTTTGTTAACAGCAAGGTCACTTTGTCTCTTATTTTCTTACTCTTATTTTTTATTTTGAGGTATTCTCATACAAAGCGTAATGATTCAGCATTTCAGAACTCCATTCTGCATTTGTTTTTTCCTGACTCAGCTTGAGGAAGTTGACTGAAACGCCACCTTTCCCTCAGAATACAGACAACTGTTTTCTAATAATGATAATTTCTGATTGGCAGGTGGTGGCACCAACAGCAACAAAATAGGCCAGAGGGGCTGGTAAGGAGCCATGAGCTGAGTCCATTGTATCTCTTTAACCAGTGTTTTACATCTTACCCATCACACTTTACGACAGGCAGATGACAAGCCCTCCAGATTTTTTTGCTGTCGACTCACCCCACCCAGCTACCTGGCCATATCCCACATCCAGTCTCAAGTAACACTAGCGACTGCCTGAAACTGTGTAGATGCTGTATCTCTTGAGCCTGTGTGATGTCTCTGTCTGACAGGCAGCCTGGTCGGGGAGGGGAGCAACTCACTGACCATTCTTGCTCCCAAACAGTGGGTAGCACCGATGCTGTTGCTTTCCTGCAGCTGCAAGAGGTGACTTGCTGTCTGATTGCCTGTCTCCTCCCCTGCACCAGCTCAAGACTTTGCAACTTGAGGCTCAACAGATTTTAAGGCTGACCTTGCCCAGATGAGTCATCTCTCTGATGTGTGTGCACTATTGATGGGAGAGAAAGGAGGCAGGGACACTCACTGGCTGTGATACAAGACTGCTTTCCACTGCCCTGTCTCAGTGTATCAGATGGAGGCATCTTTTCCTCCTAAGCCTCTGCATTGCCTGCAAGTTGGAACTCAGATACTGAGGAAGGGTTTGTATTCTCCCCACCCCCTGCAAAACGTAAAACATTCAGGGCACCTCTAACAAGTATGGAACTGGTGCAGGAGCTACTTCGTTAGTTTGGTTGACTGCTATCCACCTGTCTTCCATTCATCTGGCTATTATTTTATTATCATTTCCTTGTGTGTACTGTGATTGGAAGAAATCTCCATTTGTTGTTAAATCCCTTTAGGATTTTTTAAAGTTCTTGTCTGTCTTGGTTTTGTCTCTTGTCCCATCTCAGAGATGTGATTTCCTCTCTCTTCTGCCACGTCTTGCCAAACGCTTTGCACCATACATAGGTACCTAGATACCAAGGTACGCTAGTAGTACTATAGACCTTTTCAGCATGGACTGAGTGGATATGAGCCAGTGAAGAGGTTCGATGCTGAATGTTTTTGTTTTGTTTAATTTAAAAAATGAAGGAAGCCTTAGCTAAAACACTTCCTTATGAATAGATAGCCATTAACTCTTGGAACACTGTAATTACCAAGGAGAACTCCTAAATATCTGAAAATGAGGTTTTTATATTTTTCTTTTGAGTGGAAACAAATTATGTAAGAATGGAAATCCTTGCTTTAGAAATGTAGCTTCTGCACTAGTCCTGGATAGCTGCGCATCACCCTCCCTGCTTCTCTGAAATAAGTCCTGCCGGTGCTGCTGCGTCACTGGTAGTGTGGACTCTCAGCTCTGTTACAGGACAGTGGCTCTGACCTCACAGTCAACTCCCGGGTATTACTCCCGTCCTTTTCTTTTTCTAGGCTGAAATGGTCAATGTTTGCCACCTTGTTTGTGAACAGGCACTTTCCAAGCTGCAGTAGCTGTTTGCTCAGAATCTACATCCCTCTTAGGTTATTTGAGCAGCTGGACAGAGGACTTTGGAGCTGCCCATGCTGGGCTTGCTTAAGTTTCTGAGAGTCGTTTTTGTTGGATCCATCCTTGAATTAGATCAGCTCAAGCAATGTTATTGTGCAATTTTTACTTGGGACCAATAGAGCAGACAAGGAAAGGTGTGTGTATATGTGTGGGAGGATGTTTTCAGTCCTGTAAATAATAGTCTCCAGCTCTTCACAGGTCACTTCTTTCTTTCTTCTCCCCTTACTCCCAAAGATTGTTCCTGCATGTTTTACTGGTGAGATGAGGTTTGCTTTGGAAGTTAGGTGCCAATTTGACCTTCACTCAGAAGCTTTACATAAAGGTGGTTGAAGTGCTGGGGGAGGGAGCTCCCTTTGAGCATCTTCCCTTGCCTGCGGGTTATCCCTGTGAAGAACTGCAGGTTCTTAAATGCCTTGAGAAAGGGCAGAGGGATAGGTTCCTGGAAGAGTTTTATTTCCCTGGGGGACCCCTCAGGAATTTTGCTTGCACTTGTAGCCACTTTGTGGTGAGTACAAATGCACCTCACTCTGCACTTCTTGGAACTGGGGCTTGCTCACCACTTACATCTCAAGTAGCGATGCTGCGTGTTTTTTGTGTACCCCTCCTGACTCCCACAGTCCTGTGGTTGTGGTGGATTTTTGGCCACCTGTGGTTTGAAGCAGAGTTGCTGAGGACTCTGTGTGTGTATAGGAATAGCAGATCAGAAAATGAGAGGTTGAGAGGCTCAAAGAGCTTCCTGAAAGTGTGGGAGTACAGGCCAGAGAAAGGAAGAGAGATCTTTTTGAAGCTATATCAGTGCTTTACACGGACAAGAATAGCACACAGAGCATATTGACAGAACGGTCTGAGGATAATTGTGGCCATGTAGCACAGTGTCAGTGATGTAAAAATCACTACTGTCCACTAGCGAAACAAATTATTCCAGCATGAGCGCAGTATTACTGGTATGGTTGGGTCCACAGTATGTACTTCTGCTGGCCTAGCTATGTTAGTCAAACCTGATGGACATTGGTAGGTCTGCACGTGTCTGTAGTGTATGTGCAGCCCTTTTCTTTCAAAGTTTTGGAGGAGGTGCGAGGAGCAACTCAGATCACATCTTGTGACATGCACTGACCCTGGGAGGAGAGAGGAGGTAGCTGGGTATTCTCCAATTGCAGATCGGTAATGTGTATGGTTCATGCTGGGTACTGGTCCATTGGTGCTTGGATCCTTCCTCCAGCTCGTTTAAGTTCCTTCCTGAGAAGGATTAAACTCCTTGCCTTAAAGCTTATAGTGGGCGGTAACCAGGTCTTAGTGGGTCCTTGGTACCCACCAAAGTAGGCCCAGCTTTTGTTTCATGTTTCAGCCACTGTTTCCAAAGGCTCTACAAAGCAAATCAGTGTAATTTTCTCTGTTTTTTCTAATAGGGAAACTGAGGCAGGGAGGAGCAGTGGTGAAAGGGGAACAGCTTATTTAGTATCTGCCATCCTAAGATAAGAATAGAAACCTGTTTTGTTCTAGCCCAGTGTTTTGGGCACTTGTTCAACAACATTTAAGCACATGCTTAATGATAAGTGTGGCAATAGCTCCCTTACCATTCCCTCTTTTCAGAGCATCATGAACAGTACTGCTCACTGAACCCAAACTGCAGGGCCGTTCCCACTTATGCCAACCCATTAGCATTACCCAAGCTGTCAATCGGGAGAAAGCTGTATTTGCTGGTGTAAAGGATGTCAACATCTGGCTCATAGAATCTGTGTTATCATTAAGGATGCAGGAGATAGAGCAAAGAGTCATCTTTACACTGAAGAAGTGTTACCAATTGCGTTGCAGGAGATGGAGACAAATAAACTTGCTCTTACAGTTGGCTCTTGGATGGAGCTGACTTGAAAAGAAACTCCTGAACCTCCAGGTGGGCTCAGAACAGTCACACAAAGGCAGCACAGGGTCACCAAGCAAACACTTTCATGCAGCACTGTAATGATCCCTGTTACTCAAGCTTTGAGCATGTAAGTGATGTAGTACCTCAGTTGGGGGAAAAAAAAACAATGAACCCAACAAAACCCAACCTAAAACAGCAATAAACCCCAAACCAATTGACCAATGACTGTTCCAGTACATCCACTCACCTGTCTTCAGAGAGAGCTTCAGTCTTCGCAATTGTCCTGGCATAAAATGATTATTCTAAAAGGCAGACTTAGGTCAGTGTTGGAAGCTGCTTTAATGAACACCAAGGTCTGACAGCCAACCTAGCTTTTGTACAAGCAGCAATTTATTGTTGC